>NW_027226203.1:0-600000 GCF_022539635.2 Chironomus tepperi | reverse complement strand
CAAGGCAAATTATCAGAAATGGTCTGCGACAGTGCTTTATGAATTTTGAAATCTCAAATCCTGGTAAGTATTTTGAATTTGAGTGACTTTTAGAGACTAATAATAATTTTAAATAGGTTGTGTTGGTGGAAATTTGGATGAAAGGGTCTGCTCAATTGAGGACAACAATCAAGAGCAACAGAAGCAAATCGAAGATTTACAAGAAGCTGTTAGGGAACTACAGAGTCAAATTCAAGAATTAATGAATCGTCCTGTACAATCAATTGAATATGATGCATTAATAAACTAAGTGTAACATAGTTCCTTTGCTTAAATTTTAATTAGGAAATTTCAGAGACTTTGACCAAAATCTGAAAATTCCAATTTTTGGAAGCATGATAAAATTATCCCGTCCATTGGGATAAATATTGGGTACTAAAAAAATCGACGTAAAATTCATTTAACAAGACTTTCCTGTTTACTTGTTTCCATTTTTAGAAACTTTTCAGAGAACGCAACGATAATTATGATAATGTCGATTGGTTAAAGTGAATAAGTCTGTAATTTGAGAGTAAGCACCTAATGGCCTTACGATATTCTCAATTAATGAGTGAAAGGAAGTAAAAATTCAACGATCCAATAAATTAAGCTGAAATCTCGAACTTTAGATAACAGTTAAAGCGCCATGGATTAAAAAGGCACAAATAAAAAGCAATATAGCTTCTTTGAGTCACAGACACAAAAAAATTTAAATCAATTAATTCAATATGACCATAAAAAATACCTCCTAATGATATCTTGACCGATTTGATCAAGAATTCAAATGAGAATAAAATTTATGTTATCGACAGAATTCGGTCTGTGATCGTCGATGCTGATGTCAATATTTTATAAGTAGATGGTGATGGTTTGGTGGAATTGATGGGGATGTTTATTCATTTTATTGATAATTTATATTCTGAAAGGAGATGGCGTAGCCTTACTTACTTCAATGGCCTTATAGATCAAGTGTGATCCTCGACATATTTCAGTTGGTGGCTGAAGCTGGCTTTTTCGCTGGGTACCACTTGCCAATAACCAATTACATATGGCGTAGAAATTGAAGCATTTTTTGAAGCATTTTTAGACACAATCCGATCTCAGGTTGGTCAAGTTAAGTTGGCCTGAACCTGATTTTCTGCTGTTTCTTTGCTGTATGTTTTCCGGGTCTAGTAAAACCTAGTTTTATCTCTTGAAAAATCTATTAATTGATTGTTTCACAGAAAAAACTCAAAAATAATCTATTTTAATTTATTTATTTATTTATTTATCTTCATCAATCAAAGGAAAAGCCCCTAAAAATGTAATAGGCAGTTAAAGAGGCATAAAAACCTTTGAATCTTCAAACCCACAAATAATGTACAAGCAATCATGATCCCAAAAGGCATACAAAGTGAGAAAGTCGAAAATTAGTGTTTTCAGGTCAGTGTGACTCTGGTTTTGGAGGTGTCGGATCACCCGACGGGATATTCCGCGGAACTTACTTCGCCGGAAGATTATTTCGAGGAATTTTCTTCCGCAGAATATTCCGTCGTGTCCATGCAACTCTCCCAACTTTGAATCATATTCGAATTTTTCACGCAGTGTGCCTTTTATTAATTATTTAATTATACTTACTTACAAATACATAGCTTGATAATTATCAAAACATGTTTGCAATATCTCCCTCATTATCTCTTTTGATTGTGAATTATCATAAATATCATAATTTACACAAATATTATTAAGCATTCCCAATTTTAAAACAGCATTATTATCAACAAATCTCTCATCAACAGCATTAATTTGATTGTCATTAAGCTGAATAATTCGAAAATTTGATAAAATTCCAAACCAATCAGAATGAATGACTTTAAATTGATTAGAGTCTAAATTAATACTGTACATGCTTTGCAGTGGATCAAATATATGACGTGGTAATTCCTCAAGTTGATTAGATTGGAGCTCTAATGTCCGTAAAGTGACTAAATTTCTAAACCATTGTACTTTAAGATGAGACAGCTGACAATCAGTTAAAGCCAAATAGTTTAATTTCGTCAATGAATCAAATATGTTGTTTGGTATGTCAATAAAGCTATTGTGACTTAATGTTAATGATGTTAAGTTACGTTGATCCACAAAGACATTTTCTGGTAAAGTTGTTAATCTGTTATCGGCTAAGTCTAATCTTTCAAGCATTAAATTGTCACTAAATGATCTTTCATGTATTTCAGAGATGCTGTTGCTACCCAAGTACAGATAGACTAGATTCTTACAATTCTTAAAGGAATCCTCGTCAATTCTCTCAATACCATACCGAATAAGTGAAATTTGCCTTAAATTTGGAAATGTATCACATAAAATTGATGGAATATTTGTGCTTATTGACATTGATGTTCCATAGATTATAGCTACATCATCATTTGTTCGTCCTGGTAGATGCACACCTCCAATTTCCGTGAAATTATTGAGTCCATTTGGATTTTGTATTCTTAATTCACAAACATAATCAAGCGAATACATACGATAAGTGCAATATAACTCTACGCCATAGCTTACGTGCAGATATATTGCAAACAACAATAACACTTTCAAATTCATCGTAATTTGATAAATTAACTGGAGACGTGTGTCGATATTTGGTGCTTTTATACAAATTTTCTTATCATTTTGAAATATTAAGTTGAATTATTTGTTAATACTTTAGCCTTGCTGCTTAACCTTTAGCAAGTTATGTACTTGCTTACTTCGCTAGCCGTATAGGTCAATTGTGATCCTTGCATTCTTTTAGTTTCCATCTGAAGATCAATTTCAAAGGACATCATACTATTTTTCAGTCGGTGGATTTTGCATGTTCAGTCTGTTCGAACTGTTTGGTTTGGTCGGTTTGTTCGATCTGCTCGGTCTGTACGGTCTGTTAGGTCTGTTCGGTCTGTACTGTCTGTTCAGTCTGTTCGGTCTGTTCGGTCTGTTCGGTCTGTTCGGTCTGTTCGGTCTGTTCGGTCTGTTCGGGGTTAGAGAGTTAAGAGCTCCTTTGGAAAAACCTTGACATTTTTGACTTTGTATGGAATTTTCTTTATCGGTTATGAAGAAAGGTAGATTTTGGGTTTTGATAACAGTTTTGATATTCACGCATTAAGCTGCTATAATAATATATATATATGAACTTTAGATAGGCTAAGAATTTGTATGATAATATTGACTAAAATCGATATAAAAGCCTTGATTTCATACAAAAGTAGAGACGTGTTTGAGTTTTGGTATGAATATATCCCAACAATTCTCGAGAAAAACACTGAGAAGACAAAAACCAATCAAATTATCAAGACATTATACGGTTTTTGCCAGTGACAGGTGCCTGTTTTGCAACTCTTCTGAAGTTTTGGTATCTATCTCGAAAAATCTTGCTTTTTAGAAAGCAAGGGTCAGACCTTGCAGGTCCTTTTCATACAAGTATAGTAAATATAGTAGGTACAGTGTATGGGTTGTACATTAAGAATAGTACTGTACTTTTGGAGTGCCTGACCCTTGATTTTTAGTCCATTATCCCTGACAGCACAGGGTCCTATTTGGAATCTATACTTAAGTTTGATATCCATTCTTTGAGCGACACAAATGAAGAAGATTTCGCTACATAGCATTAAAGGCTTCCTTGAACCTCCTTTATCAACTATTGGAAGCTGCTTCCATTAAGTGTTCATATGACTTCCAAAAATAGACGGATTTGATTTGGTGCTGATAAAGGAGGTTTAACGGAGCCTTCAAAGATCCTTGATCAAGCCTTCTCATTTGTGTCGCTCGGGTTCTGACTCCTCTCCTTATTTTGTCCCACTCGGACTCTCACATTGAATCTAAATATCATTTAATTTATTATTTTCACAAACCATATCCATATCAAACCAAAAAAAATAACAATATTATGATTATGTGTGTTGTGTGCCTGTTAATTTATTGTGATGATCATCATCGACAAACGAGAGAGACCAAAAAAAAAAAAAATAAGATCTCATGTGGCTCACCATTTATTATATGTCCATAATTCAACAAGATCACAGATAAGAACACACTCAGTCACTTGCGTCTAAAGCCATACACACTCAATATCCAATGAGAGATAAAGAAGCACACGAAAAAAAGAAGAAATTAATTTTAATAATATTCCGATGAAAGTTGGCCATAAATTATTTTGTGAAGCGCCTGAAGTCGACTCTTATTTTTTACCTGGAACTTCTTCTTCTTTGTCCACCGATCGGTGTTTTGTTAATCGCTGATTTCATTTCTTCTTTAGCTTACCTTTAAAGATATTATAATTATGTGGGCATTCATGGGATCTGGGAATTGAAATTCATTTTTTGAGATAAAATATCACGTTAATTTGTGATGATCGAAATAGTCTCATAAATATCTACTCATTTTGGGTCTCACATCACATTCTATATTATGATCATAAATTTCATTATTTTAATTCTTATCGATGTTTTCGGAGCATATTAAATATATTTATTTATTGTCTTCTTATTACTCGATGTTAAATGAGATATAAAAGGAATGTTTTTTGGTGTCGAGGGGCTCATTTTTTAAACGATGGGAATTTTTGTGTTGAGGATTTATGGAGGAAATGGGTACAGATTTCTTTTTTTTGGGGTTTGATAAGATATGAGCGGATTTTTCAATAAATTATTTTAAAAGGTCTGTGCTTAATTTGCATTAATTTTCTATTTAAAATCAAGTGGTTAGTTGGCATGGCATTGATAATCATACATGGAAGAGATTTTTATCATTTTTTAGAGACAATTCGTTGATTTATTTAATGAGTAATAAATGGGCTAACCATACATATGAGTGTCATCTTTTCCCAAATCCGGCAGTATATCGGAAAATCTATTCCGAATAATACAAATCGTTCAAATTCACGCCGACATGACTCTGACTTGGTGTTCAGAAATCCAGGTTTAATTCCTAATTTGTACTTGTTGAATTTATATGAAAGTCAAGTCGATATACCACTGGAGTGTCTGATCCTTTAGCTCAATTAACTGACTTTGTTAGCTCAAATATCGTATTCAAACAGCCAAAAACCCCCATTAATGCAAGAAAATCTTCAATTTGCTTGGGTTTTTGTAAAAAAAAATAAGTTTTATACAATATAGTCCAAAAATCCCTCTCATTTTCTGGCTACGTTTCTGGAGGAACTTGATCTGTTTGGGTATGTTCCTCAGCTATTTAAATGGTTTGAAAACAGCTCTAATTGTGCGTTTAGGTCACTTTTACCTTGTCGCACTTATTCAACAACGAAATTCAGCCTCAAAAGATTTGTTGAGGTACTCGTTTTAATTTTACATTGAAGCACTTGTTTTTGACTTCCCGAAAGACACACTGCGTGAAAAAGTAGGAAAGTAGAATCCCAAAGTAAACATGCGTTTAGTTAGGACCGAATTTTGACAAATCTGATTCGAGACAAGTCACGCCAACTTGGAAATCGTTTTTTACTCCATGTGCCTTAATTTTTGTGCTTGTTTTAAATGAAGCCAGGCATCATTTAATACTAATTTATAGCTCAAAATTAATGCATTTATTCACTTTGAACAATCCTGCTTGACTACATACCACATCTCAAATTCACGGTGCGACTAAACCCAAAAATAAACTCCTTTCCAAAACGAAACTCCTAAAATGTCCGAATAATGATTTTATTAATTCGCTTAACGATCATTGGGTCAAAAAATATCAAAAAACATTTTCTGCAGATTATAAATTTTGCGATAAAAAAACTCTTTTGTTAAATTTATTTTATTTTTATCTTATCTTAATTTCATGAGTCCAAAAAGTATAAATTTGAGCAGTTTATTATCCACAAAGCAGAAACAACTGTGAATGTCAGTTTTTTTTTGGCTGATTTCGGAATCATCAAGCAATGCCACTCGATTCATATTTCATTCTCGCTATGGCTGACAATATTTTTTGCTATCCTCGTCGTTCAAGAAAATTTATTGAGTTTCGTCCTCACAAATACTCTTACAATGAACGACATATGTGCGATTCCCATTCTCATCGTGATGGCATTGAGGGGATACAACGAAAAAAAATAAGATAAAAGTATTGTCTTGAAGCACAAAAAAAAAGGAAAGAAATAAAAGCGAGCAGTGGCAAAGAAAATTTATGACTTTCAATTTATCTCACACATATCACACATCCATTCATCTTGAGTTATATTTTATTGCAAGTAGCATTAAGATTCCAATATTACTTTACATTCGTGCCATTATTTTCATTTTAACTTTACAGTTTCTTTATTGGATATTGTAATTGAAATGAATTTTTAAATTGCGATATAAGAAGACAAATATGATGTGTAAATGAATTGATGTCGGGGATGGAATTAAGGACGAAGGAAGTGCTTTGACATCTATTCTAGGAGGATGGTTATGAATATGCTGATAAAATTGAACTTGCTCAATGTGTCTCAAAATTGAACATGCTCAATTATATTGATTAATTAGACTCATGAACAGGTTCATTCAAGTAAGTTTGCTCATTGTTTGTTAGGGATTGACAGGATGTTTTATGAAATATGTTAGGTATTGTCCCGATCGACACAAATTATTCAGAATGGAGAATTTTTGATTTTTGTTATGTTTAACCCCACATGTTTTACCCTAAAAATGTGCCCAAATCAACCATTACGGTACCGACAGAGTTACTTCGCATCTTGCCGTTAACTTGATGTTCTACATAAGTAGTGCTTTTCCGGGCATATTAGACGTGCACACAGAGACTTTGCTTTTTAATTTGTACAATATTGGTGATAGAACCAGATTGAAAGCCTTTTATTGTATCTTAAGCTTTACAAAGAAACATGGTTAGAGTAAGTAATAGGGACATAGACAGAATTTGAATTTGTTTAAAGCAATATTGACACTAAAACCCCTATTTGGCTCTTTCTCTAGCAGAGTTGAAAAACAGGTGCTTGTGACAGCTTCAGGCAACTAACAGGCACACAGACAATTGTTTTTGCTACAAACCGGCAAGAACTGTGAGAGAAGTCGTCTACAAACAGGTATTGTCTTTTACAAGCACATTTTTTTTTTTGAAAAACAGAGTAGTTGCATTCTGTGAGTTATCTGTAAAATGTCACAAGCATGACAGGTATTGCATGTTCGCAGGCAAAAAAAGTTGTCTGCTTGAAGGCAATGCCTGTTCACAGTACTTACAGATTGCAATTATGTTCTATTGTAATGAGTAAGATGAACTAAAAATCAGCTTACAAATTATATTCACGCATTCTCAGCCAGCGATACAAACTATGGAAGGCCATGGATTACAATTGGTCTGTACGGCCAGCGAAGTTAGTAAGTAGCACATTCTCAGACAATCTCATCCATTTCCTCAAAACCACATAATCCCTCCAAACAAACCATCTATAATCAAAATATTTACACCATAATCATCAACAAAACCACACCAAAAAGACCTTCAATCCTTTCATTCCACTCTCAAATAAGCACAAACTATGAAAATAAGTGAAAATGAAAAATATCCAACGATCAAAGATAAGAAATCCCTTTCATTTAATAATAAGCATAAACCAACAACATTTTCTTGTTCACACACACAAGCTTCCCTTTCCCGCATGGCTGAGTATAATGAGTATCAAGTATTAACCTTTTTTTACCCCATTTTTCCTTCTCAGACATCCAGTTAGTTGAAGGTGGTGTGAAAAGGATAAAAAGGGATATCAAAACCGCATTATTATGTATCTTATACGCATAACATAATAATGTCCTTCCCCAAAAATGCCTGTATATCCTTAGATATTGTGGCATGGATTTTTAATCGAGTCAACAGGCCATAATCATTTATTATTTTTCACTTTCTTATTTATTTCGAAGGAAGTTGTGACCGTTTTTATATTTCATTCACTGTTACAAGTCATGAACGATACTAAATACTTGCCAAAGATAACACAGCACACAAAAATAAGCTCAAGTCGTAACATTTATTCGCAAAAAAATATTATGAACCAGAAAAATTGCGTTTCTATCAGCAACAGTCAATCTATTGTTTGTGAAAATTTATTTCTTTTGACTACGATGGAAGTGGAAATGGTGTGTATTTATGGTGTGCATGGAACTGGATGAAAAATGGATTTGTAAAGCTTCTGAGAATTTATTTTATTTTTTTTATGTCACAACATGGAATTAATTGCATGCAAAGGTAAGTGAAGGATGAATGAATGGGGGTAGTTTGGAAGTGATGGATGGGGATGATTAGGTATGGAAAATAAATGGCATAAAAATGGGCAAAATTCAGCTCGAGGCCATCTTGGCTCTAGCATGAATCCGGTTTTCAGTAAATCTGGTCTGGATCCAGAATCACTTGAGCCTAGAACTGGATTATCGACCATTTCTACGCCGTGGGTATTACAGGAGGATACTTAGAGCTAGAAACTGTTGTGCTATTGCCAATTCATCTTAAAGAAAATTACGCACTTTGTCATTCTTCTCAAAACTTTTCATTCTACTTATGAAGACTTATCTTGCACTTGCTTATTGCTGTATACATCAATGTTCCCCAAACTGTATCCCAAGTATTTTTGGAAATGGCATAAAGCCATGCTAAGGAGGTGGAACTTGAAAATTCACCCGCATTTCTGTACATTTACGAACAGTTCCATCCCCTTGCCACATCCCTAGTCACCTTGGTCATTGCTCACCATCAAGGTGTGCCGTGGTACAAAAAAGTTTGGACAGCACTGGTACACATGATTATTATGCCCCAAATCATGAATTACCCCAAATGACATTTATCGCTTTTGTTCAATTTTTGCGATTTATGCTAGGTGCTATAAATTAAAAATTCTAGAGTATATATTTAATTGCTCATTAATTATTAATTTACCTAGAAGTGGCCTAGAACAGAGAATGTGTATGATATGGAATAATGAAATATGATTGTGGATTCAACATAAAATTAGGTGAAACAAAAGTTAATTTTGCATGCCTAACATGCAAAATGTCCTGGATTGGTTGTGTGGATAAGGACGCTAGAGTTCTCAATATCCCTAATTGGCAGAAGTTATCGAAAGATAGAGCTGTCTACAGACATTCTTTAAACGCGGCAATGGGCCCCCGTTGCGCCCCAGCCAAGGAAGTAAGTAACAAGCAAAGAGCATGCTCTTGAGAGATTGCTTAAATTTACTAATTGAGCATACTCCGAAGCGTTTTTCTCAGCTTACTCTTCTCTTGAGAGTATGTTCTTTGCCTGATAGGGCATCATAGTTGATAGAAGATTTCGAAGTATCAAGTCAAATTTCAGACATTCCATACTAGAGACAGTTTATCCACTTGCATGTCAGCATACGAAACTAGCAACTCAATCAAGCAATAATATCCAAAAATATTGATTACAGTTCCCATCTTTAGCCTAACGCGCGTTATAAACATCCATAAAATTAGTAAAAAATATTCATGTAAATCTGTTAAGCAGCAGTAATAAATCATCACCCATACACTTTCTAAAATACAACACATAAATTTACAAAATGGTCTATAATTTATTCATCCATAATTCATTAAAAGAAGTCAAAATTCGAAAAAAAACCTGAAACATCTAATTATGAAAATATTCCAGCTAATTAAATATAAGCATCGAAAAACATATCATTGATGATCATAACAAGCATCAACCTAAATACATTCATTCTCAAATAAAAATATGCACAGCTCTAAAATTGATGGCACATCATCACATCCATCAATCATAAAAATAAAATGTGAGTTTGCCATCCATAAAAAAATGAATCGTTGTCTACGAAGAAGCGCACACAGAGTGATTTTGAGATGCACATTAAAAATTATAAAGTATGATGATTAGTCGTCGTCATCATCTTCGTAATAATAACTGTTTTTTTTTTGCAAGCAGCAGACAAAAAAAAAAAATCATTTTTTACCTCCCCGAAAAAAAAAACAGCACAGAGATGAAATAAATATGTTTCATAAATCATTTGAGTTGGAGCGAAGCATGGCAAAGCTCATCATCATTTACAATTTTTCATTGTACATACGGGATGTGTTTGTGTTGAGAACATAAAATAAGAGCATCAAGTAGAAAAAACAACAGCATATATAAAATAATAGGTAGAGGAAGAATAAATTATGTTTGCATTGAATTTTTTTGGGGGTTTTAGGGTGGATGTTGGTGCCAAAAGTCGGGAAATTTGGGACAATTTGGGACAAACCTTAAAAAAATCTTGAATGGCATAAAATTGCCATTAAAGAGATTATTTGTTACTTCCAGGTGTAAACCAAATTCTTAATTTTGATCTTCTTAGCTGTATGGCATTTACCTTGTAACTTCCAGGTGTAAACAGGTGTTAACCAAACTTCTTAATTCTGATCTTCTTTGCTGTTTGGCAAGACCTTTCTAACTTCCAGGTGTAACCAGGTCAAAATCAAACTTTTTAATTCAGATCTTCTGAGCTGTTTGCCTGAAGCTTTGTAACTTCCAGGTCTAACAAGGTGTAAACCAAACTTCTTGATTCTGATCTTCTAAGCTGTTTGGCAATTACTATGTATCTTCCAGGTGTAACCAGATGTTAACCAAAATTCATAATTCTGATTTTCTTAGCTGCTTGGCAAAAGCTTTGCAACTTCCAAGTCCAAGTGTAACCAGGTGTTAACCAAGCTTCTAAATTCTGATATTCTTAGCTGTATGACAAAACCTATGTAACTTCCAGGTGTAACCAGATGTACACCAAACTTCTTAGTTCTGATCTTCTGAGCTTCTGTATGGCATTAGCTTCGTAACTTCCAGGTATAAACCAAACTTCTTAATTTGTCTCTTCTTAGTCATTTAGCAGGACTTTTGTAACTTCCAGGTGTAATCAGGTGTATTTTAAATTTCTACAAAATGTTTTCTCTAGAAATTGGAGACCGAGTCATTTATTTAGTGCAATAACACCTTGTAACCTCTGTAAACCCCATTAAAAACTCCAAAAAAATCCCAAACAACATCCCGAAACCCCAACTCATCACCTCCAAAATCCAGAACCCCTACACAGCAATAAATCGTTTCCAACACCAGAAAAAGAATAGCATAAAATGAAGATAATCTATGGCGCATCATAAATAACTCTTTAACTTTGCTCTTGACTCTGCCATGCAATAGAGGAATAAAAATAAATTCGCATTCAGCAAGGAAGGAACTGCAAAAAAAAAAATTCTACAATGAAAAAAAATATTTGCACGTATCTCTATACATATACATCCCACCCTCATTCCATTGCGTGACTGAACGAGAATTTGACAAGTAAACAACCGCCGAAAAAAAGAGAAAAAAAAGACTGAATGTACATATGAATGTGCAAGCATTATCCGGTGTAATAACAACAAGCTATACAGCATCTTCAGCATCATCACAGTCGAGAGAATATGGTCTTGCGTGATATATGACTCAACCATAAATTATCGCCGTATTTTTCCACCTAAATAGGTATTTTATGTGTGCAGTATTTCACTCTGTTCCTTCCCATTCCTTCCATTTCAGTCTCTATGTTTTCATTTTCACTCTAAGCTGAATGGATTGTTCAGCACGAGAGAAGATATATATAACAAAAAAAAAAGAATTCATTCGTCTCTGCCGCCGACAACTCTCTGATGTTCTGAGTGAGATGAAAAACGAAATAAAAAGTACATATGAGAATGAATAATGAGTGCATGTATGTGAAAATGAAATTTATTGTCAGATAATTTAATTCATTTCTTCTTATTGTTCTTGTTTTCTTTATTTGGAGCGTGATTTTTGGTGAAATGAGATGTGGTTTTGGAATGTAGGATTGGTTGTTGTTGCTGGGTTTGATGTGTTGTTTGGATGTTAGGGCTACCTTTTTGGGTATTTTGATGCTGTTCTGTCATGGCATGGGATGCAAGTATCACAAACAGCTGCGCTACGTTACTGAAAATAAGGTTTCTCAACAAGTTCTCGAGACCAAGACCGAGAATACCCGGGAAGTCGGTAGAATCGGTCCTCTTATCATAACAAAGAGTAGGCCTACATGATGCAGCTCTCTCTTTGTGTTTGCTTAGCGTTTGATTTAAGGATGGCTTGCTAAGCCAACAAACCCTGTATTAACCAGAGCCTCATTTGACTCCGCCCGACAATGTGGCTTGGATTGACGGTCTCCACCTACATGATGCAGAAATGCCACTACGGTATCTAGAAGCGGTCCCTTTGCCATATTAGGATCAATTGGAAGGCATATTGTGTAGAAATTATTGAAAATTTGGAACAAAATCCACTAGATTTTGACATGAGACCAGATTTCATTGAATCTGTTCTTTAGACAGAATCACGCAGGTCTAGGGATGTATTTTTGTCCATTTCTACATCGTAAGCTTTCTGACGTTGGCAACAAAATGCCAAACAAGCGTAAAACCCGAACAGACAAGGAGCATATTCATTCGGAAGCTTACAAAATTGAGCATGCCGAATTATATTGACTGAGAATACTTATGAGCACGCTCATTTAGGTGAGTGTGGTCATTGTCCTTTAGGAACAGCTCCTTGATGGCTCAGTGTAATTGGCCACAACGCCACATTTCGAAAGTTTTATCCTTACTATCTTCAACATCAAGTCATCATCCCTATGACCCTTTAAATGCGCCCTAAAACATCCATAAACCAACCTCAAAGCATCACATCAACTTCATTCCATTCAAACACACTTGTCAGTTTCCTTTCAGGCAGAATCACATTACATTTCGAGACGAGATATAAATGATTCCTCCTTACAATTTTATTTATTTATTTATTTACATTTTTTTCTTCATCCTCACTTCAACTTTTACTCTACATATCATAATACGATATCCAGCTACTGTGCCATTTGAGGTGAAGGGATATAGAAAAAAAAATACAAATGTTCACATCAAGAAAATAAGGAAAATGTAAGGTGAATGGGTGAGGTGATAGAAGTGTTTTATGACACCACAATATAGTAAATTGCTTTTGTTTCAAAGTGATATATGGTACATCTCACATTTCAAATAACCTTCCATCTTTCTTGTTGCCTTGTGCTGTTTTTATGTTCTATTTTCTACTATCTGATGCTCATTTCTCATCTTTAGTTTTTGATGGTGTTAGAGTTGAGATTTATGAAATTAAAGATTTTTGTGATGAAAGTCTTGAATTGTGGATTGTTTTAAGTAATAATTTAATTTGGTGATGTTTTGGAGTTGTGACTTATTTTTAGACTGATGTAAAGCAATGACTTAATGTGGATTTTATATGAAGCAATGATTTAAAGTTGAAACTTATTCATCAATGCCTTAATTTGAATCTTATGCTAATCAGAGTCTTAACTTGACGGATATTTGAAGCAACGACTTAATTTAAATTGTATGAAAAGTAATGATTTAATCATCAAAGTCTTAATTTGAAGCTTATTCAAAACGGAGCTTCAATTTGACTGTTATATAGAGCAACGACTTAATTTAAAGTGTATGTAAAGCGATGATTTAAATTTATTTTGATGTAAAGCTTTAACTTTAGTGCAATTGAGTTTAAAGCAATGACTTAGCTCTAAGGAAGTTAGAAGCGACGACTTATATTTACTATAATGCAGAGCTTGATACTTACTTACTTACTTTGCTGGTCGTACAGATAAATTGTGATCCAAAACCTACCAAAAGCATAGCTTTCAAGTCAAATGAAGTTGACTAGAGTTGACTAAAATTCAGTTCGATTTTCAGCTCGATGTCAACTTGATGTCAAATGAATATAAGTCAACCTGAGTCGACTCTAGGCAGAATTTGTAGATGGCAAAAGTTCGCGTGGACGGTAAAAGAACTCATGGAAAGAAGCTGTCGATCGAGATAGTATCGCATTTGGAATCAGAAAATGGCAAGAGGTTGCCGGCGTTACAACCAACTTTAGGCAGCATCTTAGGGATTTCATGGATCACAATTGATTAGTAAGGCAAGCATTAGTAAGCAAGTAAGTTGAGTCGACTTCACTCGACTTCAATATCTGCTCTAATGTAAGGTAACGCCTTAGTCAGCAGACATATTGAATAAAGTTTCTCAATTCTCAATCTAATCTCCTTAATAAGCATTTTATTTGCTCGTAATCCACCCACAAAAAAAAGAAAGAAAAAATCCCTCAAAAATGAAGAAAAATTTCCGCAATTTGCAAAATGAAAAATTCTCCCCAATGAATTCGCAATTCATTGTTAAGTGAGACATCAAGAAAAAGTACAGCAGAAAAAATCCTTAAATGGAGAATAAAATAAAAATATTCATCTCATAAATCTTACAAACAACGTAAAAAAAAGAAGAATTTAATTAAAAAATTTATTGCAAATATCCATGAACATGTACAAAAGGAACAGTAAACGTTTGGATTTACATGTGCTAAGTGCTATTACTTACAAACGTGAAATTCCAGCAGAAATTTTTTCTTTGCTTTCCCTCTGTCATGACATAAAATCTCCAGACACTGCCAGACAAGCGCACATGTAAAATTTATAGGAGCATCGAGAATACACATGAGGAGTCAGATGAGGATGAAGAAGATGTAAGGAAAAAGGAAAAAAAAATGAAAATGCTTTAAGGCGGAAAGAAAGATGAAGAAGGAACAACAATGGAAGTTGGAATTTGGGGATTTGGAGAGGTAAGATGTAAGGAACGCATCCGTTTGAGGATGTTAAGTTGCTATAAAGTATCAAAATAGATCAAATAGCGCTTAGCTACAAAAGTTCAAAATATGACAAAGAACGCTCTGCCAGAAAAGCTTAAATCAGGACAAATGAAGCTCAGCTAGAAAAGCTCAAATCAGGACAAATGAAGCTCAGCTAGAAAAGCTTAAAACAAGTCAAATGACGCTCAGTCAAAAAAGCTCAAAACAGCACAAATAAAGCCCAGCTACAGAAGCACAACACCAGTCAATCGACGCTCAGCTAGAAAAGCTTAAAGCATTTCAAATGACGCTCATCCACAACACATTGAATGACATCAAGTCAAACAAACTGCATTCACAACACAACCCAAATTTGCCATCCAAAAAAAAACCTCACAATTCAATTTTAAACCTCACTAAAAGTCCACAGCAGAAGATGAACAAAGAAAAAAACGTCGTGGATATAAATTATTGTTGCACGGGAATAGTTTCATCGAGAAGGGTGGAAGCGAAATGAAATTTTGCCGTCAGGAGATGAAAATAAGACATAGCGTTGAATAAAAAAAGAAGGAAATTTTTTGTGCAGAATGTGCCAAAAAGGGAAAGGGAAAGAGAGAAAATTTATATCCAACATCTAAAGTCATTCATCTTTTCGACTCTTGCCGTCTTGACCCCGTAGCGCATTTATCATTCTCCACTTCTGATATTGTTTAATGCTTACTTACTTACTGAATAGTATCACATTTATAACTATGTGTGTGTGTGTAGCTGCTGGAATGGATGAAAGAATTTTTATGAAGATCTTTATTGAGAATGAAATAAAAAAAGTATTTTTAGCGAGGACATTCAGGATAACAAATGGGGTGATGTTGAAGTTTTGAGCATGAAGAAAGTGGATTGAAACGAATGAGAATGATAAAGTGAGGAAGGATGGAGAGAAATTAGGAACTGATAAAAATAGACATTGTTTGCCATAAATCAAGTGATGAAACAATTGTTGTGATATTGAGTAGTTGTAGAGATGGGATGAAGATAAGAAGGAAGAAGATTAGTGAGTGATTTTGGGATAATTGTGTGACTGTCTGTATCAATTTTGAATTTGGATCGGAAGTGATTCAATGTTGTCTTGAAAAAGTGATCATGTGATTGAGATTAGGTGTGGAAAATTCTTCAGATGCTGCATTTTAAGCCATACTTAATTTTTGGGAAGCTCTAGGTAATTGAGTCGTCTAAAAAACAGCTCAGATTCTTACAAGCAAAGCGTAGGTAAAAGTACTAGATTTCAACTGTACATTACCTTGCCGTCAACTAGTTATAATGTATATTTGTCCACTCAGAACCGCTTTTAGGTACAGGAGTGGCCTTTTTATATTAAAACATGATTTTTGCCTGTTGAGTTATTAAAAATAGAAAATCTAAGTTCGATTGTTGTGGTTTGATAGACTTTCAGTTTCTGAACTATTATTAAGTGCCTAAGGAACTTTTTAAGTTTGAATTTACTCAAAGAAGCCCCAACAGAACAAGTCGGTTTGATTCGAAAAGCCAATTCGGAGCTATGTAAGATTATTGTCACCCTAGTGTCGGATTTAAACAGAATCTGGCATCATGACAGAGTCACACCGGCTAAGAGCCGGATTTTTGATCAAATAACCAATTTTTGATGTTCGGATAAATTAAATATCAGCATCACGCTTACAACGAATCAGAATAAAGTCATTTTCAGCAAAGAACCGGCATCAAGTCACTTTACGAATGCTTAATTACTCGAGTAATAAATAATCCATCGAGACTTCATCCCTGAAGTGTTGCAAAAACAGGTTCCTGCGACAGACATAGACAACAGATCAATTTTTAAACCTACAGGCATTGCCTGCCACAGGAACATTTTTTAGCTTACAAACAGGCAACGCATCACAAATTGCAACTCTGAATCTCTGTCCACGCCACAAATCTCGACCTGTTAGACGCCGTTTATCATCCGGAATTGTAATTTTGAATTTAGAAATTAGGCCACTGAGAGATTAGCAAATGCATAAATTTACAAATTACACGAATATATTAAATAACAAACCAGAAACTGATGCAAAATATTCAGCAAAAAATTAATAAAATTCAAAAAATATCAAAATATTTTCACCATTTCATAAAAAAATGCAAAAATTGTATAAAATTTCCAACAAAAATTATCATAAACTGTCTTTTATTAATCTTGTTCATGACTCTGTAATTTATATTCACACTCCATCTCACTTCCGCAACAGTTCAGCCTCCTCTCATTCACCATAACGAATTAAATGAAAATTTTTATTTTTTTACAGTTTCACATGCAAAATAAGAAAAAAAAGTGAATTGCTGTAGTTTATAGCCTGTAGATGAGATAAACAAATCGCAAATAATTAGCAAATGTGTTTTGTAATTTATTGCCTTTCTTCTTGCATTTACAGCAAGTCTCGCGATCTTGTAAACATCTTTTTACACTTTTGTGTGCTGTTTGGAATGGGTTGGTTTGAGGTGTTGTGGGATTTGAGGCTTGGGAGAAGCTAATTGGTTAATTTGAGGTTTGGAAGTGGAATTAGCTCAGAATTGTTCAAAAATTGCAAATTCTCACCCAAAATTCCCAGCAAAACCTCAAAAAATGCTCAAAATCCAACAAATCCCATTCCAAACCAGCAGTAGAAAGTCACTGAAAAATTGGACATGCATAAAAAATTGAATATTATTAATGTCTGTAATTTTAATGTAGAAACTTTTTTTATTCCATACATTTTAATGTATAATTCAGTTAATCCGACAATAAGCATTGTCCATTGATATGGCACTTACGATTAACAATTGATCGTGTCTACATGTAATCAACATTGTTGCAGTAAGTCTTGTATATGCTTTAAGATTAGATAGACATTGTTGTTGAGATAATTCTGTTATATTATAGGTCAAAGATATATCGTGGATGTTCATTACAATGTATTATAATATCAATGATAGTTGGGTGTTGGTTTCATTTACTTCTGTTTGTTGATAGCGGTATGTTGGTGAATAATGGGATTCAATTAAGGCTTGAAGATATGGAAAAAAGAGTCTATTAATTTGTAAGATTTTAGCTGTCATTTGATACATTGTTGCTTTGTAGTTGACATTCTTGAATGACTAGACAATTTAGGTTAGTCAGGCATGTAGCTAGGAAGTAAACAATTGAGTGATCAACCAGCCAAAACCCTTAAACTTAGCAATTTATGTTCCATATCACTAGATCCTGTTTCTTGTCATAAACTACATAAAATATCAAAAATTATAGTCTATCCACTAAGATTAGCAATAAGAATCTCAAATTACTGACAAATTGATACTAATTTCCTCATCAATTGCCTGTAATTCCATCCCATACCATCCATTATCTCCTCAAAATGTCATCACTTAAAATTTCTCTTCAAGTCCGGCAAAACAACTCACAAAACTTACCGTTGAGCAACTCATCAACAGCAAAATAACGATGACAGAAAAGTGAGATTCTACAATATTTTGCTGTTGCTGCTTTTGCGTCAAGTGTGTGTAAAATAAAAAAAAATATTGTATAAATGTCAGCTCATTTACTTCAATTCAACGCTATAAATGACAACATTGTTAAATGTTAAATGCATTTTTACTGTAATTAAAATATTAAATACCTCTCTCTTACTCATTCTCTTGATGCTTGTCTATAGTTCTGTTTTATTGGTTTATGTTGTGTTGAGATTTGTGAAGATTGGAATGAATGACAAGCACTTTGTCATGTTTAAAAGTGTTTGTTAAGTTGATGACATGTTTTGGAGTTTGAGAAGAGTTTAAAAGTCAATAGATGACTCGAATAGAGTCCAAATGACACTAGCTAGCTTGAATAGAGTCCAAATGACACTAGCTAGCTTGAATAGAGTCCAAATGACACTTAATAGCTCAAATGGAATCTAAATGACATTAGTCACCTCAAACAGAGTCCTATACACCTTTTCTAGCTTAGCTGATGCCCAAATAACTCTAGTTCCTAAAATATAATCCAATATCCACAAACCAGCTTCAGTAGAGCCAAAAATGCGCCACATCAACTCCACAAATTCAATCACACTCAACTCAATTTTAATTTATGTCATTTATACATTCAGCTTTTATAATGGATATAAATTAATGACTGATTTTTATCGCCATTCATGCCGATGTCATTAAAATTCATTTTATGGTATGAGATAGTGAGTGAATGTTATTCTGTGAGTTAAAAGGCAATTGATGTCGCAATAAAATGAAATAAAAATAAATGAGAAGGCTTCATGGGGACATACTGTGATGTTTTTTTTTTGACTTAATTGGCTTGTCTTAATCTGATGGTTGTTAATTTCTTTCTTCGTCTTGATATTTTTTTTAATCGAATTATTGATTTAGTCATTTTGATGAGGTTTTTTGGTTTTGAATTGGATTATCTTGAGCAATAATTTGAATAATTTACGAAATAATCATTAGTTCTTTTATTGGAAGAACTCTACTCTATATACACATTTGCATAATATCTCTTGCAGTCCAGTTTTTCCACTCCATTGACATTAAACATTCCATGTACAACAGCTCTCCACTTTCCAACATAATGACTTGGAATTGCTCTAAGAAGTGTTTCATCGAAACTCAATGAAATCATGTCATATTCCATGATATCCTACAAAAAGTATTAATTTGAGAATTTTACACAGGTACATAGGTGTGACTCTCACTTGGTGTCAGATTGGGTACCATGCTTGATTTAAATTAGAGTTGGCAGAACTTTGGGAATCCGGACTTCAAAAGTCCCAAAAGACGCCTCCACTATGAGTTCGCCCTCACATTGGAGTCCTGCCAACACTGATTTAAACTGACTCTGATGTCTAATTCGGCCTAAATCAGGCATGATGCCAAATCAGAGTCATACTGGCCTAATCAGGGATTTTGGCTCTATTAACCGACTTGTGCTAGTCGATTAAGCTCTATCCGCTATTTATAATCCTAACATACAAGCATATGCTATATGTACATATTACGGTTTCAATGAGCATGCTCACTAGGTACCGTATGATGCTCATTGAGCATATGCTTATATGTTAGAATAAATTTAGACAATTCATATAATACCAAAAATTACCCCTTTTGGTATCACACACCCACTAAAGTCCTTAGTTACATAATACCAAACTTGAAGAGGATTTTTAAATTCTGGACAAAAATCTTTGTAGGTTCTTGTAAAAGCCTGAAGCAACCACTTTCCTCGTTCGTAATGTTCTGTATGTACATGTATATACCAAGGAGTTTTGATATCAATTGACGCTTTTAGTGTTCCATTAATGAATGTATGTGTGTCATTTTCAGGTATGATATGGAAATTTGAATAGTCAAAAGTCTCAAAATCGTTGTCGTAGCCATCAACAGTGCACTTTTCTTGTTCTGAAATGGGAATTTTGGGGTAATGATTGTGTGGATTTAAATATAAAAGCGACACAAATGGAAAAGTCTTTGATAGGGATCCAATAAGGTTTCGTCGTGACTACTGTCTTCAGGTGGCTGCCATATGGCTTTAATAATACCGAAGAACTATCTCTGGAGAAGCTAGGCATCATTTACGAGTCGTTGGGAAGCCTCAAAGAGCTTATATGATTCGACCAAGAACTTCAGGTTTGCATTTTCTGCATTCTGGATGCGTTGGTCTGAAGTTTTTGACTGTATATTGTATTTCATCCAAAGCTGCAGGCTAGAAGCTGAATTCTTGCAAACAGGCCTGCAGTTTTGGACGAACTAACAGAGTTTTTATAGATTCCATAAGAAATCCTTCTCCTAATTTGTGTCGCTCGGAATTAGAAGTATATAATCCTAAATAATCAATTACTTTCGTCAATTATAACATAGGTTTTTGCACAAATAATGCAAAATAACTGGAAAAGCACCACCAAAATTCTAAAATTTGACATTTCTGCAGATGTTTGCAAAGCTTTGAGAACTATTGTCCGAAAATGTGAACAACAGATCAATTAAATCAACTTTTTAAGGAAATTGACTATAAACCAAACATCATGATTTGATCATTTTTAATTAGTCCACAATCAGAACATGATTAACTATCTAATTACTTCCGATACCTTCAAATGGGGTTTTAATCAAATAAGACATTTTTGTGAGAGTTATGGCATTGAAAAACTCAAAATAATTAAAATCAAATTTCCAGCAGTTTTATAAACTCAAATTTAATATCTATTCAAAATAAACATTTGCATAATATCTTTTACAATCCATTTTCTCAATTCCATCAATTTTAATTACGGAATGAACAATGCATCTCCATTTTCCCATATAGTGACGTGGTAATGCATTCAGTAGTGATTCTTGAAATGATATGGCAATCATATCATATTCATAAAGAGTCTGTAATGAAATTAACTATAAATCTAGAAATTATAATGTGTCAATTTCATCAAATTACCCCTTTTGGAACCTCACATCCTTTAAAATCCTTCATAATATAATACCAAACCTGGAATGGATTTTTTATTTCAGGACAAAAGTCTGTATAGGTTTTTGTAAAAGCTTGAAGCAGCCACTGACCGCGATCGTAATATTCTGTATGTACATGGATATACCATGGAGATTTGATGTCAACTGATGCTTTCAATGATCCATTGATGAATGTGTGTGTGTCATTTTCAGGTATGATTTGGAAATTTGAGTAATCAAATGTCTCAAAGTCGTTGTCGTAGCCATCGACGGTGCATTTTTCAATTTCTAAAAGGATTAAGATTAATGAAAAGCACAAATGAGTTTCTAATTTGTAAATCTTACTTTCGTCAACAAGTATGAAGGTTTTGGAGTCAATAATAACAATGATCTGCAGCAGTATGAATACCGACCTCAAATGTATCATTTTATTAAGCTTTTTAAATGTTATATACAGAATAACTTCTTGATAGTGTGCATAAGAACTCAATAACAACTATTTTCAAAATAATAACTTGAAAAACATTGATTTTATCATGTGCTAATACTTTTATAACTAATGATGTGTTTCTGGATGAGATAAGTTTAATCATATCCAACATCAAATTGGAAAACAAAAATTTCAATTAATTATTGTTTTTAGAGAAGATCTTTTAAAATTTATCATGAAAAACAAATGGAAAACCTTGAGAAAAATCTCTAAATTTAATCGTAAATAATTAGCGTTTGTCCAAAAGTGCAGGCTTGCAGACTTTGATAAATTATAAGGGATTATTAGGTACAGAAAAAAACTGCAAGTCTGTGCATCTAAAATGCAGACCCGCGGATCTTGGTCGAACCTTATAAATTAAAGATTTTGGCTGTCCCAAAAATGACCGTTATAATAATATAATGACTGAAGGGCTCAGCCTTATGAGCTGGAGGCACTGCGATTTAAAATCTGTTGTACCACACCCTTTAGACCTACAGTTTATAGTGGAATCCGAACTCCGTTCGGATAAAACGACCGATAATTTTTTCCAAAAAATTTTTTGTCGGTAAAATTCAATTTTTTTTTGACCGTTACTTTTATTCGTAAATTCATATTTTAAAATAAGTTGACTTTGAAATGTTCGAATTTTTCGACAATCTAATTTCGAAAAACTCGAATTTGAGACGGCCACACTCTGATAAATTAATTATTCAAAAATCTAGTTTATTAAATTTCATGTCAACATTTATGTCCAAAAATTGTAAGGTTCGCTGGTGTAGTGGTTTTGCTATTCGGGATTTGATCATTGCACACCGACCCAGCAATGAAGGGCTCGATACGGGAGTGGATCATCTGGCAGAAACTATTCAATGGATTCTGTAGATTCCATGGATTCCATTGATTCCACCAAAAATCCACAAATTCGAACAAAATCCATGGAATCCATAGTTTCTGCCAGATGATCCTGACTCCTCGACATTCCAAATTTTACATCTAATCAAAATAAACATTACCATAAATCCTAATACATTCAAGTTCATCAACACCTTTCACATTTAATCCTCTATAAACAACAGTTCTCCATTTTCCCATATAATGATGTGGTATTGTATTTAAAAGCCATTCAGGAAATTCCAGAGATATCATATTGAATTCATAAACATACTGAAAAAAATAAAATTGAATTTAACACTCAATTTAGAGCAGAAAAATGTTCAACCTACCCCCGCTTTAACTGGACATCCTTTTAAATTCTTTGTCGCATAATACCAAGGCTGAGTTGGATTTTTAAACTCAGGACAGAAGTCAGTAAAGTTTTTAGAAAAAGCTTGAAGGAGCCACTGACCGCGCTCGTAATGTTCCATGTGTACATGTATCGGCCATGGTTTCTTAATATCCATAAGAGTTATCATTGTTCCATTAATAAAAGTATGTGTGTCATTTTCAGGAATAATTCTCACGTCAGTATAGTCGTACAAGGTAAAATTTGGATCGTATCCATCGACAGTGCACTTTTCTATTTCTTGGGTATAAAAATTGTAGATTTAAGGTATAATTTTTAAATTATCATGCTTACTTTCGTCAATTATTACGTAAGTCCTTGCACTTATTAGAGTTGGTAAAGCAGCAAGTAGTATTAGGAAAAAGCTTGTCCTCATTTTGGATTTTGATAGAGCTTATATGGGAAGAAATAGGTTATAAAGTAACCTGAATAGTACTAATCGGTTATTGGATTCAAAATCCGGCACTAGATCGGCGTGACTCTGACTTGGTGCCAAATTAGATTTGAATTCGGCTAACGAGACATCCCTAACAGGCAAAGAGGTCGCTTTTAGGTACCGTAGTGGTCTGTCTGGAATATGAAAGCATATTCTGTGCCTAATAGGGCATGAAAGAGTCACTCAGACCTAGTACTGGATTTTTAATCAGTTAACTTACTTGCCCTACTTGTTCTAATCAATTCAATTCAATTCAAAGCAACAATGAATAATGAATAACAGAAAATTGACACTTTTATTGCTCTAAAAACTTAATTTAACTAAAATTTACATCAGCAATAATTACAAATGTAGAATTTAAATTATTGCATTTATCGTCAATCAGTTGACATTTACATACTAACAATAGTAGTGACAATTGAACAAAAAAAGACACTAATTAGTGAAACAAATGCTGACAGAATCGTCATATTTACTTCGCTGGTTGTGTAGATCAGTTGGAATCTATGGCCTCTTTCGGTTGGCTTCTTAAACTAGCCTAATAGGTAGTAAACCTTTGCCAATTACCAATACCAACTGCTTCTACATGTTACACTATTACTTGACTTGATCACCAAAGCTTTACAAACCAGGACCATGACTCAAAAAGGTTTGAACGGCACTGCTGCATTATTCAATAATATGTAATCTAATCACTAAATAATAATTTATCACTAAAACGTGCCGACATTGAAATTTTTATTGATGATTGTATATTTATGATAGATTTATTAAATTTTCGTTTGTATTTCATTTATTCAATTGATATTGAGTATAAAAAGCATATGTAAAAGCATTGATTTGCTTATTTTGTAGCTTAATTCTAACTAAAATACACAAAATACTTCAAATCGGTCTGAAAAATGAATCCAGGAATAAATTTTAAAATATTTATTTCATTACTTTTTGTTTTGCAAAGTATTGAAGCTAAGACGTACATTATTATAGATGAAGGTTTGTTTCCGGAATTCAGATGGTGTATAAATTGCAGAAAATCGGGTCCTAGGTCGACTTGACTCTGCTCTGATTCCGAATTGTATAGAATCTAGCTTGAAACTAGCTTAGAGTCAAATTTTAGTCCTTTTATACTCCTCGAGTGGACTTTACTCTGCTCTGATGCCTAATTTCATAGAATCTAGCTGAAAACTAGCCTCGAGTCAGATTTTAGACCTTTCATACTCCTCGAGTGGACGTAAATTCGTTATAACTAGTAGATAAACAAGTTGATGTCTAGTTCTAACGTATTTTTGTTCACTCGGTGCCCAATGGGCTGTTAGTAGCCCCTAATAGCCCATTAAGTAGCCCCTAACAGCTAATTAAGGTTAATTCAAAATTAATTTATTTCAGAACTGAAAGAATGTCCACATACAGATCCAGAATATAGCGTTTTTGACTACTCAAACTTCCAAATTATTCCAATTAATGACACGCACACTGTTGTCAATGGAAGTCTTAAATTTCGAATGGATGTTACTTCTCCATGGCATTTAAAATGTCATACTGAACAATATGTACGTGGTCAATGGTTAACAACAGCTTATCAACAAGATATAAAAGATTTCTGTCGTGAAATTCACAATTCAATTCAACCATGGTATTATATAACAAAAAATATTAAAGGATGTCCAATACCGAAAAATGTAGGAAGATATTCTTGTCTATTAATGATAAATCTTGTTCTAAATTTACTTTTTTTTATTTATTAGCATGAGTGGGAATTTGACATGCTGCCAATTGAGCTTTCCGAAGGTATATTAACAATGATACCTAAACACTATGTAGGAAGATGGCGTTTGGTCATGGAGAGAATATTTGATGGAATCGATAAACTTGATTGCATGATGGGATTTGGAAATCTTTTTAAAGAATAGAATGCCTTAATTGGCAAGTAACCTTACAGGCAATGTTTTTATGAAAATAAATTGACTTTGTCTATTTCCATCTAGATTGATACAAGTCAGTTAATTGATCCAAAATCCGGCATCAGACGAATTTGACTCTTAATTAGGGTGGCCAGAGGATTTTCGCAAAATATCGAGACACTTTAGGAAAAAATCGGAGTATTTTTAAGTTCGGCATAATTGGGGTTCTGTTTTACTATTTTGAGTCTTAACATTCAAGGAAATACATAAATTACGTAAAGAAACTTACAAAAAAGCGTAGAAAATAATTGAATTACCGAAAAAAATATTTTCAGTCCAGGACTTGAACCCGGAACTTCATAACGAAAATGTTCGAAATATGTCAAAAATTCCAAAATTTGTATGTTGAAAAATTGGGACATTTTGGGGCTTTGTCGGGACACAGCAGTAAGGAAGACAAAGCAGCAGTACAGCATCGTCCCGGTAAAAATAAAGCAGATAGCCGCCCTACTCTTCATTGGTATCGGATTCGGTATATATACCAAAGTCACACTAGCTCGGATTTTGGAAAGATTAATTGATTTCTGCTATTCGGGCAGACATACCTTGGGCTAGATGATACCTAGAATTAAGAATTCACAATTTACCATTTAAGTTGATGCTAACCGAAGATATTTGTAAAATTATTAAAAACAAGGCCTGAAAACTCCGAAATAAATTCACGAATATTCCCAAAATACATGAAAATATTCCTAATCGTATTCTCAAATTTGGATGTAGTATTACCTCTATTTCGGAGTTTCCAGACCTTAATTATACATATATTTGTCTTTTCCGTGTGGATCATGCTGCAATTAGTAGACCTTATGTTTAGCAAAAACCTGAAATTTGTGGAATTTCCCACGAAATTTCAAGTTTGTTGCTAGACAAATGGTCGACTAATCGCAGCCTATTTTACTCGGGTTTGAAGTTGTTCATTTATTTTATTAAATTTATTAACATAATCTTAGATTTTGTGATAGTTCAAAAATATAAATATTAATTAATGGAAATTATTGATGGCCAGAAGTGCATCGTACATAAAACTTAACATTTATGGTTCAATTTAACAAGTGATTCGCATCTTACAATACCTAACATCAATAACATCATTCGACATAAAGATCACCATAGCCAATTTTACATTCATGTTTAACAACTCCATCAACTTTATATTCTGCATCAAGTATAATACGCCATCTGCCAGAATAACTTTGTGGTACATATTGTAAAGTCTTTTCAAATTGAAATGCTTCCATGTTAAAATTCCATTTCGTCTATTTTAATAAATGAAATAAAAGGTTTAATAGTAATTTAATTTTGGAACGGACCCTAACAGACAAGGAGGTTGGTTTCATGGTGCAAATACCACTACGGTACCTAAAAATGGGAGTTTCTATTGCCTGTTAGGAGGACAACTTGACAAAATGTCATCAATTAGAACTAGAGTCGAATAATGGCAGTTTTTATAGAATATTCTGCAGATAATGTCATTAATGGATCAAAGGTCTAGTTAATATCTGTGCATTATGTCAAGTTGTCCTATTGGTCGCTTAACCACTGCTTTAATCGGACCATTTACTTATTACGTTACAGAACAATCTTCGAATTTTCGTTTAAATCAGCTATATCAGCTAAATCAGCTACATCCACCCTCTCTTAACCCTCTAGAACATAATAAGTGACCAGCCCCTCAAATATACTTACACCTTTTAAGAATGGACAACTATCATAATCCAACATTTTTTTATACCATGGTCTTATTGGATTACGCATTTCAGAACACATATCAGCAAATTTCTGAACATAAAATTGCGGTAACCATTGACCACGTTCATATTTTTCAGCATGAAAACGTCCAGCAAATGGACTATAAACATCATGAAGAAATGTTAGACTTCCATTAACGACAGTATGTGAGTCATTATATGGAATAAGTTTATAATCACTCCAATCAATTAGTCCATTTTCATTAATTTCACAGTTTTTAAGTTCTGGATATGAAAAAAAAAATTAGAAATTAATTATTAAAATTTGAATTTTTTCTTCATACCTTCATCAATAATGACAATAACTCTAGCGTCTACTAAGAACATCAATTGAGTGGCGATGACAACAGCGATTTGTAAAATCATTGCCTTTAATAATTATTTCTGAGCTATTGATGAAACAAGTTTAAAATCTTTAATGAATTTTTTATAGCTTTGCAATAAAGCTTATATACCCTAATTTAAATAAGATCATGTAATTGATATCACCATCCGATCGGTACCATACATTGTAGTTTTTTATCAGAATTCAATCATGACATGTTCAAAATCGAATTACTCTAAATAATGAAAGTTTAAAAAGGTTGAGTTCATTTAGTACGTACCCCAAAAAAATCTATTCTTCGAACCCCCTCATCCATAGGGTGAGCCATCCCTAGGGCGGCCATGTGCTGTATTTTAGACGGGATGCTGATGTACTTTTCTACCTTGTTGCTGTGTCCCGACACAGCCTCAAAATGTCACGATTCGAAGTCGAAGTTCGAGTCGAAAACTTCATACAAATTTTGGAATTTTGGACAAATTTTGGAATTTTGGACAAATTTTGGAATTTTTGACAAATTTTGGAATTTTTGACAAATTTTGAACATTTTCGTTTTGCAGGTCTGAATTCAAGCCCAGCACTCAAAATATTTTTATCTGAATTTCAATTATTTTTTGCAATTTTTTAACCTAATTTAATTAGTTCTTTGAGTATCAAGACTCAAAATAGTCCAAAAGAACCCCAATAGTGCCAAACTTAGAAGTGTCCCGATTTTTTTTTTCCAAAAGTGTCCCGATATTTTGCTAAAAAGCTCGGCCCACCCTATTTTAGCATCATAATCACTAATTTCATTAATTATTTTCCAGTTCAGTCGATTGATATCAGTTCGTCGTACTTATAGTTTACATTTCCGATTGCTATTATGAGTTTATATAAGAGTTAACGATAATTAATGTTAATTGTTTTATGTAGGAAGTAGACAGATCTAGTTTTGATAATGACAATATCATTTTTGTTTACTATGCCAATTTCCGGGATCTTTTCCTTATATATTCATTCTAAATTGCTGCAGTTCATTTATTTGTGCTTCTAAACTGCTTCTTTACGTATAGAAGTTCAGCAAGTATCACTAGTTCGATCAAGATTTCGTCTAACCGACAGATTCTAAAAAACAACTTGTCACGTTAAATCTGTTGGGTCTTTTTTTAGCGTGTGATCAATTAAGTGCCATTTTCTTGATTTCCTTCAAATGCTTAATTCATTCGTATATAAATAAGTAGAAAGAATAAAGCTTAGGGTCAGACGTTGACGAAAAGGCACTGCGATCTACGATATTCTGTATCATCCCTAAATGACATTCGTACATAAATAGTGAATTAAATTATCAGACCACGACATCGATCCGAATTTCAAATTGAGTCGTCTTAACCAAAGTTGGCAGTACTCCAATGTGAACGAGCCTTCCCTTTGTGAGAATTTGTACAAGCTTTGTGATACAGCCAGCAACAGAGTCAGATGGATAATATTTTGTAGCAACCTAGGCTCCAAGTCGAAGCATGATTCCAGTAATTAAGTAAGTATCATGAAAGCATGCTCTTTGTCTGTTAAGGCATTTTTGGAGGCCGGACTCCCAATCTTGCTAATTTTGGTCAATTTTTAGGAAAATGGGAAGTATAGTTTACAAATATTACAAAACAAGATGAATTTTGCCATTTTAAGTTTAATTTAGTATTTATTTAAATTTTGTCTAATTACAATTAAGTGAAATATTTAAAATTATAGCCTTTAATGGTCCAATAATGATAAAAATAGACCTAAGATCAGACTAATCACTCAGATTAAGTTCAGACTAATCAATCAACGTAGACATCTCCATAAAATAACCCACATTCATGTTTTTCCCTACCGTTATCCATAAAGATAGAATCAATTGTGACACGCCATCGTCCGGAATAATGTCTCGGTATTGAAGCTAAAAATAGTTTATTAAATTCCACTGGAACCATATCAAAAGTCCATTCATACTGAAAAATTGTTTGCTTATTAAAATTTGGTACACAAAAAAAGCAGAGTTCGAAATCGACTCGAATTTTGCATGAAACAGCTTACTTGAGTCGATTTCAAACTTATCATGTGGAACTTACGCCTTCTGGTATTGGACATGCTTTTAAATTTTTTGTCATATAGTACCATGGCTTTAATGGATCGTGCATCACTGTACAAAAATCAGCAATTTCTGTGACAATTCCTCGAACTAACCACTGTCCACGTTCGTAATGTTCTGCATAGAAACGAATCTTCCAATTTTTAGGTATAGTTTTTAAAAATATAAATGTTCCATTCAAAAGTGTTTCTGAGTCTTCTGATGGAACCATGTAAACATTCGAATAATCAAAATAATTTGCTTCTTGTCCTTTTTTTACGCATGTATAGTATTCTGTTGGAATTAAAAATTTATAGATTAATCAAAATTTCAATTAGTCTAAAAGCAGAGCTTGAAGTCGACTCGGATTTTGTATGAAAATGCCAACTAAACTCGACTTGACTGCACACAAAATTGAAATTGATTTGAGTTTTGTCTAAAGAGCATTTAAGCTTCAGCTTAAACCGTACACGATATTCGGTTCATGATATTTCCCAAAAATGCTGTGACACACTGGCTGCACCCACTGCCCAAGATCATTGTGAATCTATCATGATGTTGGACTTCACTGAATCCAGAGCCATGTCCAGGATTGTTACAACATATTCTGTTTTACAGAATGTGTACAAATATGTCACATATTTCATATGTGCACAGGGAAAAATGTGTGGATATATGTGAATATTTACACATATCCACACATTTTTTCATGTGACATATTTTCAAAACACACCAGATTCTACTTTTAACAACCCTGGCCATGTAGAACACTATTTTCCAATTTTATAACACCGTATGCCTTTCGTGTGACTGAAGTACCACGACATGAAGCGCCTGCTTGCTCTGAAACTTTGTCAGAATTAAGTTCATATTGTGTCCATTTGTGTCCATCAAAAAATATTTTCGTCCTACCCTTACTGTCTTGGTACTACAGTACTTCAGTACTTCAGTACCAAAGCATAAACTTAGTACTTCACACAAGCTGTCGATAGAGATAGTATTGCACTTGGTATTGGAAATTGACAAGTGGAAACCAGCGATAGAGCCGCTTCTGGCGACTCCTGTAGAAGGTTATAGATCACAATTGATCTGTACGACCAGCGAAGTAAGTAAGTAAGTACTTCAGTCACACTGTCTTTCAGCTTTCACTTACTCTCATCACCAATTAACTGTGCCATTCCTTCAATTGACGATGTTAAATAAAACAATATTGAAATATAAATTAAGTACTTCATTTTTCACAAAAACTATTGTGAATATTTCAAATTCAATAAACTGAATGAAAGAATTAGAACAATATTTTGCCTAATTTATACTCAATCAAAGCTACATGATTTGATAATAAATTGAAAAAAAGTACAAAATGAGCAAAACGTGTATGCTGTTTTCTAACAGATAAGTCATCATAAGCATATGTAAACTTCCTGATTTTTTATTGTCATAATGAGATCGCATGCAGTTAGTAAGTTAATAAATTAGTGCATTTAGTTGATATTCAGCGGGACATTTAGTAATTTGGAAAGCACATGTTGGTAGGAAAATTAGCACGTCGTCAACTTGACACAAGCTTGAAACCGAATTTAATGGAATTTAGCCTTAGGTAAGAGCCACACTGATCTGTAGACGGATGTTCAGCAATTAAAGTTCCTGCCATTTAAATTGACCTTAGTAGTAACTTCACTGGCTGTACAGATCAGCTGTGATCCATGGCATTGCTCAAATTATGTCTTAAACTGGCTCTCTCGCTAGCTACCCTTTGCCACCAATAGAGCCTTCTTTTAAACCTCAATAATGTGCCTACAAAAGTGTAAGTTGATCTATCTTGCAAGTGGTTTGGATCCCACTATAAACTGTAGGTCTAAAGGTGGTGGAACAGCAGATTTGAAATCGCAGTGCCTCCTGCTCATAAGGCTGGGCACTTCAATCATTATATTATACTAGAGTATCGGGAGTGCCCGTGGCGCCCCATCTTCAGAATTTTCAGCTTCACATAGTTTCATGTGGCATCACATTACACCCACATTCCCTCTGATACCCCTCAATTTTCAGCTTCACATGGCTTCACAAAATGGCTTCACATAACTTCACTTTACACCCCCTATACCCCCTGATACCCCTCAATTTTCGGCTTCACATGGCTTCACAAAATGGCTTCACATGGCTTCCGTTCTTGTATCATCAAAGGAATTTGGTGTTTATAATATAGATTAAGTTGATCTAAAAACCTCAAAAAGTCTCAATACTCCCAAAATGTAAGTCAAAATAATCTTCATTTTCCTTCCATCGATTCCACTACTCATTCCACATTATCGTCATCATGACATCTCACCATATTTCGCTTGTCGTCTGACTCAACGAGTGAAAAATAATTTCTTTAACAATCATTTCTGTCGAGTTTACTCGAATAATATATTATAATTCATTATGATGGATTGAAAAATGATGGATTGCTTTGGGTTTGGTTTGGTTGTATGTACGAAAAAAAAAAGTATAATGTGAAGGAGAAAAATGTTTGAGCTGTTTCGCTCAAAGTCAGAAATTTCTGTTTAGTGTGCGCAAGTTTGAGAATTTTTGCAATAAGATTTATGACTTGGAGGTGGTTGGAGCGCATTTTTTGGGTGATTCTAAGAAGGCATGGGGTCAAGTTTGGTTGGGATAGGTGAAATTGACTTGTGATTGGAGCGCATTTTTTGGGTGATTCTAAGAAGGTAAATCTGAAGGTGAGTTGAATTAGGTACCGACTGGTTCATAGACGCTAGAGCAATTCAAACTGCTACACAATTGATCAATTTGAATCATTTTGGGATAAATTCAGCTAAACTGACTTCAAATTGCCCCAAAATAGATCAAAATGTGTCAATCTAAGCCAAAATAATTAGTTCACTGACATTGAGTCAACTCAGAACTCACAACAATCCAAACTGCCCTCAAAATTCCTCCTTTCCCTATCAAAATTGCATGAAAAAATAACAATAAATAATAGGAAGGAATACAGACAGCTCTAAATATGTTTGCAGTTCATAAATATTATTTTTTCACGTCGATTGATTTGTGATGAATTGATGTTTTTACTATGCTGCTGCTGTTGTTGTTGTTGTGTTTTTCATACCTCGGATACACAGCCCTACACACAAACAGATTGAATGATGTGCATTGCTGCTTTTGTGATTTTTCAATTTAAAATTGTCAGATTAATGAGATTATTATCATGATGATATTTATGATTGAGTGGAATTTATGCTATTTAAGAGGAAGTTTGTTTTTGGGATGATTAATGGTGGGATTTTTTTAGGGATGGGAAGTTTTAAATTTTTAGGTGATGAATAATCTTGCGTGTGTCATATGAGAAGTTGAGTATGTGAGTTGACTGTATTGATTTTGGCTAAATTTGATCTAGTCCAAGACTTTTGGACACAACTGCAGTCGATTAAGCCTATAATATGTCTTAGGTGATCTATTGTACACCTAACTGGACTTATTTAGAATTCACATGTCTTAATTAGACTAATTTAGGTCAAATTCAATCAATTCTGCCTTAAAATCATTATTTCCACCTCATATAGTCATAGTCAGGCTTAATTTGATCAATTTTGACTTGATTTGACCAATTTTGACTTGATTTGACCAATTTTAACTTAATCTGTTTCCATCTGATCTGATTCGACCCATTTTGACCTCGTCTAACTCGACTAGACTCAATCTTATTTATCGCGATTTATCCAGACTCTCCTCGACCTATAATGACTCTCCAGAACCCTAAAAGCCATACATTTCTCATCATACCTTTCTAAAATCATATAAACACCCGTAACCTTCAACAAATCCACAACAAACCGACCCAGACACCCAAAAACATTAAGAACCACTTCCTCTTAAACATTTAAATAAATTTTTCCTTATTTTCTCCTAAAAAGCTCCGACAAAAAAAGTACAAATTCTAACTTATGTGCACAATTCCTCCCCGTGGTCTCACGAGTTTTATTCCTTAAACTCCCATAAAATTTGAGCATATTAGCTACAGAATAACATGAATGTGAAGCCAAACAATGAAAGAAAAGTTCAATAGAGCACAAAAAGATTATTTTCCTAACCGCATTTAGTCACAAATCTATTCTCGTATTCTCTTCCTTGCTTTCCAATATGCTGTATGTGTGTCTCATAAATTGTTGGGTAAGAAGCCACGAGGAAAATAGCAGCAACAGAGGAGAAAGAAAAGGAGTGAAATAAAATTTGTTGTAAGGCAATTAGGAATCAAAGATGTATGATATCAAATGTAATAAATGTTACTGCATGGAATTCTTGATTTTCCATTTTTAAACAGTGGGGGAAAATGTATTTATGAGGTTCAGTGGAGGAGGAGTTTTGTGTTGGAAAAAAAGGCTAAGGATTTGGAGTTCTTTGTTCTTGGCTGGTTGTTTATGGAGGAAATTTAGGGTATCAAATGAGAATTTTGGAGGTAATAAGACCCACCTTTCAGCTACGACCCTCTTTCCTTGCAAGAGATTATGTTCAATTCTTGTTGATTTAGCAGAATAGTCTAATTCCGAATAACGGATCCCGAGTGAGACTCGAATCCACTTCTTACTATTTTCGGTTTCATGGTTCTTAAACTGAGCTGTCAAGAGTTATCTGACTATTGGAAAGAGGGTAACTGCTCCACTCCCAATACTGTAACATTCAGTGACTTTTGCAAAAATCTCAATTCTTATCAGTTAAGGATACTCGAGCAACATGCTCCATTAAGTTTTAAAAAGGATCAAAAACAGCTGTATTAATTATCAGGACAGTTTGATTTACCAACTTTTAATGTTTACATTTTAACTATATTAGTTGTCAACACTATTTAACGACTATATTGTGAAAAAATTTGGCGATACACTAGGCATGCAAGTTGTCCATCACTGATTTACATTGCATAGATTTACCGAATGCTCAAAAATTCATAAGCTTCATTATGTACTGAACTGAGCTCAGTGAGCTTCTTCTACATATTTCCATACGAATGCGCTCTAGCAACCAAACCCACATCCCAACAAATTTCCCAACTCTTCCTATAATATCCCTCAAAATTCAATTTATCATCAACTAGAAACTGTTATTGCATTTAATTTTAACGACATCTTAGTAATGGCATCATTTGAAATGAAAAATACATCAAATAATATAAAAACAAGAAGAAGAAGTAAGTGAAAGGAGCATGAAGAAGAACAATGATGAAATGGAAACTTGCGGCGAGAATAAAACAAGAAAAGAAATAATAATATCATAAAAAGCCATAAAAAAATGAGTAACGAGGAGAGAAAAAAAAAACTAAATTTATTGTCTTTGGTGGTTTTTATTGAGCGCGATTTGCTGGGTTTTGGGGGGTATTTGGGTGCTGGTTCTCAAGATTCTAAGTTTGATATTGTCTATCAACAGTATTCTGTCTCTAATCTATTGAAAAGAACAGTGATTAATGCAAAATGTCAGTGCTCGTTGATTGCAGGCAATGAGTATGCTCTTAAGTGTATAGTAAGCTAAAAGCATGCTTTTGAGCTCGATCAACTGCATATTTATTCAACTAGAGTAGCTTGTTTGTCAGTGGATTGCGTTTAAAGTTAATCATGTGATAAATGCTCCAAATCCATTGCATATTTGCCTTATAAGGTGTTTTAGGTGATGACCCATGACCCCAGATACCCTTAACCCACTACTAGCTTACATTTACATCCAATTTCATCAAATTAAGACAACAGTAGGTTCGTAATTGGCAATCGGTAGCCAGCGATAGAGCCAGCTTCAGGAACCGACTGAGGGAGGCCATGGATCACACTTAATCTGTACGGCCAACAAAGTAAGTAAGTAAGTAAGGCAACAGTAACCCAAAACATTTGTCACATACATTGTAATCCATATTACAATATCTCATGGTAACTGACACCCACGACATGACCATTTATCACCCCCACAAGACACCAAGACAATTTATTTATTTAACACAATATAGTAAACCGAATAAGAATCCAATTTAAATTCATCCTCAACTTGTCCACAGTTAGAATTTAGCAAAAAAACCAATTCAATTTCATCTCATCTTATACTCTAACCATCCATTATTCTCTTTATTCGCATAAACGAGCGCTAACAGATATGCACGAATAAGGAACAGCACAAGAGATATTTTGTATTAAGTCGTTTGCCATCCAAACTCAATAAATTTTCTCTTTAATGCTTCTCTCGCTGTATATATATGTGTATATGTATGACTGTAGAAATGGGTGCCATCAATTTAATTTATGCCCCAAGAGAATATTCTTTTCTCTTATGCTTGGTACTTTGCTGTTTCGCATAGAGCACATAATATAATGTTATAGTAAGTATTAAGGCATAAGAAGTATTGCCGCCATACCATCTCATTTCTATTCTTTTTTCTACAAATATACAATTTTACTTCTTCACTCTCACTCTGGTTTATGATATGAAAATGGGGATGAAGGGGGTGGGCACCGCAGACTTAGTTTTAGGGTTGCTATGCTTGATCCAGATGATATATTAGTACTTGAATTTGAACCTAGGAGTAATAATTAGTCCTTAGGAATCCCAAATTTGTATGGACATTAGTCCAAACTATGGTAAGATTGTGGACGATCCAACAGAGTTGGCAAATGCCGGGGTATGTCGCTTACCAGGCTACCTTCCGTCAGTGACCTCTTCTGCAGGTTTTCGCTTTTCATCGATATTCTCTTCTGCAGGTTACTTCTGCCTAAGAGCCCTTAGCCCCTATAGCCCCCACCATAGATGGGTTTAACTGATTATTGCTACCTACATCCCATCTCTGAGCTCTGGAAGCTCTGGAAGCTCTGAAACTATCAGAAATGAATCTTAGCTTCATAAGTGATGCTTGCCTGATTCCATGAGTATCATTTGAACTTGGAATCACACAGCAAGTGTAGTCCTTACTAGCTTCAAAACTAAATGTAATAAGACAACAGTCAAGTCAAAACTAGGTGACAGAACCAGCAACAGAGTCAGATCGAATCCATTTTGTTGTAACCTAAGTTCCACTTAGAACACGATTACAGTAAATTAGTAAGCAAGTAACTATGTCTAGTCTAAACTCAAATAATCTACCTTAATAAGCCACTTGCATTACCCCCCAAAACCCAACAATTACCACCCCTTGCAATCTTCTTCCTTTTATCCATCCATTTAGGGAAAACTTCAACATATAACTTAACATGTTTAGTTTGTGAGCCATAATGTGCAATGTAGAATGTGTAAGCCAAACAAGAAAAGAAAAAGAGCATAACATAGCTGGAAGAGAGGAAAAAATTCCATTAAGGAAGCAGCAGTGGAAAAAAATTGCTCATATTATGAATTTATTGCATGATATAAAACAAAAAAAAAACATAAATTCAGTCATTTATCTCTCCACATACTATAATATATGGGTTAGATGGGGAGTAAGCGGAGGGATGCAGGGAGAGGTTGGAGGGTTGGATGTAATTGATGGGATAATGTTGAGTTCAAGGAAGTGAAATGTTTTTGATAAATTAAGTTAAAGTTTTGAAGTTTTGAGATATAAACTCAACTGATCCTTGAATGTGTTTTTTAATAATCGTCTAACCTTCGACCTAGCCTTCTATGTACCTAAATTGCATCCTAGGATAGTGTAGGTGTTTATTGAGGGCTCTAGAGGTAACTGTTCTTGTTCTTGCATCTCTTTAAATTTGAATTTTAATGGTTTTAGAAAATTTGAATTTTAACGATTTTAAAAAATTTGAATTTTAACGATTTTGAAAGAATTAAATTTCAAAGGTTCAATAAATTTGAATTTTTAAGGTTCGTTAAATTTGAGTTTCATATAAATTTAAGTTTTAACGGTTTTTTTAAAAATTTAAATTTTAACGGATTTTGAAGATTTAAATTTTAACGACTTTGCTTGACTATAGGTTGATCCGTATTCATCCTAGAATTTCATACATAACTCCCGCCATCATATTTCACATATATTCATCCGAAAAAATTGTATAAGACATTAAATGAAGCAGCATAAACAGCTAAAACACTCAACAAGATGAAAGCATAAAAAATTATTTTCATTTCATCACATTTTACTGCTGTTCTTACCGTTTTTAATCCATGCTTCATGTATGAAAGAATATAAATTTGTTGTAAATTACAGAAAATATTTCACCAACATTTCGCTTCTCATTCCACCAAAAAAAAAACCCTTTCCCATTTATAACCGCAAAATGTGGCTTTAGTAATTTGTTAAATAGAATATATAGCACAAGGTAATTAACCATAAATAATTCTCCATCTCATTTACTCTCGTCTCATATATTTTTAGCTTTTAAGTGAAGGTATGCATGAGTTGAGCACAAAAAAAATTACTTTTAATTTATTTTTACTTACACATGACTGTGATTCCCTTGTGATGGATTTTATGTAGAAAAATTAGAATCGAGCATGCTTAAAGGGGCTTAAAGGGAAGAGGACATAAGGAAGGAGTGGATTTAGGGTAGTGTAGTTCAACCTTGTTTGATCTACGACACACTTTAGTGGTAAGATTCGATCGAAACAGCACATAAGATACAATTCATCGCAATACTAAGGTCACATTAATGTCACGTCACATTAATGTCACTTTGGTAGTAAGCCTCGGCTCAAACGTCGTATGGTTCATGACATCTTCAAGAAATACCAGCATCACACTAGTGTGTCCAACACAGTTCAGACAACATTGATGTAGGGTCTCAAATTTGCATCCAGATTTGTGTATAAAGTCAGTGGTGGACAACCTTTTGTTTGTCGCGGCACACCTTGATGGCAAGCTTCGATCGAAACTACAAACGGCGTAACACTTGAGTCACACTAATGCCACGACACACCTTGTTGGTAAGCTTTGGTCCAAACGGCATACAACATCACCATACTGCAGTGCCACGGCAAACAGTTTTGACAACATTACTCCAGGTGCTCAAGTCCATCTCCAGACTTGTGTTCAAGATGCTCCGACACCCCCTTTCTCCCCCTCAAAACCCTAAACATCACTTCCAAACAACTCCCTAAGAATACAAGCAATCAGTTTCAATTTACTAATACTTGTCATATGAATGAATGAATGCTGACTTGTTCCGTTGTGGGTGTATGCTTTGCTACACATCATCGTGGGATTTAAAGAAGTCAAACTTTCAAGTCTTTTTAATGTCAACATGAATTCTATGACATGATTCTTATTAAATTAAGTACATTTTTAATGAAAATTTAAGAATTCATTGAAGTTTAATGGGTTGAAGTTGATGTTGATGGGAGGGATTTTATTAGGAGGTAAGCTTTGGGGGATTTGTGACATGATGGTGGATTGATGAATATAGAATTGGATGGTATGGTTGCGGTACGGATACTAAGAATTAGATTGCTTGATTATAGGAAAATGCGCTAATGCATTTGAGCTAATTGAGCATATTTTGAAGTTTTGGTAAATTAAAATAGTTTTCGTGCAAAATTACAGATTTTCACCTTTGGATGATTGATGAAATGCAGGCCTGTCTCTTGGCCGAACTCTAAAATTGAGTAGATATATTAATTGGGAGACCACAAAATTGTTTTAATTACAGTAGGCTGTAAAAATTTGAATATTTCAAACGAAATATTAATTAAATCAGAAATGGAGGACTATACAAACCAGCGTAAAGGCAGAGCAGCTTCAAATTGAAAGAGTCAACTTCCAGGTGTCAATGGGTCAACACATACCGAGTTGACGTGTGACTAGAACAGCAAAAAAGCATCCAAAAAGGCTTTTTCGGCAATCAGGTTGATGTTGATGAGCTTTGGGGGACATTGTGGATTGGTTAGAATGGATGGTATGGTTGCGCTATGGTTAGTAAGAAATTGATCAGTACGCCAAGCGGTCATCAACCCTTTTGTACAATTTGAAGTAGTCAAAATTGTAGACCCTGCAACCTTGGACGAACTATTGCTCACTCCTGGTCTGTACTGTAATCATCAGCTTACAATTCCTGTTTAAAGCTGCATAAATGACTCAAAACATTCATAAAATAAGGTCGAAACTGTTCCTGGTTAACTTCCACCAAAAAATTCCAAAAGATTCATCAAAAATCATCCAAATTCCTCAAAACAATCCATTCATCAATTCTCAATTAAGCATCATCACCTGGCATGAAACAAAAACTTTCCTCAAAAACCAACAGGAGTTGAAATTTATGTTCAAAACTTCTTCACATACAGCACATGAAAACTTAATGAAAGAATCATAAACGTATGCATGTGAGTCAGTCTTTATGTGATTAAAACAAAAATTTTACATTTTTATTTTCTCATTCTTATTCAGCATAAAGAAGTAAAAATTTACCCCTCAAAAATTCAGGTTGAATTATACAGTATGGCATGTCTACAAAACCTAATTGGCGTATGTGAGTAAAAGCATTTAATCCATTTTTACCACTTCCCCATTTTTTTGCAAAATTTAATTATGTATGTATGGATGTTATGTTGAGGCAAATGGCAAATTACAAATGCTGTTTGAGTTCTTTCCACCTACAATTTTTGCACGGTGAGAAAAAGGGATTGGAATGGAAGTTGGAATGTATTTGAATATGATGTGGGGTTGTATAAGGTGCATTTTTGAGAATTTGTGGGTTTTTGGGAGAATTAAGGATCGGAATTGAAGTTGAATTATGTAGTAAGTTGCTAATTAGGCATTTAGGGACAAATCAATGTTAAACGAGGCTCATGTAGTCGAAGAGGTTAAAAAAGCATCAAAATTATGCCGATTGCAGTTCAAACCAGAGTTGGCAGGACTCTAATTTGGAGGCATCTTCACTGGAGTCCAGACTCTATTTGAGGCGGCTCCATTGGAGTTCAGACTTTATTGGAGGCGATTCCACTTTTTTGGCAAGCGATTTCAAAGTAGAGTTCAAGTAGAGGCGGCATAGTTGGGGTCCGGACTCCCAAAGTCCTGCACACTCTGGTTTAAACTATCCACGAGACTCTCTAGGATACAATGTAAATATGACCATATTGGCTATGCATTAATGTTTCCTGAAGTATCGGTTTCTATGCAATTTCGAGATCTAGATTGCAGGGGTATTATTTGAAGCTTCTCTCTAAGTAGCCCTTACTGCTTAATCTTGGGTTAGATAATCTTTACCTCAAATTGACTTAGTAACGTTCATAGCCAACAGTATCTTCAATTTCACCTAGCTATACCGACAAAAACCTGCCAAATTCCCTCCAATAACCCCTAAATTCCAACCAGAGTTGCAAAAACAGGTACCTGTTCACAGGTAATGTCTTTTTAAAGGCAACGCACAGATTGCAACTCTGATTCCAACAACCCCCAGCCTTACTTCCCAAAAAATCCAACTTTTTCATCACACCGACAACAAAATAATATTTATGAGTCGATAAACTGAGAATGAAAGAGAATCACCCACACAACTCATGAGTTGGTAAAGCTTAAAACAAAAATTAATATCAACTAAGCAAAAGTAAAATCACGAAAATTACATGCCACCGCACGAATCTATGTATCATTCTCATTTCTCCGCATATCCAATTTTGCGTACTTTTCATCTTGACACATGAACAATTTAAGCTATAAGAACAGAATGTGTGTACACAATATGGATGGAAACTTAATTAACGTCTCGTATCATTTGTGGACTGTCATCAGCATAAACTGTTTGTTTCTGTTTTTGTGTATTTGATGATTTTGTGTAGGTGGGGAAATGGATATTTGTTGTAGTGGGGGATATAGATGAACTAATGTTTGGTCGTGTCTTTTGGGTTTTTTGAAATGTAGACAAATGAGAATGATTTGTGGAGAGTATAGAATGGATAAAGGAATGATGTTAAAGGTTTTTGGATGTGATTTTGGTAATATGGTTTAAATTATTGAGGAATGGATTGCTGAGAGACATGGAGAAGCTAAGAATCAGCTGTATAGAACTATATATCGGTTATTATCGTCAATATGTCATTGGAATTATATTGTAGCATACCAGGGCGGCACAATACGGCAAAACGCATTTTTCACGGTAAAAATGGATCAAAATCAGCTTGAATAGTGCCGTAAGGACAATTTTGGGACTTATCGAATCGGTGCCTTAGCCAACACGTTGTATTGTTAGGGATACTCAATAATTGAAACGATAGTTGACTTAAATACAGATTCTGAAAGGTTTTCAACTATTGGCTCTATGCTTGAGGAACTTAAATAATTCTATATGACTGTATGCTTGAAGAGCCCAGCCTTAAAGCTAGTGGCACTGCAATTAGCGATGAGGAACTTAATGTTAAGCTAAATTTGAAGGATCCAGCAACATTGTTGGTTCATGGGATTGCTGTGTGAGCAACGATGCAAAAGTGCTGGGAATTAGAAACTGGCAGAAGTTATCTAAAGACAGATCCAAGCTTTCGACGAATTCTAAATGCGGCAATGGGCCCCCGTGCACCTTCGTCAAGGAAGTAAGTAAGTAAGCAACATTGTTGCTCAATTTGAGAGACAAAGGATGATTATATCCAGAAAATAGCACTTTTGTGGCTTATTCTTCGCTTAATGAACTTATAATACAGTACAATATCCTCAAACATCCCAAAATTACACAAAGACATCCACTGCCTCTCCAATAAAACTCACCACTGCATCCAATTCATCGCCCAAAGACCCCATACAGTGTCTATTTGCACGGCATGATAGCATGACATTTATAAAAATAAATTTTTTGTGGTGACAGTCGTGTCACATTTTCGTGACTATGAACGATGATAAGTTCTTAATATTGATTGATTAGTTTCTTTCTCTACTTCATTTTCGTCTTTTTCGACGTCCAATTTACACATAAAATATATTCACGTCGTTTGCTTTTCTGTCTTGTTTCTTCTCCTTCCAATGCTGTGTTGTCATTTTAATAAATTTGTATTTGCTGCTGTTTTGTAGCTGATGTCTCCAAATATACACAACAGAAAAAACTTCAACATGTCATTTATCTAAATCTATTTATGCATTCAAGCCAACACAATATCGTGACAGTTAAATAATAAAAGAGGAAGGATAGGATGGAAAGAAGAGAAAATTAAAAAAAAAAATATTTAAAAATGTTAGACATTGTCAGTTGTCACAAGAGTTTTGAATCTGCTATGAGCATATAGGTAGACATACGTTCAATGATTGTACAATGTGGAAGTCAATAATGTCACCTTTTTCAACGGATCCATCAGTCACACGCTGTGATGAAAATAAAGCGGCAGTGAGAGAGAGAAATAAATACATGAAATAAAGTGAAAAATAAATTGAATGAGATGAGAAGTTGAATGAGTTGGGGAGTCGCTAGAGGGAGTTGAATAGAGCGCATTTTTTAATGATTTGAGAGAAAATTGAATGAATTTAATAGAAGCTAGGTTTAGTACCTGAATATTCCGAACTGGCAGAAGGTTTTGAAGAATAGAGCTGTCTTCAGACATTCCCTACGCGCGGCAATGAGCCCTCGTGCGCTCCAGCCAAGAAAGTAAGTAAGTAGTAAGGTTTAGTACGATTCTAAGAGTATCTGTTAGATCCTAAAATGGATAATTTGTACGAATTTTGTAGTATGGTCAGGAATAGAATCAGATTGAAAGCCTTTTGTAGTTTCCTTTGTTCTGTGCTTACTAACTTTACTTTGTTGGCTGTAGCACACGGAGGACCATTGTCGCGTTTAAAAAACGTCTGTTAAAAGCTCTATATTTCGATAAATTCTGCCAGTTTGGGAATCCTAGGCTCTATATTGAAGCTAATTTCATTAAAAAAGAATCATTATCAAATCATTATTAAGTAAAGGCTCTTAGAGTGCCGCGAATAATTTTTAAAACATTTAGTATGCCTTAGTCTAAGAGCAACTGGTCTATGGAGTGCTTAAGGGGAGCTAAGGGGTTTTTGAGAAGATCCGAAAGCCTTATTAAATTCAATCATGAATTCACAGCTTATAAGATGCCCTAAAATTCCAAATTTGTGGAATTACATCCATACAAGTAGAAAACATTCCAAAAAAGCCACATCAACTCCCATAAAATGAATAAATATAGATTTAGATAAAAAAATATATTTAAACATATGGTAACGCATGCAATTGATTAGCAAGTGATGTGAATCAACACAACAGTGATTGATGTATAATGAATTATTTTATGGCAGCTGTGTATGTGTTTTTTTTTCTGGGGAGATTAATTGAATTTAATTTAATTTGATGATTGATTTGGTCGGGGGGAATAAAAAAAAGAAGTAAATGAAATTTTGGGGATTAATTGATTAGAAAATTTAATTCATTTGATGGAATTTTGGAGATTTTGTAATTATTTTGGATTTTTTAATGAATTTTTTGAAAGGTTTAATAATTTATGGCGTCAGATGTTGATGTTATTTGGGGGGTTTAAGCTTCAATTCTTACATAGTCCGCTAAGTTGCTTCAAATACTCGAATATCACAAATCTGCGACCAACGTAACTCTGATTTGGTACCAAATTCGGTTTTTCAGTGTCACGCCTTCCTAGTCCCATGTTTTTGGATCCCTTAACCCACTTGCACTGTTCGGGATTTGCACTATTCGGGATTTGCACTATTCGGGACTTGCACCATTCGAGACTTGCGGTATTCTTAAAATAATTGACCCAATACCTTCTTATTCATAGTCGACAATAGTCATCAAACCCAAAAATACCTCAATTTAATCGAACCTCTACAATCTGCTCCTCAACCCCATCTCCAACAACCTCCCAACATCATCTACATATCCTTCATCATTCAACATTATTAGATTTTTTTTGGTATACTCATGAATGTGTCTGACTGATCCTAAAAATACACACATACCTTCAACATCCACACGTGTATATACAAAAATATATTAAAATACCTAAAATGCCGCAACAAAAAAAATCTGTCTATCCATCCATCTATTCATCATCAACCATTCATTCATCTATCTACTGTCACTGTCGTTGCTGTTAGCAATAGCATGGTATGCTGTCGGAATGAATGATGGCTCATTTTCTTCCAACATTTCAAGACTTTTTCTTCCTCATTCTTGAGCTCCTTCTTTTTTCTAAAGCTTATGTTGCCTTTGATGCCTTCCTCCCATACCCACACCCCCAAATGCCATTCATATAAATGTTTATTTCTACAGACATGCCTGACATAAATTTTATACTTTTTTGCTGGGGTTTTTTGTTACTCGCAGGAGTTGGGTTGTGGAGCTGGATTTTTTTGAGGTCCTTTGTGGGGATTTTGGGTGGATTTTAGAGGGTTTTGAGGATTTTTTATGATTTTTTAGATTTTTCTGTTTTTGTTACTCGCAGGAGTTTGGTTATGGAGCTGGATTTTTTTTTTGGGGTCCTTTGGGGGGATTTTGGGTGGATTTTAGGAGGTTTTCGAGATTTTTTGGATTTTTCGGATTTTTCAGGTCAGTTTCTTTAAACTGATGGCTTATTTGAGGGACTTAAGTACAATTTTACATGGAATTACTGTGTGGGCAACGATGCTGGGAATTAGAAACTGGCAGAAGCTACCTAAAAGACAAATCCAGCTTTCGACAAGCGCTAAATGCAGCAATAGGCCCTCGTAAACCTTCGCCAAGGCACTAAGCAGCTAAACAAGTACAATCTAAACCACTTTCAACCCAAAACTCCCCACAAGGACTCTACATTCATCCTTATAAAGACGTATAAAAGATTTTTGTGTAATATTTCCATTCCTTCAGCTCAGCTCAACGCCAAATGGTGTGAGTCGTACAGATTGAAACGAGAAAAAGCAAAAAAGATGATAAATGACATGTCAGCGCGCACACTAGAATGAAATACTGGGACGAAGTAAGGAGAAATGAAAATAGAAAGATTGACTATATATGCTTTATGTAGTATACATAAAAATTGAAAGCCACAATATGTCAGCTAGTTGAATGACTAAATGTCGTTGTCTGTATAGACTATATGCGCGGTAAACACACATAAAAATCACGTGTTTATTTCTTGTTGTCGTTACTGGCTGCCGCTGCCATTCATTGAGTGAGACAGCTACAGTCATTAGTTTGACACTGATCCTGTCAGCAATTTATCAAAAAAGATTATTAACAAGATTTCAAAACATTTTTTTTTTTTTTCATGAAACAGGCACACACATAGCCTGTTAAGATAGATTTGTGTTTGGCATGAACGAATAAAATTGGCAGGGATTGATTGTCGTGTTGTATTTTGGGTGATTTGGGGACTAGGCGCATTTTTTGGGGGGTGCTGAGGGATTATTTGGGGATACTTGGGACCATTGGGACACTTGATGAATTGCGACACTTGAGCCATGCACTTACGGTATTTAAGCCATCCTCTATGACGTCATCACTTCCATCCCCTCCTAAACAGCACATCCTTCATGAAAACTAAGAATTTCCCCAAAAATTAACAAAATTTAAGCTTATTTAACCCAAAATATGACATCAAAATATCACCTGACAAAACCCGACACAATCTCCAATCCACAAATCAAACCATCCCACGTCCAAAATGTCCCCCCTCATCATCATCATCAAAAGAACAACCATTGAATAAACGATGAGTGAGTGAGTGAGATAGAATGTCTCGAGAGTGACTAAATAAAGTGATTTTTCATAGTGAATAATTTATTATTTAATTTGCTTAAGTGACGGCAATACGATATGATGGTTTTGATGATGGTAAAAATGGCATCGGACAGAGATATAGGTAAGGTAATATAATAATATAACAGTTGATGGAATGAGAAATGACAGCAAAAAAAAAATTTATTTATTTTGTTAGTATGAAATGGATGAGGATGATGAATGAACAGATGATTGATATTTTTCTATAAATTTTTCAGCATTATCTCAAATTTCTTGATTGCTTGGTTGTTTGATGGATTTTATGTGTGCTGGATTAGTTTGATGATATTGCGTGAATTTTTGGATGATTTAATGTGTGGTTATGAGTTGTGTTGTAATGGCTATAAGCTGGAGATTTATGATTATGTTGTGTCTATAAAGGGTTGGGAATTATGGTAAATTTATTGATTTTGATAAAATCTTGATGAATTGTCACTAATCACGGTATTAATGATGCCTCAAATAGGGTTAGTTGTGTATATGAATTATGGATAATGCAGGCTGAAATATACCTTATATTATTAAGTACAATTTATTGTCTGAACTACTGGGAATGACAATTCAACATACGTTAGTTATGGCAATCAGCATGATTATGTACTTAGGGCATTTAGGCTGTCCTCTGTGACGTCACCACTTCCTTTCCCTCCTGAACAGCACATCCTTCATGAAAACCAAGAATTTCCCCCAAAATTGTTAGTTAAATGTCAAAACTGAGAATTTCTACAAGATTTGTGATTTGGTCGGCAATAGAGTCAGATGGAAAGACTTTATAGCAACCTAGGCTCCAAGTCGGAGCATGGTTCCAGTAGGTAACTAAGTAAGTCAATCCACTACCCAATTTCTCTAAGGTTAAAGGTTATTATTAAAGGTTATTAAAGGTCTATTGGTACCTGAGGCTTTTAACTAGATTACACTAAACTACATCAAATAGCGTAAATTGATTAATCGATCGAAAATCCGGCATCAGTCTGGTGTGATTCTGACTTCAGTTAAAATCCAATTCCTGGCCGACGTGACACTGACTTGGTACTGAATTTGAATTTAATTTGGATTTGGTTTAAATCCGGCTTCAGATCGACGTGAATCTGACTTGTTACTAGATAAGAATAAAATTTGAATTAAGTTTAAATTCGGTTACAGGTCGACGTGACTTAGACTTGGTACAGGATTTAAATTAAATTTGGATTTAGTTTAAATCCGACTCCAGGTTGACTTGACTCTGACTTGTTACTAGATTCGATTTAAATTCAGATTCGGTTTAAATCTGACAATAATCTGACGTGATTCTGGCATGGCTATTAATTAAACGACTTGTACTATTCGGGGACCATTTTACGATTACATCATAGCCATTTGCTTTCTGTCTTTCCAAAACAACTCAACATTTTACAAGAATATTCCACTTAAACCTCCCATAATTTCCATAAAAATTCTATCAAAACCTTTCAAAAATTCTAAATAATTCAACCCAAAAAAGAGCCAGAAATTCATACATCAATCTCATACTCAACCGAAACTAATCAAATCATTTCGAAATCAATCATCCATCAACGATTCCGCTACATCATTCAATCAATATAAAAAAAATTTTCTGTTTCATGATCAAAAAGTACAATTTTTATATTGAAATTATTATTATTTTTTGTTAATTAAAGCAAGATATTGACATTAATTTTCTTGTATGTCAATTTTATGTGAGACGTGTGGTAAGAAGAAGTCTGAAATATATATAATATTATTGAGATCAAAACCGAATTTTAGATTTAAATTGACAAATGGTTATTTGATATATTGACATAATTCTTTTATTTGGCAATTTGTGAGGCAAATGGCAATGAAATTGATTGAAAATTGAAATTTTTGGAATTAAATTTTTTGTGGATTTGAAATTGACATTGTTGATGTATTTTGAGGGGGTTAAGTGTTATTGAATTGGTTCATAAAGGAGGTACAGTTTTGAAAAGTTTGTAATTTGGGTAGGGGACACCAGAATCAAGTTGTACACTTGAATTTGAGAAACCCAAACAAATTGCTTGTGTAGCGAGCACGTGGACTTATTGATACGTGTGAAGAGAACGTCTAAATCCGGCTCTATCCTTCGAGAACTTCATCCAGTTCGGAATGCTAATGACTTTAGCCTCCAATCCAGACAATTCAGAAATTTGAGAAAAATTCATCAAAATTCATCAAAAACTCAATTTTTCAAACCGTAGACCCCCAATTTTAAAACCATAGACCCCCAAAATTTTTATCACAAATTCCAACAAAATCCCAAAAATAGCTACAAAATAAAATCAAATTTCCAATCGACACATCAAAGACATTTTTTTATATCCCCAGCAAAATCCACTTAAAAACTTCAAGCACATGTCAATTTCAATTAACAGAAATATCTTCAAGTACCTGCCATGTAATTAATAAAATATTTCTTCATATATGCCACACAAAGCTCTTTTATCAATATAAAATTGATTGATATCAAGACTAAGACTTAAGCCACTTCAAATGACTGTCTTAATCACTTGTTTGATTTCACACAAAAAAAAAATAATAATAATAATTTATAGTCATTACTTTAAGTACTCTTTGCTGTGGCTTAGTACGTATGATTGATGATTCACTTTTTTTTGTGGATTTTTACTTTTTTTTTGATGTCGAATCGATTTATGAGGGATCAAAAATCGGAGTCGATGAGGGAAACAAAAAGTGAATTTAATTCGTGGTTTTGATAAATCGTATGTGGAAATTGCTTTTTTATGGGGTTTTGTGGCGACTGAAATGACTATTTGGAAGTTTTTTGACGTCATAGGCAATATGGAGACTTTTAAAGAAAGTGTGGATCTTGAGTGGAATTTAAAGGAAGAAATTGCTTAGGAATAAGTATAGAATATATTTAAAACATGCTTGTGGCTCAAAGGTGGTGAATGATGCGGAATACATGGAGCTTAGTGCTAAACTTAGCTTAAAACCACTAAGGTACCAACCTCATCTTCTTGAGGTAAGAGCTCGTAATCTAAGCCACATAGTGGTACAGAGACGAACGGGGATCTGATTAATACAGGATGCAATGGTCTAGTTAGCAGTCATCCTTAAACCAAAGCTACGAAACCCAAAGAAAGGAATGCCAGACTGGAACAAACAATGACATGCTCGTGAGCATTGTTCCCTTTTTACTTTACTCTTGAGACCGCGTTCAGTGACTTCTAGGGATAGAAATTGGGAATTACTAGAGTCGTTCTTTGCCATCCTTTAGTGCCTCTTTCTAGTGATTGATAGAGTACACCAGACCTCCACATTCGAATTAAGTTTTTCGCTTGGATCTTCAAACAGACCCAAAATTTGGCAAGTATGTAGGTAGGTTTGTTTCGATTTAGTTCCCAGTTCCACGATGTATCTGGTTTTAACCAATCTGACGACGGGCTTGGTGTCGAATTTTATCCCACTTGTGCTTTTTGGTGTTAAAATGAACGCTAGAGTCCTTAATATCCCGAACTAGCAGAAGGTTTCGAAGAATAGAGTTGTCTGTAAGCATTCCTTACGTGCGGCAATGAGCACTCGTGCGCCCCAGCCAAGGAAGTAAGTGGTAAGTGACTAAGTGCTTTTTGGACTAGTTCTGAATGAGATTCAAACCATTCCTTTATGGATTTTCGAAAATGTTGCCAAGTTCCATTCAATATACTGCTTAGTAATGCTTATTCTTCAATATTTCACCTACCAGCTGCAAAAAATCCTAATTAATGAAGCTTTAACTTCATCCATTACAACCGTCAATACTTCAGTTACAAAACGCAGACGAAAATTGATCGAGACTATCCGTAAATTTAGCTTAAAATGCAATGTATCAAATTTTTAACAAATTTTCACCATTTAAGAATTTATTTCAATATTTTTTGTTATTTAATAAACAACTTAAATCCCTCTTATCAAGACATTCGACACATTAAAAAAACACCAAATCTATCAAAGGGCATTAAGTTCTCAGTTAGTTTCCATTATTCACCTTATCAAGTTTTTTTACGACAAAAATAATAATCGACATTGACATTTTTTTTATCAACTGAGTGGATTTTTTTATTTATTTTTGTTAATATTTTTTAAATCCCTTACCGATAGGAAATCCACTTAAAGATATATCGGTAAAAAGTCTTCAAATATTTCAACTGTCAGTGGCTCTTTCTTGTTTATTTTTTTTATAATGAAAACCAAATCAAACCGCATAAACGAACTTAATCTACGTCTTTCGGTCTCTCACGTCGCATGTCTCATTAACTCGACAGCTTTTTACTTTAAAAAAATGTGAATTCAAGTTGGAAAGATTGTGAGGTGGTGGAACAATGACGCATTTAGATGGATTAACTGTTAGTGATCAATAGAGTAATTGATCGATAGTCAGAAACGGCTGGTGAACTAACCAGAATAACACAAGTCGGTTTATCGATCCAAAATCCAGTACCAAGATTGGTTAACTCCGACATGGTGCTGGATCAGGCACAAAACCATAGTAACGTCGGTTTGCAGTCGAATTTTTGATCGGTTATCCTTTTTTGTGTAATTCGGACAATAGATTGACTGGAATGATGACATAAACCGAGACATAAAGACGGAAATGACCGCAAATGAGGATTAAAACAGACTGACGTTGACTGACGGACCAACACGGACAGATTGATGAACCAATACAGACTGACGGACTAGCATATACTGAAACGAATTGGTCTACTGACGCAGACTGACATGAAGTTACGGACTGATACAGACAGACAAGAACTGATGGATCAAAACAGACTAACAGACTAACATAGACTGACAAGAATTGATCTACTGACGCAGACTGACTGATTGACATTGACTGACCAACTGATGGTCTAACACAGACTGACATGGACTAACGGAGTGATACATACAGACACGCATAGAGGAATTGTCGCAAACTGACGAATTGACATGGATTGACGGAATTACACCAACTGATGGACTAACACAAACTGACATGGAGTAACGGACTGACACTGACTGACATGGAGCAACAGAATGATATAGAAAAGACTCGAACAGATGGGCTGACATTGACTTACCGATCGATTTGAACTGACATAATGACACAGTCTGACATGGACTGACGGTCAAATCATGAACATCATAGACCAAAAACCAAGCTACAATCGACCAAATAAAAAACTCTATTTCTTCACAGTATAACGAGAATGAATTATGTGGCATTTGTTATCGATAGGCTTTCAAAAATCAAATGATTAATTGATGTAGATTAATTTTCAATGTAGCATTTTAACACTAACATACTTAATTCTTCATTCCATCATTTCGACATGCCGCCGTCATTTGAATGAGTCTCTTATATTTTTATATATATAAATGGATAGACGATTGATTTCCTAATCTTAGTCTCTTTCTCTCTTTCTTACTCACTTGAACGAGGAAATCTCGATGTGTTGGTTATTCATAATAAATGTTCGTTGAAAATTGATTTTATTTGGGTCATATTTTATCGATGACAGGCTTAATGTTCATTTCTATATTTTTTTTTCGTTTCTTCTCGTGATTTTCTTCTTTAATTCTGGTTCTTTCTTTTTCGGGGCATCGTATTTTGATGATTTATTGGAGTGCTGATTTTTGTCTGGCTGTCTGGATTAGTATGGTGGGTTCTGAACAGCATAAGTTGGGTAATCGATCCAAAATCCGTCACTCAGGGCTGCGTGTTTCTAGCATGGTGACGAATTTGAACTGAATTTGGTGTTAAGTCAGAGTAACGACGACCTGGAACCGGATTTTGGATCAATTAACCGATTTCAGCTATTTAGGGACATTGTCGATGATTATTGCATTGTCAAATCATTTTTGTGAGTCACAGCATTGGGTTTTGAGGTTTTTATCTTCAAACAGCATTTATTAAGCGATAATTGGTGCTAAATTCATGATTTGATGCTTTTTGAATCTTTAAAAATTGCACGTTACTCAAAAACAATTCAAATTGACCAAAACTAGCCCCCCGACTATTAATCTTAGCCTTAACACAAAAAATGCGTCGCAAACCTCACCAAAAATACCCCAAATTTCCCTACTTCTTCCTTTCATTCCTAATTTTTCACTCTCAATAACTTATTCATGAACAACAAAGAATAGAAAAGAAAAAAAAATAATAACAAGAACAAGAAAAAAAGTTATTTATGTTGAAGATTGAAAGGCAGTGTCATGACAAATCATGAAATGATGACATTGTTGGAGATGCATGCTGCTTCTAGCATTTATTTTGACAATGATTTATTATGAATGAATGATTTCTTATCTCTTCTTTTTTATTCATATTTTATGAAAACTTGTGCGTGATCTTGTGCGTATGGTTGTGGGGGATTTGAGAATGTTTTGTGTAATTTTGGACTCAATTGTATGCAAGTTATGCTTACTTACTTCCTTCGCTGGTCGTACAGATAAATTGTGATCCATTACCTTCCTTAGCTTGCGCCTGAAGCTGGTTCTATCCAAATTGTGCACAGTTTCGTTCATGTTTTGATAATTTAATTGTCCTGAGCGGGCAAAAATGCAGTAAAACAAGTTAAAAGCATGTTCATGTCCTTACCAACTGTATTTTAAGCGTTAAGCTAAAATTGGTTCAACTTTGCCCATTTTTTGATGAGTTTTTCTAAAAGTTGCTCAGTTTTTCTTAAAAATTGACAGGATTTCCCAAAATTTGCTCAAGTTTGTTAAGTTATCATAATTTTTGCTAATTTTTCTCATTTCAAAGATTTCAAAATTTGCCCAATAATTTTTGCTAATTTTTCATCAATTTCTCCCAATTTGATTCAAAATTGAATTAATTCAGCTTAGTTTGACTTAAAATTGCTCAGTTTAGCTGACATATTCTCACTTGGACCTTATTTTTACCAAATCTTGTTGATTATTGATCCAATTTTCAATAAAATTTGCTCAATATTCCCCAAATCTGTTCAATTTTGTTCAATTTTGCTCAATTTTGCTCATTTTTATTCAAGTTTCATAAGTTTTACTCAAATTTAATCATTATTTCTTCCCAAATGTCCAAATGCCCTCAATTCACAAAACGTCTAATCACTAAAACTTTATCATCATTAAAACATAAACATAAATAATCCAATCTATAAACATCAGACGATCATAAATATGTCAAAATTTCATGTCGTAGCTTTACATGCTCCACAAATCATTCAAATTAATCCTCTTTACTTAAAAATAACTACAAAAAACACCCCATTAACGTTCAAATATTTCAAAATGTCATAAAAATTTCAACTCAATGTGCTCCTAAATTAAATTAACAATTTACAGCAGTTGGAATTATGAAGGAACAAAATTCTCGGATAATAAAAAAATTAAATTTTTTTTATAATTTATAATCCTCGTTATTCAAACTTCTGTAACTGATGATTTTACTGCTTAATTGATTTTAATTTTCTATCCATGCATTTTAAAAAAATATTTCTACTGTATGTGAACATATATTATGTGTAGTAGCACATGAAGGCAAAGGCAGACTTAAGTCATAAATAATTTAAATATGAAAAGTAAACAGTGTTGAAATGAGTTGGAGTGGATATTTGAGGGGTTATGGTGGTTGATGTGTATGGCGCAGTTTGGGTTTTGAGGTTTTTGGACTTCATGAATGTCTATACATTGAGTACAGCATAGTGGAAAGATAGTCTATTATAATCCGAATCAGCAATTTTGATTGATATTTGTTAACTTGACTTGAGTGAATAACCTCGAATTGTTTTAGGGTTACGTCCTATTTTTCTGACATTTAAGAAGTCAGACACTAGAATTTGTTCAACAGCAAGGTCAGAATAGCCCCAAAACTAGATAACTTGATTAGTTTTACGGGTTCCCTTCCTTTTTTTGAAATTTTAGCACTCAAAATCTAGAATGTGTTCAATAATAAGGTCAGAATAGCCACAAAACTGTATAACGTAATTAGTCTTAAGGTTAACCTTCGTTTTTGAGACATTTTAACAGTCTAAACTTATCAATAATATGTCAAATAGACCACAACATTTCTTATGTCACGGTACACAGGATTTCTACCACTAGAATAGACCCAAAATACAATCATAGAGCATTAAACAGCGATCTCAGGGCCAACTTAAAGATGTCCCCAAGACATCCCTAAAAGTCCACACATATAATTTACCCAAATTTACATCCAACACATGCCACAGTCTACAAAGAGCTGGTCAAGAAGACATAAACCGTGAAGTCCTCAAGCGAAAGTGTTGCTGGATAGGTCAGTTCGAAAGCGTAATACTAGAAAAAGTGTCGTAAGTGGGATGGAAACACAAACATGCTTAACCTCGTTTGGACGGAATCCACAAGGAAAAAGGCGCCCTGGTGCTCCAAAAGCAAATTGCCGCAGAACAGTAATGAGGGAATGTCAATTAGATGTCAAAACAGAGAATTTGTTCAACCTTTGTGATGTGGAAGACGGTGATAGAACCAGTTATAGGCGACATCTGAGGGATGTAATGGATAACAGTTGATCTGTACGGCCAGCGAAGTAAGTAAGTAAGTTGTGATGTGGCCAGCAATAGAGTAAAATGGAAGGCTTTTTGTAGTAACCTAGTCTCCTAGTCACAGCATAATTCCAGTAAGTAAGTAAGTACATTTCCCAAATTCCATCAAAACCAACAAAATCCATATTAACGTCACCATGTCAAATTACGAACACAAACTATCTATATTCCCACTAATCAGATTAAAGTGACTCCTTCAAAAAAAGGCAGCTTATGAGTGGCGCATCATAAATCATTCAAAAAATATGTGTGTGATATTTTATTTTAAGTCTCTCATAAAACACGTGTTCATAATCATTCAAATTGGAATCACCACACATACTGGAAATAAAATAAAATATCAGAGATCGAAGTCACTTAGGTCGGCGGCTAAAAATCGGCTTAACTAAGCCGTTTTTCTAGCCGGCTAAACTTTTTCGCTTAGCTAAGCCGATTTTTTAGCCGGCTAAAATATTCGGCTTACGTTAGCCGATCATTTTAGTCGAAAACATTTAAATGAAGACTAAATGAATGAATTAATTTCCAAATTAATTGGAAATTTATTCAAATTAATACAATAATTAATATACAAATGATTATCTTAATTCTATACTTGCTTGTGAAGTATATAATTTCATAGAAAAATAATACAAAATGAATTTTTTACTCTTTTTTGATATTTTTGACATGTAAGCATTTAAAAAAAATAATTCTTATTATATTATAGTAGTAAGACTGCTGTAACATTTATAAATTACATTGTAACATATGAAAATCTCAAAAAAGAGTAAAAAAAGAGTAAAAAATTCATTTTGTATTATTTTTCTATGAAATTATATACTTCACAAGCAAGTATAGAATTAAGATAATCATATTAGTATATTAATTATTGTATTAATTTGAATAAATTTCCAATTAATTTGGAAATTAATTCATTCATTTAGTGACGCCTTAGCCGGCGGCTAACGTAAGCCGGCTAAATGTCTTAGCCGGATTCTCATTAGAACGTTGAAGAGTTCAGACGTAAAAAATTTTGCTCCGCATTTTTTTTTTTTTTTATTATTATCAAAGTGATTAATTTTAATTAAAATCAAGTGTTCCGCGAGTGTTCGTGGTTATGACAAAGAAAAAGCGCCAGCACGGCGATAATAGTCCAACAATTAGCCCAAATAGGGATGACCAAAAAAAGGTTAAAATTCATGTTCAGCAAAAAAAATTCAGCCGATAAGCCAAAAGCATCTCAATATCCAGTTGAAGATGATAACAACAAGGCATTCAAGCCAATTGTGACCAGATCCAGCTTGACAAAAATCAGAGAAGTATGCAGCAAACTAAAAATTTCACAAAAACCTATTTTTAAGGTTATCAGCAATGAATCGACACAAATCATTTGTAAGTCATTAAATGACAAGAAGATCATCTTGGATGTTTTAAAGGACAAACTCATCAGTTATTTCACGTACACGGAGCTCAGAAAAACCTATCAGCATAGTTCTGAAAGGTTTCTATGACGTAGATCCAGCTCGACTATTATCAATTTTAAAGGAACACAATATTCCAGCTGTCAAATCAAAAGTGCTTTTCAAAAACGAAAATCATACTCTATACCTGGATCAACTTCAAGGCAGCTCCACCACAAACTGTAATATACTCAATCATTCACATAGAATAATTGATGATATATCAGTTAAATGGGAACCGATCAAAAACAAATTTAAAATCACACTGCAATGTCACCGATGCCAGCGCTGGGGACATTCAGCATCTAATTGCGGCTATCAGCAACGGTGTGTTAAGTGCACCGATGATCATGAAATAGGCGAATGTTCAAGAACAACTCGCGAAGGAAGCCCAAAGTGCGTTAATTGCCGAGGTGATCATTCAGCTAATCACAGGGGCTGTGAAGCTTACAAGGCATTCGAGAAAAGACTCAACAGGCAAAGATCCATTAACATTCAAACATCAACGATAATTCAGCGACGTTTACAGGAAAAAGATTTTCCTGCTTTACCCAATTTACAATCGTCATCGAGATTGACTAATCATTCACATCCAGTGGATTACATAGTCAGTTCACCATCCACAAATAATGAACATCAATCAACCAACCAAATCAGCTATGCTGATAAGCTGAATGAAGCTATCAATAGCGAGAGCCTATTCAAAAAGTTCAGTGAGGCTCAAGAACGCCTATATAAAATCCCCAACATCGAGAACATCATCGACGAGTACTGCAAATTTGTCAGTGACATTGAAAAACTCCCAAAAAACGGCGGATTAGGACCAATATTCTTGTTATTGCACAAATACAAACTGGATGCCTCAAATAAAGAACCAAGAAGTTCTTGTTAATTTAGTTTTAAGTATAAAATAATTTTTTTTTTTGTCTCATCAAGGATTTTTTTCAAATTTTTTTATCCAAATTTCACCACAATCAATGATATCATAACACATAATTAAGCTTCAAATTAAATTTAAATTGAAACCGAAAGGTTGGTATTAAAAATTAACAATCATGTATGATAAATTCTAATGTATTTACTAAACTCACAATAAAGAAAGTTTATTATTTATGTCTTAGCCGACTAAAATGATCGGCTAACGTAAGCCGAATATTTTAGCCGGCTAAAAAATCGGCTTAGCTAAGCGAAAAAGTTTAGCCGGCTAAAAAATCGGCTTAGCTAAGCGAAAAAGTTTAGCCGGCTAAAAAATCGGCTTAGCTAAGCCGAAATATTTAGCCGGCTAAAAAATCGACTTAGCTAAGCCGTTTTTTTAGCCGGCTAAACTTTTTCGCTTAGCTAAGCCGATTTCTAGCCGCCGCCGACTAAAAAGTCAGCGGCTTCGATCTCTGTAAAATATATTAAAAAGTGAACTTAAAGTCATATTTTATTACTGTCGAAAAATAAATGAAGAAATGAGAGCTCTTCAAAAATTTAACGTAGAAGAAATCAATTCAGTCACAATAATAATTCAAAATGTGACATTTGAAATGGATGACTTGTAAATCAATCATTCATTCTTACAATCTTTTTCTTCTTCTTTTTTTTTTATTCGTTTGCCTTCACATTGACTACGTATGACAGAAACGAATAACAAATTTTTTGTTAGATTTTTGTGTGTGCCTCGATTGACGTACACAGAAAAAAAAAAAAATTATTTACAGTCGTCACAGGAAAGAAATAAGATTTTTTTTTTTTGTTTGTTTGGTTGAGGAATTTTTGATGGGTAGCATATTGTGAACTGACTGTTGAGAGGTGATGTGATAATTTGTGTTGGAATGTTCTGGACAGTTGAGGCAGCTCTGAGTAATTGAATACTTAAAATGAGAATGATTTCGTTAGGAAGCCGTGAAGGTCTTGTTAATGATGTGGTGGCGTGGGGGTGACCTAGAAACTGCAATGTTCTGAATTAGGAAGGTTATTTAGTTCAAGAAGGAAATTTTTCCAAAAAAATTTGATTCTATGCATGGAAAAGGATGTTAGAAGTCTTAATTAATCTTGTTGACTGTTCTGAATGTATCAAATTTTTCATACACGCGTCAATGAATTTCATGATGCACCCCAACTAAGCAAATAAGTTGAATACTTATGTTCGATATTTAATGCTAAGGTCATGATAAACTCATTCTTGAATTCAAGGGCAATTGAGAAAACTAAATGAATGAATTATTGATTTAGCAAGCTGACTATTTAGGTGTAGGGTTACCCCGAGTCTCGGTCACGGCATCTAGCGTCTTCACTTAGTAGTCATGTTAGAAAGTCTTAAGTCTAGTCAATCAAGATGTTAAATTGTAGTTTTTAATTAGTATTCGCTTAAAATTTGCATATTTGTGCTAAAATGCAAGAAAATCCGTTTTTAGGTAAATCGTAGTTTTAATATTTAATGATTTGTAGCAAATGTAATAAAATGTTCAACATCGTCTACTTTTTTAAAATTATGACACCTTTGCCGCCATTCAGAATGAATTTCACAATTATAAGTGAATAAAACAGGTCAAATGATGGATTTTACTGCTTGACGTCGTAACAAACGTCTCGTACTCGCCTAAATGAACGTGCTTGTGTGCATACTCAATCAATATAACTAAGCCCGCTCAATTTTACGCCAGGAACTGAATAAACTAGTTTCGCTTTATTGACGTCCTACAATACACAATGGGCCAATAGAAACTAATCATCATCAATTTTGTGAGCATATTAATTCAAGTTTGTCCTAGTCTGGTCTGCTCGAGACAATAGCTGAATTTTGAAAATTCTTTCGTTTTTCATCAATAAGTGACCAAATTTCTCCTTTATCTTCTTAAATTTTTATAAAATTTATGGACGATATCCCTAAATTGATTCTCATGAACCATAGTAACGAAAAAGAACCGCTTGGGTGGCAAAAAATCAAATTTTTATCAATTTTTTAGAACCTGAACATGAACCACAATTGAGTTCCAATTGAAAATTACCTTTAAAATGATTTAGCAACAGATCTAATCCCTTAAAAGTCAATAACATCTCAATTACTCAACTCCTTCAAATATCCACGCCATAATCTTCAACAAAACCACACTTAAAAAAATCTTTTTTTTATTTCAGCACGTCAAACTCAAGAGCTCTCATTCAATTAATCAATCTTAACAACAAAGGCTGAAATTAGAAACAAATCACAGTCATTTCAAGTGATTTTAAAGGTGATTGAATGGCAATAAAAAAAATTACTTCATTTTTTCAAGTGAGTCTACACGTTTTACAAGTGCCTCATTCATGTACAATAAAAGAATTTATCAGAAAATTGATGTAATTATCGGCACGCCGCAGTGGCAAATCAGTGGCTACCTCATTACACACTCAATTCATTCTCTGCTTTTAATGCATGATGTAATCAATACATTACATTAATTTTTATTATTTTTAAACTTATGTACGGCTCACTTCATCTCGTCCATCACAAAACAACTTGTTTACTTGCCTTTATGTGAAATGAAAATTATAATTAATTAGTTTTTTTTGAATAAACTGACACATGACTTGCTCATTCATTTAAATTTTGATTGATGTCTTATGACTTTTCAACGTCCGATCGTTAATAGTAGTTTTTTTATGTGATGATGATGAAAATGGATAGGTTACGAACGTGGCTTGTGTTGCTTGTGGCTAAAATCTCTTTTCATTTCTTTCTTTTTTGTGTCGAGATTATCTTGCAATTATTTTTGTAGATAATTATCAGGTAGTTCACTTTCTAAATGCTGCGATAATTTGATGGGATGATTAACATGGAGCGAAAGTGATGACTTTTTTAGGTTGGATGTTGGATGAGGTAATTGTGAATAATTTTTTTCATATTTTGGCAGTGTAAATTATGAGTGATATTGAGGTTATGCTTGAATTTGGAAAAATTAGGTAAAATAGAATAAAGAGACGATTTACTTTAATTTATGCAAAAGAAACGATTTATTTAAATTTGATGAACTATAAAGCAACGATTTACTATTACTACGATTTTCTATAAAAAAGCAACGATCTATTTGAATTTGACCAAAATTAAAGCATTGATTTTCTTAAATTTGACTAAAAGTACAGCAACGATTTACGAATTTTGACTAAAATGAAAGCGACGATTTACAAAATTTGACCAAAAATAAAGCAACGATTTTCGTAAAATTTAAGAAAAATTAAGCAACGATTTGTTTAAAACTTACCAAAATCAAGGCAGCAGCTTTATTAAAATTGAGTTTGGAATTTCCCCTTACTCGGGACTTAGATTTTAGGATAGAGAAGCAGACAGGAAGGAGGACATTGTGGGGACAGACCTTACCTCCGAGAATGAGAATTTGTTTATTTTGAGATGCTCGTTTTGTAGGAAAACTAAAAATTTGCCCAACAAACTAAGCTTGAACAGCACAGGGCTCTAAATCGATACAAAATCCCATCCTAAGTAAGAGTCACGCTAACCTAGGACCAAACTGGATTACAGAGCCAGCAACAAAGTCACATGGAAAGCCTTTTGCTGTGACCTAAGCTCCACATACCCAATCGGCACTTACTTCATATCCGATTGTTTTCGCCAAGTGGCTTCCACATGGCATCTAAGTATACTGCCACCTCGTCGCCGTGGTGGCAACATTTCAATATGTGCCGATCGGGATAGGAACATGGTTGCATGAGTAAATAACCTGGAACCGGATTTTTGATCAATTAACCTTTTTGTGCTGTTCAATTAGAACTGTCCAAAAGCGACTCCTTAATTCAAATTGCTCAACAAATCACTTCATTATGATTTAAATTAGACAATAATCTGGACCCATTCACATCTAACTCCAACCATCTCAACTTATGATAGATAATTATCCCATCAATAATTCCGTTTGAAAAATGATTTTAGTCTCCACTTATTAGTTTAAATTTTTTAAAAAGCACACATTAAGTCCGACAAAACACAGAGCTGTAATAATTCCGTAGAAATAAATGTAATATAGCGGTCATAAAAGGAACGCTGAAGTTCAAGTTGGTCTGTCATTTTACAAAATAGATGAAAATGAGATGTTGGCATGTACATGCATGATTTCTATTTCTCTTAAATTATTCAAACGATTATTATTTACTTTCAAGTTAAAACAAAGCAGCTGTTTCGACACTAATTCTCATTATAGTGTAAATAAACTATACAAATAATTTGCATTGTGCCATGTAGAGACTAATAATTAATTTAAATGATTTCACTGTATGATGAAGCATGCACTAATGGGGTAAAGAGGTTTTGTATAGTTTATTAGTGAAATTTGTTGTCGTTTTGGGAAATTGATGGGGATTTTATGATGATTTGGGGCAATGATGGGCAACTTATGTGCATTGGTACATTAGTACTATGGACAGTATGTCGTATGAGGTTTCAGATGAGGTTATCACCAAGGTGTTCCTTGCAAAGTAAAAGGTTGCTCAACATTGATTTACTGTATTATAGGTAGAGTCCCGTAGTGTCATGCCTGTCCCAAGAGCTCATGGGATGGGATTACTGTGTGAGCATTGATACAAAAGTGCTGGGAAGTAGAAACTGCCAGAAGTTATCTTAAGAGAGCTGCCGACAGATCCAGTTTTCAACCAACTCTTAGTACGAAAATGATCCCACAAACGCCTTCGCTAGTGAAGTAAGAAGTTAGCAAGTCAAGCACAGACAATATGAAGACTTTGATATGAGTTACCCCAAAATTAGTCATTTATACAGCGACATAACGGCGACGAAGCTCTAGCGAACATGTTGTGGTTTTATGGCTTAGTCTGAGACTATCTGCCTATTTCTTACCTTTTACTAGTCACAAAGCCTGCAAAAGTGATGCACATGGTCAAAATAGTGATGCAAATTAGTGATATAGCACCACAGTACTGCTCATAAGGTCAAAAATTCCCAAAATTCACAAGCTTTATCCTTAAAATTCTGAAATATGAGACCAAGTACCCCCCATGAAGCCACAAATCAATAAATCCTCATTAATTTGACAAAATATTACACATTTTATCCCAAATATTCACTTATAATACTCAAAACCGCCTTAATCCACATATTTATATCCAAAATCTCCATCAACCATCACTTATGTGTAGCCACAAAGTCTCGTATATTTAATAACCACAATATCCTACATTATATCCTCCAAAATCGATAATTTACTTCCAAAAATTATTCCATTATTTACTTTAAAGCTCATAAATGTCCACGAAATTTCCATAAAGCCATTCATAAACATCACCCAAAAAAGCCATACACAATCCATTCAGATTAAAAATTTATTTCAACACAGAATGCGCTAATAAAATAAATTTTTATGTTAAATAAAAGTCTAAACTGCAGTTTAGCGGAGTTTTTAAGAGGAATATGAAGAAAAAAAGGTACAAAAAAAAAAGAATATAAAAGCCACAAAAATGCTCAGGTGCAGAGTGCAGAAAATAATAAATGTGAATATGAATGAATGGATGGTAAATTAATTTTATGCACACAGAGAATGAACAAAAAAAAGTTTAAGCGAACAGGAAAATTAAATGTTGAGTTTGTGGACGGCTTGTGGGGTGTTTTGGGGATTTGGGCGCTTTTTTTGATTTTTAACAATTTTTCAAAATTTAAATTTTTAGGAAAACTTTATTTGATTTTCAAGCATTTTGCAAAATTTAAAAATTAAAGATTTGAAATTTTAAATTGGAATTTAAAATTTAAATAGGATTTTAAAATTTCAAAAATTTGAATAAAATTTAAAATTTGAAATTTTGAAAAATTTGAAATTTGAAAAAATTTTTAAATTTGAACAAAATTTTGAAATTTGAACAAAATTTTAAAATGAACAAAAATTTTAAATTTGCACAAAATTTTTAAATTTGAACAAAATTTTAAATTTGAAATTTTAAATTGGAAAATTTCAAATTTGAACAAAATTTAAAATTTGAACAAAAATTTTTTAAATTTGAATAAAATTTAAAATTTGAAATTGAACAAATTTTTTAAATGTGAACAAAATTTTTAAATTTGAACCAAATTTTAAATTTGAACAAAAATTTTAAATTTGAACAAAATTTTTAAATTTGACAAAATCTTTGACAAAATTTGAAATTTTAAATTGGAATTTAAAAATTTCATTTTTAAAATTTGAAATTTGAACAAATTTTTTAAATTTGAATAAAATTTTGAAATTCGAACAAAATTTCAAAAATCGAACAAAATTTTGAAATGTTAACAAAGTTTTTAAATTTGAAATTTTGAATGTTAAAATTTTAGAATCTGAACAAAATTTTGAAATTTGAAAAAAAAAATTTAAATTTGAACAAAATTTTCAAATTCGAACAAAATTTTTAAATTTGAACAAATTTGAAATTTAAACAAAATTTGAAATTTGAAAAAACTTTGAAATTTGGGCAAAATTTGAAAAAACAAAATTTTGAGTTTTGAAAATTTGAAAAACTTTTTAACTTTTACATAATTAAGACGAAATGAAAATTAAATCCTCAATTTTTTTAAATTTATTTCAAAATATTTTGAATCTTGATTGCTTCTTTATGACTGACATTTAAATTATTTTTTATAATTTAATTAATTTTTTTTAACATTCCTTTAATCTTAATTAGTTTCAAGTTTAAGATTTAAAACTAAAAATAACGCCCAAAATGCCCAAAAAAAAATTTCCATTAAAAATCTCCAACAAAATTGCAAAAATGAAAATAACTTTCCGAATGCACACTTGATGAATGTAATTGCCGTATCTCTCTCACTTCTTTCCACATTACCTGATCGTTAATAATGATTTTACAATCGTAAATTTGCATTGCTGTCAAAAATGTCGAGAGCTTGTAATTTTTATATGCATATACATGTATTTATAGTTGTTAAATAATATTTTCTGATCATTAAATAACATTTTGGTCATAAATTTTACCGCACATCAGCTGTAAATGCTTCGGTAAATTTATTTTCATTTACATTTTTTACAGCTTAAGTAAAAAAAACTGCAAGCAAAACAGAAAAAAAAGAATTGTGAGAGAGAAAATACAATAAAAATTGCAGAGGAAAAAAGAGGTACCGCGCGATGAGCATTCGTGGTATGGAAAGTTTTAATAAAAAAAAAAGTTTTTTTCTTTTTGTTTATTAAATGGCATCAATATTTTAACAGAATGCAAGGATTGGGGATCTTAAGGCTCAGTAATTGACTGCATAATATATAAAAAATTAAAAAAAAAATTAAAATTTGAATTAAAATTCATTTAATATTTAAAAACTTGAAACATTTATCAAACCTTTAAAATCTTTTTTTTATTTTTTCAAAAAATTTAAAAAAGTATTTAAAATATCTAAATTTTTCCAACAAAATTTAAACCTTCGATTTTTCTAAATTTTTTTTTAAATTTCCAAAAAATTTTAAAATTAAAAATGTCTAAATTTGAATTTTAAAAAATATTAAAATTTTTCAATTTTAATTCTAAAAAAATTTAAATTTTCTAAATTGTTATCAAAAATTTTAAATTTTTAAAAATCGAAAACTTTTCATAAAAAATTTAAAATATTTTTAGAAAATTTAAAAAAATTTAGAAAATTGAAAAGAATTTAAAATTTTTCAAATTTTGAAAATAAAAATAAATCCAAAAATTCCCATCCCTATACATCCCCAAAAACTACCGACACATCCTCTCCACATCCAAAAAATTATAAATTAAATTCCATTATATTACGCAATTAGGGTAAAAAATGTAATTTTTGGTCACTTTTTTTTTGGTCATTTTTGAAAAAGGCATTTAGAAGCGTTTTCATGCCAATAGAAGAGTTGTACAAGATAAAAAATTTCTGCATTAAAACTTTTGACTAAAAAATTTCCAAAATTGAAAAAATTTACCAAAATTTGGCCATTTTTTGTTACAGCCGCTTGCGTTAAAGGACTTGTTTTTCATAAACCAATAAGTATCCAAAAAGAAAATTCCTCATATTAATTTTTTCAAATGAATGAAGCACTTCTTCACAATTCAAACAAAATTTAAATTCAAAAAAAATCACTTTTTTTCGCAGGATGCATTAAAATTTGTATTGTAATTTTTGGTCAAATCATTCTGAATCTTAAAAATACTAAATCCAAAAATTCCCATCCCTTTCCATCCCCAAAAACTACCGACACATCCTCTCCACATCCAAAAAATTATAAATTAAATTCCATTATATTACGCAATTATATCAAAAGGTGCAAATGATAATTTAATGATGAATGATGACAATAAAGTAATTGCATTAAAATTCATATAAATAAATTTCATTATACACAATACATGATATAATTTAAGAGACAGCTTAATTGTTGTTTTTGAAAAAACTCTTTTTTCACTCACTCGACCGATGTTTTGTGCTGTTTGTTAACAACATTAAAATGGAAGCCATAAAAAGTTTAATTTATGATTATGTGTATAATAATAACAACAGAAATATTACATTTATATTTTGGTTTTGGACATTGATAATTACATGAAAGTAGGTGGTGGAAGTAGGAGCTTGAGATGAAAAGGATTGTCAGGTTGGTTGAGTAGTGCATTTTACTTAGTTTTGTTAATAAATTATCAAGTTTTATTGTAACTAATAAATAATGATTAGAGTGCTAATAATCAAAACGTCACCGAATGGCGGTTAAGGGTCCCCAATGTGGAGACTGAGACTTACCGGGTTGAGAATTTGTCAAGAACGAGACTTTGGGAAATCTAAGTGTCAGTTGCCGTTGATATGGTGACACAGCGATTCACTAGCGAACGAGGTGTGCTTTTTGGGCTACATGGTTCACTGCAAAGAGGTGTGGTAAGTATTCTGGAAACACTGTGAACCCAATCGTTGTTTAGTTCAATTTTTAACCACATTCTAGTTATTAGGATCTATTCATGTCCTTATTGGCAGTGTACTGTTGAATGTTAAGTTTGTCATTAAGTTTTTCTGGACAAATTAAAAGATACCTCTAATCATGACTCTATAAACCGAATTCGGAATCAAATAAGAGTCACGCTCATCTGGGATCGGATTTTTGATCAATTAACCGATTTATGCTATTCGGAAATTAAGCTCAATATTTATCTTCATCATCTTACATACTTTTAGGGTATCCTACTGGTACATCTTCAGAATTTTCGGCTTCACATGGCTTCACAAAATGGCTTCACATGGCTTCCGTTCTTGTATCAGCAAAGGAATTGGGTGTTTATAATATAGATTATATGTTAAGTCTCATCATCAAATGTAAAATCCTAAACAGACTTTTAATATTAAAGATGACAAAGTCGAAGGTTCAAATCCTAACAACGTATCATAATATCTGGGCATAGTCCTTTTCCGTATGTTTTTTTATTCTTTTGTTCATTTTTTTCCAATTTTCAAATATTTTACCCCCTTAAAAATTTCCAATTCCACAAAATCCACGCTATTAATTCAAATAATTTCTAACAAAAAAGCTCTAGCTGCAATATGCTGAAAATATATAAAACAGTAAATTATTGCACTTAAAGCTAATTGCAACCGTAAATGTCGCAGTTAATCAAGCAGTCATTAGAAATCGTTAACATTTTCACTTGCTCTATGAACATTTTTAAGCTTGATTGACTCAGTCGACAATAAATTTCATAAAATAATGATAATAAACATTTGCAACATTTTAGTTATATTAATTTCGAGGTCTTTGTTAGGTGTTATTTATGTTAACATTAATTGAGATTATAAACTGAATATTTGAGGGGCTGTAAGCTGCTGTTTTGTAATTTATTGATTATTTATTCGATCTTGAATTAATAGTGACTGTACAGATCAGCTGTGGTCCATTGCTAACTCTCAGATGACGTCTAAAACTGGCTCTATCGCTGACTGTCCTTTACTAAGTGCTATACTGTCTCTCCATCAACAGCTTCGTTCCATGAAGGAGAATATAATAGAATATATTGTAGGGTTTGCTTATAGCAACGGCACTGCGATCGATGATCTGTTGTACCATCCCAAATTCTCTACAAAATGCCTATGTCCTTGATAAAACCAACGATGTCCAAATAGCGCTGTTTTGGTATATCCTCAACAACCGCATGAAATACTTCAAATTTCTAAAACTGAATTAAATTTTGTCAAAATTCCTGAATTTTCAAAAAACTCAAATTTCATCATTTCCCATCCTCAATGCTAATTTACATCCACAAAAAGCCCCCAAAGCACCACTTTCGTTTTTAATCAGTTCATGCATAACATGAGGCAAAAGACACTTGTCATTTCACATGCTGTAATAAAATGTATAAACATATATCTTCCATCCAACCATGTACAATTCATACACACGTACAACAACAATAACGAGGAGGAATAAGCAGCAGCAAGAATGAAAAAAAAAAATATGAAAATGGAAAAGAAGCAGAAAAAAAAAATGTTGTCATTCTGTAATGATGATATGTCATGATAATGTCGCTCGTTGTTTTCATGTGATATGAAAAATGACATTTTTTATATGTTCACATAATATTGCTTGTGCCTTGCTACTTGCTTGTCGTCAGTTACACCCGAAAAAGAGCGAATGATTGTACGAATGTAGATGGTTGTGAATGGATAATGATTTTTTATTATTTTTCGTGGGTCAGGGGTGTTGAGGTTGCTTTGGGGGATGGTATGGATTGGTAGGTTGGGTCTTTAAGGCTTTGTAAGGAGCAGGAACATGTCAGAGGTCCTTGATATACGTCACAATATTGAAATTTGTTGTTTCTTGAGACTAGAATGGAAACCTTGTTTTCAGACTGTATGCTCTTAAAATGGAAGAACCTCAACATCTCAGAGGTCCTTAATTTAAGTCCTAGTAAGGAAATTTGTTGTTTTCAGACTGTATGTACCTTAACATGCTTTGTAAGAAGCAGGAACATCTCAATTGTCCTTGAATCAAGTCCCAGTATGGAAATTTGTTATTTTAAGCCTGTACGTACCTCAACATGCTCTGTAAGAAGCAGGAGCATCACAATTGTCCTTGAATCAAGTCCTCAATATGAGAAATTTGCTGTTATAAGCCTATGTACCTAAATTCATTAAACGTAGAATTACAGCATCTAATTTAAGTCTACAGACTCAATGACGTAGTTTGAATCCTTCCTACAAGCTATAAGTCCCAATTACTGTCAATATGAGCCTAACAACAAACACCAAGAACGTCCAAACATGTCATCAATTCCAAACATCATTCAACCCCTGTCCTCAAGTTTCATGTTCCAAAAAAAAATATTCTTCTTACCTTAATTTCTCATGTAGCATTAATAACATCCAAGAAATGTCTGAACAAAACGAAGAACTCATCCAACTTCCATGGCATATTTGCAAAAGAACACACAATTTTTTTTTATTTTTTATAAACTTGACATGAACTTCAGAACACAGAATGAAACAACAAGGTGTCAAGGCACACACAAAATGAACATTTACTGCTGACTTGCATGGAAAAAAAAGGTAAAGGAATGAAAGATAAGGAAGAGGAGATATGCATGTGTACATAAAAAGAAATTAATATGTCATCAACATTCGTGGGACGAACATGGAATTGATGACAGTTTTTTTATTATTATTTTGCTTTTTTTTGTTCTGTTCTGGAAAGGGGCTTGGCTGGAGGTGCTTGAATATTCATAGATGTCAGGTGATTCACGTGTGTTTGGTATTCAGAAGTAATGAGTGGTATATCAAGCTTCAGGGAATGTCAATGAGTGTTTATGGATCATAATTGACCTGTATGGGCTGTGGTCTAGCAAAAATGTCTTTTTAGATGCTGTTCGAACTACTAAGACATTTATTTTGCGGATTTGTATTAGATGGGTCCTGAATCTGCAATATGCGAGCTACTTCCAACTTCACAGACTAGCCTAGCAAAAATTCTAACCTAAAATGTCCTTAAAAAACATCAATACCCAAAAACAACACAAAATTCCCCCCAGTCCCCAAAAATCCCTCCCCACATCCCCCAAAACATTCCACAACATCCAAAATTCATCAAAAAAAGAACCAGCTCGATTGAGTCGAAAAAAAGCCTTGTTAATTGTCAACGTGTCATTACAAGAGTCAAAAGTCTAAGTTAAAAGACATAAATCGATAACATACCAAAGCATTACGAGCAGCCATGACAGGCAACAACAAAAAATCATTGGTAAGAAGAAACAAAAAAAAATGTGAACAACAAGGCACAGAGAGCCCAAGCAAAACATGTGTCAAAACAATTAATTTTGATCTCAAATTGATATGTCGATGCCCCGAAAAAAAAGCAAGCGGAATGAAATGGAGAAAGAGAGGGGGTAGAGAGACATATGCCGGCACCCGAGTCATTTAACATGACATGAATAAGCCTCGATATACGGTATGGCAATACACACGTCTACAGATTATTAATAAAAATCAAAATAACAACATGAAAATGAGAGCTAAACGCCTTTACGGATGTCTACACATACACAAAAAAAACTTATAGCAATATCTTGCTGTTGTTCTTGCTGCGACTGACACAAATTGGACGTGGAGAAAATTGCTGGGATATACAATATAACATCTATATAATCCCAAAACGGAGGAGGAAAAATGTTAAAGAAGTGGAAAATACATCCACATGAATTGTAAATGCTGCTTCTGATTCTGCTGATGTCTTCGTTTGGCTTGTTGTTGTTGCTGTTACTTTGGTGATGTTTTTATTATATATTTTTTTTTGATATTATTAAGATGGATTAAAGGATGAATTGAGGAGGAAATTGGAAAGTAAGGAAGTTTGGTGAGTATTCTTTAGGAATGTAGGCATGATGAGGCATTTTGGAGGTCCATGAGTTGACCATGAGCACCATGAGTTGACCATGAGCACCATGAGTTGACCACGAGCACCATGAGTTGACCATGAGCACCATGAGTTGACCATGAGCACCATGAGTTGACCATGGTGATGTTAGATTGGTTGGCCTGTTTGATCCTGATTTTAGGAGAGTCTGGGACTGATTGCTTGATACCTAAGGTCCCCTTAGTCATCTATGTGACTCTAGGACGGTGGTGGACAACCTTTTACGTTTTGCAGCACATCTGGGGGATGAACCTCGACTGAAACCGCACACTTTTGTGTCGCGGCGCACAGGTGACCCACGACTGCCTTAGTACCCACTAGTAGCTTTCCCCTTAGCAACTCCATCAACCCAACAATGCGCTACCACACCACAAAAACCAGTCCAAGCTTAATCACTTGCGGCACTCTCATTGAAATCAACCGACAGCCCATGTAACGCCTTCATACGTTCATACGTCAATTTTCTTATTTATGAAGTTGAAAAAATATAAAAATTGTAAATTGTCATTTCGAATGAAAGGTAATTAATTGTGGCATTGAAAGTTATTTATATTGTGAATTAATTGATATCTACAATTATGGAAATGAGCAAGGCGTTTTTTGTGAAGAAATATTGAACGCAAAAAAACTGTTATTATGTCGGATGTAAGAGATTTATTGAGATTGACGGAATTTGTTGATTTGAAATGAATTTAATTGATTTTGAATAAATTAAAATGAGTTAATTAAGGCATAAATTGTGAACAGGTTTAAGTTGAATGCTTTGCGAATTTATAGTTCACACTTGCTATGGGAGTTGTGGGTTAGTGATGTGGTATGTGATATGGAGAAGGATCTGGAGCAGATTCTGAAGCATTTTAGGACATTATTGAGTCTTTTTGGTATTAACATTTAATGACACCATGAGAGAAGTTCCATTTCTGTTGAAAATCATCAAGTGCGTATTCAAAAGGAGTCCGGAAGACACAGGATACAGAAATGATAGAAAATTCGTCCCCAGACTAGTGTAACGCTGGCTCTAGGCCAGTTTGGATGAAATCCGGCTTCTGACCAGATTCAAGTCATCATGGAACCGGATTTCTAGCTTTTTCTATGTCGCATGTCTCTCGGAGAGTGACTTGTAGTCCATTAAGTTCCCTCAAATTTAATTGGTCAAAATTCATCAATTGATCAATTCCCTAACATTTTATGATCCCAAAACTCCCAAATCTCCCCCAAAAAAATTTGCATTAAAATCACCAAACTAGTTGAAATTTCCATTTAAACTCTCCATAACAACTCATTTCATCCATTAAGGATAATATCCATAATATTATTCAACAAAACACACATATGAGCACATAAAACACATTTTATTCCATCCTTTTGCATCATTTATCATTTAAGCATTCTCACTCATTGTACATCATAAATGTGAAATGCCATAATGAATGTGTTTTTCATGGCAATCATGGTAGTTGTTGGTGGAAAAAGTAAAGTATGGGACAGCTGGGTATGGGATAGGATGGAACAAAAGCTGTTGAAATGTTAGTTAAGATGCATTATCCATGCACATTTTAAAGTTGTTAGTTTTTTATATTTGACTAGGGTTCTTGTGATGTATTACAGATGGAATAGGGGATGTTTGGGAACTTTTTGGATGCATCTGATTCAGGTTCGGGGTAGCTATGGCTCATATTGATTCAATTTGGACGATTTGGTCTCTCCTCATTGCTTAATTCGCTGACTATACCGATTAATATGATCCAAGGCCTCAATCAGTTGTCAATTGAAACTTGCCCAATCGCTGGCTACTGCCTTGCCAATCTTGGTCACCTAAAGGGACACACAGCAGTATCGTATATCCTTTGATGACGCTATTATCAGTTTTTTGTCTTTAACCTACTAAAGAAGGCGTAGGCTGCATTTCCACTGCATATGATTCAAAAAAGGACAGATAAACTAGTTTCCCCTGCCGGGACTCGAACCTATGACCGCTTTGTCGGTATCACATGGGTTTTATCACAATTAAGTATCAAACTACGAAACCATTCCGCCACCGAGCCACATCGACTCACTAAGGAACCCCTAACAGCAAACAAAATATAAGCTAGAGTTATGCTACATGAAAGATATAACAGCATCAGTAGAAGAAGCTAAAGTATGAGAGCATACACAAAAAAAATATGAAAATTTCCATTGTAACAGCATCAGAACAGCACAGCACAGTAAACTAAACAATGTTGACATGAAGTATTAAGTGTAATATATTTTAAATATAAATTATCTTTTTCATTCACAATTCTCATTCCACAAATTGTGTGGCACTGCCATGATGATAGAATATGTGTGTATATATGTATGTGTATATTTTTACTGTCAGATTAATGGTCTTGTGCTTGCCATTTAATAATATGAGAACGATGCTTATTAAATGCCATAAATTTCATTCTCTTACTCTTTCCATCTCACTCACTCTGGTGTCTCACTTATTGCTGATGGCTTTTTGGAAGCAAAACTGAATTATTGTTGGACATTATTCTTACTTTTTAAGGCATTGAATGTCTTATTTCTTTATTGCTGATGGTGGCTTTAAAGGAAGAAATATGAGGATTGTAACTATTTCTATAAGAATGATGGGGGAGGGCATGAATTTCGAATGCAAGGGTATTTTGGGGTCAACCCAAGGGTGAAACACGGGCGAGTGCTATAGGACCGACCGAATTTCTAATGGAATCCTGATGAAATTCTGCTGGAAGTCAAGAATTCGCATTAAAATTTATCAGAATTTTGTCTGAATTTCATCCTAAATTGATCGGAATTCCATCAGAAATCCATTAGAAATTCGGTAGGTCCTATGGCATATAATCGTCAAAATCTATTGTAAAGCTGGTCAAAATCCAACCAGATTCCAAAAATCACAATTTTTGATTTGAAAATTCACAATTCTTACGATTTTCACAGTAATGACCAGACCCTGGGGTCAACTCTCACATTCTCCAATACTCAATACCTAATTCACCAATTTTCCAGCATATCTTCCATTATAACCTTCCATTATCATTCACAAAGCATCACAAAACTATCAAATTAAATGCAATATTAAGAATATAAATTGACAACATAAAAGTGAATAATAACTTTTCAATTTAGTACAAAATATTCTTCTCACCGGTCTATGCTTGTGAATAATAAAAATTCATTTGTGTCATTTTTTCAACTGTCATTTATCACTTAATCATTAATGAATGCATCTATTCAAAAGAGAATATGTGGAAAAAACACACGTGTGTGTTGATATGGATTTTGAATTCTGAAAGAATAAAATAAATGATTTGTGATGATTCAGGGTTGGGAAGTTGGGCTGGGTTTAGTAAGGTTCTGATTGTAGTTACTTATTGTCTGTCCAAAGGCTTTTAGGGGTCTTAGTGTTTTGGATACCTTTAAATTCAATCAGGATCTCTTAATCTTTATTGTTGGCTAGGCTTAATATCTCAAGTTGGCTAGGTTTTTTGTGACTAGTTGCACTTGGCAAGGCTTTTTACGAGACGGGGAGGGAATATTAGACCCCAAAACGACTTCTTCCCCATTCTTCAGGATACGCGTCTGGATAATTTAATGTCAAATTTATGGGATGTAAATCGAATCACGACATTGTTAGTCGTCCTTAGAACTGGAAACCCAGCTTACTTATTTGGCGTAGATGTCGTCTTGTAGCTGACTCTGCCACTTGCTACCGCTTGCCAATTCTTGATTCCAAATGCAACCCTCCCTAATAGGCACGGATCATGCTTTCATAGTACAGTTAATATCACTAAAATGCTCAAAAGCAGTTTCTTCACATGTTATCGTCTTTCCCGATCGACAGCCAATTTCCAGAAGTTCTTTGACCGCTCATCCGAACACATCTAGTCATTCAAAAACCTACCAACTCGATAATATCAACTGCGCCCATCTACAACACCACCCCTGCTTTCAAGAATGACAAAAGAACAGAACGACAAAGAATTAATTTACAACTTTCTGTTAATCATTTGATCAGCAAAATCATTTCTAAATGAATATCGTGTCGTTTAATGTAAATGATACATCATTTATAAAATTGTTAATGAGAATTCTTTTTTTTCTATCTTCACACATCTAAATGACTCTTTTTTCCCTCTATACTTATCACATGTAAAGGCATTGACTGTGGTTTTTGAGTAAATTAATTCTTATTTTTTTATACCAACAGCATAGAACGTGTAGTTTAAAAAATGATGACAACTGGAAGTGTTATCGGGACTTGGGGATCAGGAAAATTTGAATAAAATGGGAATTTTTTGTAGTTTTGAGTAAAGGTGGGCAATTTTGAGTTTGAGGTTAGAAACGAATGTTGGTAAAGTTAGAGAATTTTAAGGAAATTTAGTCAAATTTGTCGAAAAATATGATTGATTGATTTAAATCCTCAATTTCGAATGATAAATCTTCAATTTCGAAAGTAAAATTTTCAATTTCGAAACTAAAATCTTCAATTTCGAAACTAAAATCTTCAATTTCGAAAGTTAAATCTTCAATTTCGAAAGTGAAATTTCGATTTCGAATGTTAAATCTTCAATTTTGAACCTAAAATTTCAATTTCGAATGTTAAATCTTCAATTTCGAAACTAAAATCTTCAATTTCGAAACTAAAATCTTCAATTTCGAATGTTAAATCTTCAATTTCGAAAGTGAAATTTCGATTTCAAAAGCACGGGGTTCGCTTTGCCTGTGCATAGGGTTCGAAGTCGACTCGATGGGGTCTAGTCTACATGAGTCGACTTGAGAAATAAGGAATCGGATCGACTTGAGTCGACTTGAGTAATGTGCAGTAAAGCCGACTTAAGTCGACATTTCCATACTCTTCCTATGCAATTGACTTGAGTACCTGTCAATATCCACATAATAAACTAATTATCACAACAGACACTCACCTAGCTATCAAATTCTTATAATCTTCACGTTCCATCATGCCACCAACACACTCCCCTCATTTATATTCATTACCACCAACCTCACAGCGCCGATATGACATAGAAAAAAGTGAATAAAAATTCATCTGAAATTGTTATTATTTTTTTGTTATTCAATAGGCACAAATATTTCATGTTGAAAACAGCAACTGCTGCCGTTGTATCATTCTTGACTCGTAATGTGCCTTTTTGTCTTTCCTGTCTTTACGGTTCATGTATATCTATATATCTCTGGCGTGTAGTGATTTTCATAAAATGTAACGACAACGGAATGAATAAAAAAAAGTCTTTTTTCCTTCCTTTTGTCTTCAGTGTGTTCTTTGTCTTTTTTAAAAAATCGAGAGAAATTGTCACCTCCCACCTGTGGTCTTAGCGAAGTATATTTAAACATATTATTATTATCATCATCTGATGAAATGCACAGAGGAAAATTGGATGAGGAAAGAATGTGAGGATTTAAGATTTTGGAGATGGGAGATTAGAGCGTCTTTTTAAGGTTCGAAATTGAAGATTTCACTTTCGAAATTGAAGATTTAACCAAACTTAACTTTCGAAATTGAAGATTTAACTTTCGAAATTGAAGATTTAACCAAATTTAACTTTCGAAATTGAAGATTTAACTTTCGAAATTGAAGATTTAACTTTCGAAATTGAAGATTTAACTTTCGAAGTTGATGATTTAACTTTCGAGATTGAAAATTTTAAAATTTACTTTCCAAATTGAAGATTTAACCAAATTTAACTTTCGAAATTGAAGATTTAACGGTTAAAATTGAAGAATAAACCAAATTTTACTATCGAAATTGAAGATTTAACTTTCAAAATTGAAGATTTAACTTTCGAAATTGAAGACTTTACCAAATTTAATTTTCGAAATTGAAGATTTAACTTTAGAAATTCTATATTTATTTTCGAAATTGAAGATTTAATTTTCGAATTGAAGATTTAATAAAATTTAACTTTCGAAATTGAAGCGTTAGCCAAATTTAACTTTCGATATTGAAGATTTAACTTTCGAAAATGAAAATTTCACTTTCTTAATTGAAAATGCATTCCAAAAACTTCCAAACCATAAAAAGTCCCCAATTCCGACAAAATCCTATCCGGATCTCCTCTTCCTAATCTCAATTCCTATCCACCTCACCATAGTGCCACTCAAATTACAATAGAAAGCAACACACATTTTTTTATATGATATCATAATAATATTATCCATCCATATTAAGTCAGAAAATGTAATGTAATTGGTGTCTTGAGTCACAATCTACACAGTCAGAAGCATCAGTATCATGTATTGTAGCCGTTTTATATGCATAAATATATCGGTGACACTGTTGTTCGATTGTTTAACAGCTGGATAGTGATTTTTATATTTTTTTATTGAAAATGTATTCATATTTATTTTTATTGTCTGAATGGACAGAGTTGGGGATGTTGTGTGGTTGTGGATGTGGATGGTTTGGGGTTTAGTTGGTCTGAAATTGCTTAATTTGTAATTTTTTTGCTGCTTTTTCAATTTATAATGCCTTAAATCGTGTAAAACACTCAATTGCTGTCTGATGTGCAGATTAAGTGTCCAAAATCGTACACTGCACACCATTTTGTTTCCAAAATCATATGAAACTTGCAAAATCGTGTACAACACACCATTTTGTGTCATCCGATCACAATAATTCATAAAATTGTTAAGACTCCATTCACTAAACTCAATCATAACCTCAAAATATTGTTAAAAATCCATAGTAAATCCTCAGGAAGTCCTAAGCAAAGTCGTCCACATCGCACCACTTTGTATCATTAAATCACAATATTTCCATTCAGTCATCAAAAGCCCATCCATCAAAACCCCAATCCTAACCTCAAAAACTTGTCAAAAGTTCCAACCACACTGTAAAATCTCAAAAAAAAAATCCCAACTCGGTTGCCAATTTCTCTTCTCACATGGATGTCATATCCATGCATTGTAATAACCGTCAAGCCATAAAAGCCACAATAATCAATGATAATTTTATGGATGGATAATTTTTCATCACAAGACCCGTCAAAAATATGTGTAAATTTATATAAATGGAGAGTTGAGTGAATTACATTGTTCGATAGTTAAATATTTTAGTGTGTGACACACCAAAACGACATCCAATAATTCATTTATTTACTTACAGTCAGTGACATGACACAACACAAGATGAGATAATAATTAATTGTACGATGACTAGATGAATTTATTACTCACATTTTTAACATTTATTATGTGAGTATGTCGAGAAAAAAAAATTATCATTTAATATCGCTTGTGCAAACAGTCACAAAACGCAGTTGGGGGGCATAAATAATAAAGAAGTTTGCAAAACTTGGCTGTGGCTGATGAAGGTTGTGAAGCGATTTTTTGAAGGAGATAGCAAAAAAAATGATTTTAAATTATCGATGATATTTGTGTTATTGATGTTGAATTTGTAATTAGGGGATATAAATTGTGTGGGATTAATGACTTGAACGACTAATGAGTGCTGTTATTGGTGTTGATTTTTGAGTTTATGCTGAATAGCTCAAATTTGATTAATTGATCAAAAATCCGGCTACAGGTCGATGTGACTCTAGCAAGGTGTTGGATTCGGTTTAAAAACAAATTCGGCACCAAGTTAGAGTCACGGTGGCATGATGCCAGATATTAAGGACGATTAACCGATTTGTACTAAGTGGTAGCCAGCGATAGAGCCAGCTTCAGGAGCCGACTGAGGGAGGTCATTTATCACACTTGATCTGTACGACCAGCGAAGTAAGTAAGTAACCGATTTGTACCATTCGAGCATTTTTATAGTAGTTCGTTGCTTGTCAGTTTGGATTCTTACGAACCATTTGCAAGCTCTGTACATTGCAAAGACACAATTACGTCATAAGATCTGATGTACCCTGCAATGTACCCAATTAAAATTCATGTGCGCAATTTTTCATAAAGAACATCACTCAGATTCCAGTATATTTTAGTGCATTCCCAGCAGTAAAGACACATAATCCGACTTTTTAGATTGCAAGAGATCGCGCGGTAGGCCAAAGAACTCATGGAAAGAAGCTGTCGAAAGATAAACAATCACACTTGGAATTGGTAATTGGCAAGCGGTAGCCAGCGGTAGATTCAGCTTCAGACGCCAGCTGAAGGAAGCCATGGATCACACTTGATCTGTACGGCCAGCGTATTAAGTAAGTAGTTAAAGACACATTATTAGCCAAAGACCTCAAAACTGCACTCAACACACGAACCACGTAGCTAGAGCAGTGAAATGAAAAAAGAGCTTCAAAAAATGCACATGACCTGGGATTGAATCCAGAATCATTGGCACGTAAGGCCAATACTCTACCATTTAGTCCACTAATGCCATTCCACCCAATAACAATAGAAGTGTCAATATTCATGTCCATCACAGAATTGGCAGAATTTCCAAAAAAAAATTGGACTCCAACTCCACAAAGTCCGAACTTTTTAAGTCCGGACTCCAAAGTCTTGCCAGCTCTGGTCCATTATCCCATTATCCACTTCATCTACACCTCTCCAACCCAAATCAGCATAGTTTACATCCAAAGCCAGACTTTCTCATCAAAAACTTTCTTCCAATCTTCATTCATTTCCTTCCAAGAAGCCCCCCAACAACCACCTCTCTTTCTCTTCAAAACGGTACCCGTCATACACAATCTACTCAAATTTAAAAATAAAATATCATTAAAAAAAATATTGCTTGTTCAAACAGCCACAATCACAGCAGGTGGGCTGATTTGTGGGTAAGGTGTGTCAAAGGCAAATTGTACATAGATGAAAATCAGCTCTTTTTTGCTAATGTGATGATAAATTTCAACTTATTATTAATTTCTTAACATTTTAATGTTGTTGTTCGCTGCTGTTGATGATGTCTCACTGGTTTTTTATGATGGCTGAATATATATTTTTGGAAGTTGATGGTTTGGTGAGATGGAGTTGGAGGTGAATGGCGGTTTGTCCAAGATTTAAGTGGATTTTTAGTTATTTATGAAATTTAAAATTTCTTTTTTTAAAATAATTTAAACTATTTCATTAAAAATTTACCTGGATACAGTTTGAAAAATTTTCAGTAGGCTAAAATTGTCATGGCAAAGATTTGCAATCCTAGGTCATGTCTAATTTTCAAAGCTCTTTTTCCAATTCACCGTTCTAGTTACGAAGCTCGGTTAGTGTAGTTGGGTGCAGTTTTGAGGTCTTTGACTCATAATGTGTCTCCATTGCTATGGATACAAAGATATACTAGGATCTTTATGACTTTTTTCACCAAAACTTGCCCAAACGCTTGAAACATTGCAGGTTACAGTATTCACCGTTCTATTTACGAAGCTCGGTTAAAGTGTTGTAAACCTAGATGCAGCCTTTTGAGGGCTGTCAGCTCATAAGGCTAGGATGGGCCAATTAAGCATTCTTTAGGTACAGTTTGGTTGAAGCTATTGAATCCCAAAAGAGCAACACTTGACATAACCTCAGATCGAAAGCCTCCCCAAATCATGACATACTCGTTCAAAATTGCAGAACCTGATCTTTGAATTTCATATAAACTATGTTCTAAAGAAAACTTTAAAGACAGTGACATTTTTGCGTCTTAGATTTATATAAATATATCTTTGAGATGCTGGACTCTTCAATCATTCTATAGGTACAGTAAAGCTTTCAAATCTAAAAAAGCGCCACATAACCTCAAAATACTCATTTTCAAATTATTTATTAACCTGATCTTATCATATCATATGTTCTGAAACTTTTAAAGACATGACATTTTTCATTAATTTATATAAATATATTTTGAGATGCAATAAATGATTTTATTAAATTTAAATATTTTTTTATAGCCGGCGCCAAGCAGAAAATCAAACAGAAACAAAAAAAACAATTTTCATATTTTTACTGCATTTTTATCTATTGTCACATCAAAGAAGATTATTTTTAATGAAGATAATCTTCATTAATAATTTTATTATTTTTATGACCATAAGTCTCACTAAGACATTCCGATAATTATCAACAGTAAATTAAAAAGTTTAAAATTGTTTCTCTTTTTTTTTGCCAAACCCGCATGATTGTTATCAGCACTAATTAAGGAATATTCTTTTGTGTTGAATTCCAAAAGCTTTTTAACCATCAAAATATTTGCAGGAAGTCTGCTTTTTGTGGACAAATGAGTCAAGATCATTAAAAGATATTTTTGCCAATAAAATTAGTTAAATTAGTCGAAAAATGACAAGTTTGACATCTTTTTTAGAAAAAACTTAAAAGAGTTAATAAAATAATATTTAAGTCCTCTTAATTAGTGACATTTATTGAGTGGATTTTAAGAGCTTTTTCAAAGGCTGTTGAAATTCATGTGAATTTAATCGATTCGATGAATGGAATTTTGTATTAATTAGTAACAATTTTATGACTTTTGGCTGTGAATTAGGTGGGAATGGGGGCTAAATTTATGGATTAATGTGAGGTTTTGTAGGTTTATTGAGTTGCTGAGTTTTAGATTTATTTGGGAAAATGTGAGAATAAAGTCATTTTGGATAGGAGTAGAACTTTTACATCCTGGAAGACAAGTGACATAGAAATGGCCAAAAATCCAACCTAAGTACGAAAAATATGTACGAATTTAGTCACTCTTGGTGAAGTTTGAACTTATTCATCCCGAGAGGCACGTAGCTTGGCCGTTTCGAGCTTCATCCAGCTTCAAACTAGCGCTCAGTATATTGAAGTCCGGATTTCATCGAATCTAGCTTGATTCTAGAGTTAGGTCAGTTTAGGGTCGGATTTTTGACAGTTACAGAAGCTTTCAGGCATAGCGGCTTGGTGATGGAATGTTTTAACAGTTCAGTAGTTAATTATTGCATTTTTGCAGGCTTTGCACTCATGACTTAAAGAATCGACAGAAGCAATTTGTCCCATGCTATTTTTCGAATCATTATTTGCAAAAACGCAGCTCACAGTCTCCCTTTGTACGCTATAGACAGTAATGTCATCAAACCAAACTATAGACAGTAATAATCCTACTATAAACACACTATAAAAACTTTAATTTAGCACTACTGAGTGCAGAGGTCTGGCGCACCCTCACTCGTTAAAAAATCACTAGATGACAGAACGCCTTACCGCAGCAACAAGTCACAATGACCTAAATTAACATCAAAACTGGCAAAAACTCCTAACTGGCAGAAGTTTCTGAGGATAGAGCCGGTTTTAGACGTTCTCTGTGCATAGTGTGGCCAGAGGATTTTCGCAAAAAATCGGGACATTTGTCGGGTCACAAAAGGGCTGAAAAGACGCAAGGCTGAAAAGTACAGCAGCATCCCAGCAAAAATACAGCAGATGGCCAACCTATGTATGCGACAATGAGCCCTCGAGTGCCTCAGCCAAGGAAGTAAAGTAATACGTCATCTATAAATAAGATTCCTTGATTTAGAATGTGCTGAATCCCGGAATTGATGCCTATGAATCATAAATGTCCTATCAATTTCAAAATCCACAACAATGTTAACCATGCCAATGAACTAATTCAATTCAAAACTAAGTCAACGGGGTTCCATAGAAACTCAATATTAAATCCACAAAAAGCCATTGCTAATCTAACCTACAAATAACACTTTTACGACACCATAAAATCTTTTTGCAAAGCTTATCTAAAATTGCATTTCAAAAACGAAACTTTTTTTTTATCGATCTAGATAAAAAAATATCCACCGTAATAAATGCAAATGTCTTAATCAAAAATTCAAATTTTATGCCTAATAAAAATTTCTTAATCCAAAATCCACACTGGTCACTCCCATCAGAGCACCAAACTCAATGCGATCATTTATTTCATATTAATTACTATCCACATGTTATAATCGATTAATTATTCTCAATTTTTTTTTTTAATTTTAAAAATTCAACTCATTCAGTTAATAAACATATCGTCGATATACTCAAGTCAGTCAGTAGTCGAATGACTGTAGGGAGAAAAAAAAGTCTCATGGAGCGTAAAAGTAATTTTCATTCCATTTACAAAAATGAAGTTACAACATTTTCGACTCAGTAATTAATTCAATTTTTATTCTGTTTTAAGTCCATAAATAATTCATAACAATCAGCAAGAAATTCCTCCCATGTGAGTTGAATAAAAACTTAATAATTTTTCAGTGCTGAAGACAAAACTTCCTTTGTTCTAATGGGTTGGATGGCTGATGTCTCTTGTGGTTATTTTGTTTGGATTTTTTTAGGAATTATGTACTTTTTGGTTACTTCCTTACTTTGTTGGATGTTGGCAGGCTGTACAGATGAACTGTGATCCATGGCTTCACTTGGTTGGCGCCTGAAGCTGACCCGAAGGACCTAGGAGTGAATTATTGAATATAATATGAAAATTGCAGGTTTTCAAAAAAATTTGTACCTTGTACTCAATTTTGTTGCATTCAGATTTGAAATCATCAGATTTGAAATCGACTTTTTAATTCACTGGCTGAACAGATCAATTTTCATCCACGATCATTCGTAGATGACACCTTAACCAGCTCTCTCACCGGCTACCACCCGACTCTGCACAATTGCATGGTTCAGAGGATACCAATGCAATGCACCTAGCCACGATTTCCGACTAGAAATTCCCTGCAATCGAATCCAGGTCGTTAGAACGGTAGCTCAACGCTCTAAACACTACGCCACTGCTGCTTTTTTGTTGACAGACTTAAAAACTATATTGACATCAACTTTCATTAACTCAGAACCGAATCGATTAAAGCTGTCTTCAAGTTCTGGTCATTTATGTAATCCATTCATCATAAATCTCAAGCTGTTCTGTATCGACCAGAGATTTGAGTCCATACAACCACATAAACCCCTTTCAACCTCCATTTCATCCACCACAAAATCCTCACAAGGAACGACAATGCCAACAACAAGCTTAACAGACGAAAATTCAAAAAAAAAACTTTATTATTTATTTTTCTTTTATTATTTTTTATTAAGTGAGGAGGCACAATAAACGTCATAATAAGTAATTGGTGTCGCCACATAACAACATGTACTGCTTTTTCATTATAAATATAAAACTTCAATGAATGTCTCTTAAATGTTTACTGCTGTTTGCCACCGCCGATGTTGCAGTTGTCGTGGCATGAGGAAAATAATAAAATAAAAATACATGAAATGTGAGAGTTATGAAGGAAATTAAATCCCGGGATCCCGGGATTCGGCTCGATTTTCCAATACCGAAATCCCGGGATTGAAATTTCGGTATTCCGGTATTACGGTATTAAGAAATTCTTAGGATTTTCAATTTTTTTTTTATTCAATATTCAAATTTAAAATTGATTTTTTTTGCAAAGAAAAAGTTTATCCTTAACTTAAATTGTTCATTAGCTCTACCTTTTGATTAAAAATTGAAAATTTTGACTAAAAAACGATTAAAAATCTTTATTCACAATTTATTCCACAATATCTTAATATCGATATTGAAAATCCTAGTCGGAATTAACCCCGAATATGAAAGCCTGGAATCTGTCTTTACATACGAATCAATATGAAATTGTAACTTATTTAAAGTAGAGCTAAAGAAGTCAGTTTTTGAATTAGATTCATCTTTAAATGGCAATTCAACCTCAATTTAATTCAAATTTAGTTAGTTTCAGTTGTATTGAACCGTTTTGAGCATAATTTGATACCGGATTTTGAGTAAATTATAATATCAATATTGATCCCGGGATCCCGGGATCCCGGGATTGAAAATTTTCCAATACCGTAATCCCGGGATTGAGATTTCGGTCCGGTATTGAAATCCCTAGTGAGAGTTATGAAGGAAATTAATATTGGATTTGAAGTTGGTAATGAATTATGTATGTGTGTTGGGGACATTAGGGATGGGTTGGTGATAAAGCGCATTTTTTAGGATTTTTAAAAGATGACCGTATATACTTACTTCACTGGCCGTACAGATCAAGTGTGATTCATGGCCTCCCTCAGTTGGCTCCTGAAGCTGGATCTGTCGCTGGCTACCGCTTGCCAAGTGTGACACTATCTCTATGGACAGCTTCTTAACATAAAATCAAATATGACCTGGGGGTTCAAAATACTCATGAAAGGGTGTTGTCGATCGAGATATTGTTGTACATTTGATCTGGAATTGGCAGGCGGTTAGCCAGTGATAGAGCAAGTTCTATGCAGCACCTATGAGAGCCTATGGATCACAATTGACCTGTACAGCCTTGATTTAATTTAGAAAATTCAAAATTTTGAATTTTTAATATTTTAAAACTTATAATTCAGCATAAAAGTCATCCCAATAAATCACCATCCAATAATCCTCAAAACTAAAAAAATTCCTACATCCATGCTACCTCAATAAATCCCAATGAGTTATAATATAGAGCATTAAATACAAAATTCACCGTTCTATCCACTGCGAAACTGTATATAAATATTTATACATAAATTTATATGAAAAATTACGCGACGGGTGGCAAAGTGGCATACAATTTTCATACATTTAGTGCCCGTGTGTGTCTTTATGCCTCTCCATCTCACTCACTCTCCTTCTTTCATATCGTCAATCCAATAAAGTTAAATACTAATTTGATATAAATTTATTTATGACACAAAATTGTGTGTTATTTTTGCTATTTTTTCAATTCACAAAAAACTTATATATATTCACTGTTGACGTGCGGAGTGGAAATGATACAAACAACAGTCAGTCGCGCAAAAAAAAAAATATAATATAAATTAAATTGAAAAATACACACAGTGCCTCGCATGAAAAGAGAGAGAATTCAGCCATAAAGTGTAATTTATGGGCGAGATTTAGTGTCGAATGTAAATAGCTAAAAGAAACATTTGTTGTGTCATTTCAGTTATGTGTCACCTCCCCTGTCTACGCTAATTCATTTTAAATTCACTGTGTGGTGTATAAATTTTTATTTCTTCTTTTTTTTTGATTTCAGAATTGAAAATGAAATGAAAGAGACGTCAGGAAATACAGCAAATTAAGAAATGTGACTTTTGATTGAATTCTCATGGTAGGAAGCGCTGTTTATTTGGGTTGATGAGAAATTGTTGGACAGGAGTGTGTCAAGTGAGGGAGGATGACTGTTTCAACAGACAAAGGGATAACTCATGAACAAACTGTTTTCGTTGAGTATTCCCTTAACCACGAATGAGCATGCTCCTTGTCTGTTATGGTACAGTAAGGATTGTCTCTAACTGATTTTTTTAGTGCAGTTCTTCTTAAACTTTGTTTTATACTAGTCTGACTGTTTGGATGCCATCCTTGAGATGAGGTAGCTTGGATAGTTTTTTTACTCTTTTAACACACCACGGGGATACCATGAGAATGTAAACACTGGACATTTGATCAGCTTCGGAGTCTGACTTTGGTTTCCCAAATCTCCTTGTCTCAGGTGTGATGCAAGCAATTAAGCCAAAGTGGTGGCACTTAGAAAGACAATTGCTATAACTTTACCAACATTATTACATCTTTAGGTTATTCCTGGTTAACGAAAAGACTATCATTAGTTGTCAAAGTTAGAACAAAGACATTTACTCAATTTCCGTACAAAATGCAAATTTTTAAGTCTGAACTTCTCTGTGGGTGTTTAGGTCACTTAATCAGTCGTCAGTTTTAATCCCAAACATGCATTCGTGCATTCTTCCCCTTACAGGTACAGAGGCCACTTTTAGGTACGTAGTAATATTTCTGTACCATGAAGGCATGTTCATTGTCGGTTAGGGTTTCGTAAAAATTGAGAAAAATTTAATATGGTCTTTATTTATGACTTATTGGTAGTTCTAAAGCTCAGACTAGTTAATGCATTTTTTTATAGCTAATTAAATAGCAAATTTTCAAGCACAGACCTTATTTTGATTTTTAATTCAAATTTCCTTACAAAATTTAATCATTTTTCCCTTTCCGAGTGTGACAAAAATACGTCAGAACTAGACATCAACTGGACATTAGCTTGTCATCAACTAATTATAACGTATTTTTGTCCTTTTGGGCTTTATGCTACTAAAATATGTTTTGTAATCCCAATCTAAATGTTATGGATATTCTGAACTTAATAATGACCAAATTGACTCTAGAACAACTACCTCCACAGGTTAATCCCCCCAAGCAATCTCATTTATATCCATAACATATCCAAATAAGACATAATAAGACCAATCACATCAATCGCTCTCCGTCATCTCCCATCCGTTCAATAAATAATAAGAAGTTCACGTTTTAATTGAAATATTTTGAAATTTAATTTCATTTTCAACAGACAGAATGAGATGGAAATGCAAAAATAAACTTTACAATCTCCTTCTTATTCTCTCTCTTTTCAATTCCTTTTTGATAAATTGATTTTGTGTTGCAATGAGACAGACATCATTTTTTAAAATTTCATTTTCAGCCACCAACAAAGACGATTAATGACTTTTAATTATCGATCTGATCAAATCGTACAGATTCAATTCCTTTATTGATGTCAATTTCACTGTCATTATTTACTTTTTTAAAAGACTATTTCACTGTATGAGATTCTCTTGCTTGATTGTCTGCTTGTGTGACCTCGAAACATTTTTTCTTATTTGCCTGCAATGAAAATGATTGATGGCGTTTTAGCTCACAGAGAAGATGGATTGTGACTCATCATGCTGTTTGAATGGACTTTTAAGTTTTTTATTTGTTTGTTGATAGTTCAAGGAATCTCTTTTTTTTATTTCTGTTTGATGAATGAGATTTGGTTGAGCAAATAGTTCATGTGATTGTGATGATTGAAGTTTTGACAGTGCGAATTGTTGGATTTGGTGATGACTATTAAGATTTAGATTGGATTTGACTTTGTAATTTGATATTAGCTAGAGTGGAACAGGCTGCGATTCTTTGACCTTATGTCTTGGAATAAACTCGATGTTTGTGGAACTTGACATAGAATGTCGTAGTCTTGACATAGAATGTCAAATTATTGAGACAAATCGCAGCATGTTTTACTCGAGTAGGTGCAAAACTGATGGTTAAGATGTTTAAATTGGTCAAAAATCAAGGATTTCCCTAAAAACTGCAGACCTGCATTTTGTATTGTTCTAGATGCGCATCTAGATGCCCAGGCCTGCAGTATTTTGTATCTATGTAAAAATGCGCATCTAATTTCTGCAAATCCTTAAAAAATCAGAAATTTCAGGTTTTTGATGATTTCTTTGTTATTTTTACTGTTGCATATACTTATAAATAGACAAAAAATCATACCCAAAAAAGAATAATTATGTCTTCAGCTCAAATTTGATGAAATCCGGCTTAAGATCATTGTCAAATTACCCTAGTTCGAATTTTTGGCAAATTGTACGTTGTGAGTTTTTGGGGTATGTGCATTAATTTCAATCAAGTGACATTCCAAGCTTAGCAAAGTGATTTGATAAGATATTTGCTTGTATATCCTTTAATTACATTAGTTATTCATTCTGACATGTTAATTACCTAGTTATAAAAGCAACTTACATTTATTACTATCTAGATCAGAGTTTGGGGGTTCTATAGCAAACTTTTTTGAACTTAACTGCATTCTAGATTCCAATCGAGGCACCTGCACTGTGAAGTCCTGCCAATTCTGCCCTAAAGTATTAATGAGCTTTGTCTGATGTCAATTAAATACAATTACAGCCTTACAAACAGCATTAACCCCCCAATTAAATGAACAATTACAAAATAAACAATTCTGCACCTTGAAACTTCAAAATCATGTTCCAGGCAATAAACTAGAAATGTCAAAATAAATATGTCATCAATAATCAATAAAAATCAATCTAAATGACCCACATTTATTACAATTTATTGAATAAGATTCGTATTGCATTAGCAAAAAATTTGCAAGCTCATCAAATAAATCACAGACCGGACACATCAATTCATGCAAAAAAGGCAGACGATGACCACCGCAGCTAGAACTAAACAAGAAAAAATGCGCCACAATAAAATAAAAGTTTATTCAAAGAAGACAACCTTTATTGTCATCAAACGTGCTTATTTTCAGTCTCAAAAAGACTCGCATTCACTCACACATTTCCTCAATATATCTTTCATCCATTTGACACATCACAAACTACATCTCTGTTTAAATTATTATTATTTTTTTTTCTTCCTTCTTTTCCTCATTCTCATTCTGTTTGACACATTCGCCACGATGAAAAATGATCAAACATTTATCAAAAAAGTAGAAATTGAAGCTGACATATTGATGGAGACTTACAAAGCGAAAACATTTTTCAAAATTTCATTCTTTTTTTCTTTTCTTGACTGCCTTTATTCGCTCTCGTTATTATTAATGAGTTCTCGTCATTCGGAAATTATGAAATGAAAAATGTCGAGTTGAAGAAGAAAGAAAAAGAGAATTTTGAGGAAGTTGAGTGTGGAATTGGGTTGGGATTGTGGCGCATTTTTGGATTTGTAGCTGCAAATTTTAATTAAGGATGAATTTTTGAGTTGAAAGTTGACTTAATAAGAGTCACAGCTTTGAAATTTGAGTCAAATTTGACTAAATTAGAGTTGTTGCTTTGAATTTTGACTCAAATTGAGTCGTTGCTTTGAATTTTGACTCAAATAGAGTCGATGCTTTGAGTTTTGACTAAAATTGAGTCATTGCTTTGAATTTCTGAATCAAATTGAATCATTGCTTTGAATTTTGGCTCAAATAAAGTTGTTGCTTTGAATTTTGACTCAAATCGAGTCGATGCTTTGAATTTTGACTCAAATTGAGTCATTGCTTTGAATTTTGACTTCAAATTGAGTCTTTGCTTTGAATTTTGACTCAAATAGAGTCGTTGCTTTGAATTTTGACTCAAATTGAGTCATTAATTTGAATTTTTGACCTAAATAAGGTCGTTGCTTTGTATTTTGACTCAAATAGAGTAGTTGCTTTGAAATTTGTTTCAAAAAAGAGTCGATGCAGTGAATTTTGATTCAAATAGAGTCGATGCTTTGAATTATGACTAAAACTTAGTCATTATTTTGTATTTTGAGTCAAATTTGATCATATTTTTGAATTTTGACTTCAAAACACACTTCCAGCTTTAATTCTAAGACAAACTGATCACCTCACATCATATCCAACCCCAAAACAACAGCTTCATGCAAGAAAGCCTTTTTGGCTGTAATGAAAAGTGAAAATGAAAAATTTATTTATGTTATTATGAAATGATCAGTTTAATAAAACATTTCACAGTTTATCGCTTTAATCTGCTGCCTTTTAGCTTTTATGAAAATGGAAAGAAACAGAAAAGAAATAATAAAGAAAAAAGTTGAATGAAAAATACAAAAAATTGTCGGAGATTTTTTAAACGAGTTTATTTATTTCATTTTGATTGTTATTGCACGTGATTTTCTACTCTTTTATGCTCCGTTTTGTCTTCTTTTGACACATCATGTCATGGTCAGAAAGGCATAATTTATAAATTAACATGAATGCGTGGTGCTTAATCGTTGAGAAATTAGTTTTCATTTGTATTGTAAATTGCCTCCTATACACGAATATCAAAGCATGAATTTGACTGCTGTCAAAAATGAAAATTAATTTGGATTTGCTATCCGTATTTGGATGATTGTTGAATGAAACCGAAACTTTTTAAGGAACTAAAGCTTTTTTTTATTGAATTTTGATCTGTTTTGTTTGTTGACAATGAGTTAGATTAATGATTTGCGTGATTATTGATTGATTTACTGTGAAATGAAATTGTTATGCATTTTTTGGAATTTTAGGATGTCATAAATCTTTGAAATTCAGATTTGGACGATAATTATGAAAAAATCAATCAAAATTACCGAAACTCCAAGTCAACGCTGATTTCAGCTCAATTTCTAGCACAAAAATCCAATTTCCAAGCCTTCCTTTCTCCTCCATCCCTGACATCCCTCATTCCTTTATCACCACGCCAAATCAAAACTTCTCAAAAACTTCAAGCTTTTGTTCCCATTTTCACAACTTCCTCAAAATATAAAGACATTTTTATTGCTTGTTTTTCTAACAACCAACAAGCCACTGAACCATTGAAAGCTATTCTAATTTTTTAGTGAAACTTTCAACAACTTCTTTTGCTCCGGCCAATTATTTTATCCTCAATCCAATTATAAATGATTAAGTTTTTTGAGTTTAAAAACAAACACTCGAAGAAAAGGATGTTGATAAAGTTCTAAAGGAAACGGAAATGTTGAAATGTTTTTTCTTTGTGTCAAGCCCGAGAGATATTAATGAAGATGGGTCTGATATGGAGGTTTTTAGGCTCTGCTGATGACTTTGATAAGACTAAATGGGTGATTCCATTCTAGTTGCCAGTCACATGAACCTCAAATGGAGACGGCTGACATTTATCCCATTTATACCCATTTGGGGTTCTTGTTGCAGACAAATAGAGGGGGGTTATTTAGTGTTAATATATGAGGTTTGTCGGAGCTTCAGAAGCTTTGTGGCGAAATCTTCTTCATTTGTGTCACTCGGGAAATATGAGACTGTGTTATTAAAATTGTGTCAGTTTAGTAGAAGACTAGGATGATTTGCCAAAAGTTCACTCGACTCTAGACGTGCTTTGAGGAACATCCAGGTGGAATCGAGGTTTAAATTGCCTACAAATCTGTAACACGACATCATAATTCGAACTCTAAATGTATCTAATCAGCAGTATATTGTAAAATGACGAAATAGTTAAATTTTGACATCTATTGTACTTTTAACCCATTGCAATGGTTGTTTGCTGGTCGGAATATGAATCCAAGTCCTAAATTCGAAGACTAATTCATAAGTTCAAGCATCCAAGCTGAAATGACCCTGACTCGGTGCAGTTTTCGGTTCATACTAAACCAAGGATATGTCGGTTTGGTGATCGATGAGCCTACATGTGCTGTTTGAGCTAGTTATCTTCGAGCACAGCATATGCCCCTTATTGCTGTATTCTTAAAATTTTTAACCTAACTATTGAAATTATAAGATTAAATAGATTTCGGATAATATGAACCTCAAACAGGATGACCCCGATTTTTAAACAGTTCCTTAAACTCACCAATTTTTACAAAATAAATCTTTTTAATTTCTACTTCATTTTTCATCCTAAAAATAGCAAGAACAAAAAAAAACAATTCATTATTTTCATTCAGAAATTTATGTTCAAATTTCACGCTAATTTTTCAATCTCACCCCTCATCCCATCCTCAACAGAACACAATCTTTTAACTAAATCAAAATAATTATAAATTCACCATCAATGTCAAATTTTCACAGTCACTGCTATCATCATTTCTCAAAATATAGCTGAAAAAAAAATTTATGAACGAAAATTTTCTCATTAACAAATGAATAAAAAGCTAATGAATCATTTTGAAAAATGAGCTCTGCTGGTTGTCTGCAAAATTTTTTTTTATTCTGTGTCTTTATTCCCCTCCGAGTGCTATTTTTGGCCCCTTGTCTTAAATCATAAGAATCTCATTACGCTTACTTTATTATAAATTTTTTAATAATATATTCTCAGTTCCCCCTTTTTTTTTGATGGCAATGGCAATGAAGGAAATAAATTTAATAAATTTTAAAAAAATGCAAATTTTGCACACGAACATGAGTGAATGAAAAATAATAACTTTGTTTAAGGTTCTCATTCTACCTTCGACAATAGCATGAATGTCAAAAAATTATCATATTTCATTAATTTTGCTTCCTTTTTTTATTTTATTGTAAACTTGTTCTTTCAGTGACTGTGTTATGTTTGGAACAATTTAAGTGCTCATTGTGAATGTGAAGTTTTAAGCCAACCGCATTAAATTTTTTTTTAAAGGTTCTTGATGCAAGGAGGAAAATTTCTTGTGCAGGGATTTTAAATTAAAATTTTGAGTTTGAGATTTTTTGAGGTTGAAGCAGAATCTGATTTTGATCTTAAAATGTGTTGAATTTCCAGAGCTTGAAGTCGACTCGGATATTTGTATGGTTGGCACAAAAGTCGACTTGGGTTATGGCTGGAAAAGTCGACTCAAGTAAACTCGATTTCATTTAAAAATTTTAGTCAACTTTGAGCTCTGTGTGTTGATTTACGTTCATATAACTGATTATCTTAACAGACAATAAGCATATTCACCCAAATGAGGCTGTTAATGAGTCAATATCATTGATCATGCTCAATTTTGTGAGCATACTCATGGGGGTGGTCCTTTTTTGTTCGGGTTGCTATGAAACAGACGACCAGGAAAGCTTGTATCGTAGAAATCACGAAAAATACGAAGCCAGGTCGATGTGACGCTAGCTTGAATCCAGATTCAGTGAAATCAGGTCTTAAGGTAGATTGACAACATCCTGAGTCCGATTTTCCTTGTTTCTACGTGATGTGCCTTCTAGGTGAGTCTATATTCGGATTATTGTTTGATTGTCATCTTGATTAGCAATAATCCAATGAAGAATCCCCAGTCATAAGTCTAGACGATGACAAACTAACTTTCAGTTGCAAAACTAGTCTTTATATTCAGCCCAATTATGCTCTATGCTAGGTTTTGGCAAAATCGTATTCGAATATATTCGAATCTTTAGCTAAGGTTGAAATATATTCGAATATTTGCCCAACCCTACTCAATGCACTCATGTCCTTCAAATTTGCAACATTTAATCACAAACATCCATAAATCACAATTTCAATCTCAAAAGCCATCCTGAATCCCTGAAACATACTTTAAACAATCACATATGTACACATCCACATCAAGAATGAAGCATAATTAGCATTGTCATTCGCCATGTCTGATTATAATTTAATTCACATTTAAATTGAAACAACATTCTCAAATATGTACATACAGGCAAATAAAGCAAGTCTCAATTTTTATTTTATTCAACCAGTCATGCCAGCATTCGGTTTTTCGGGTTTTTGCCATAAAGCATTAAATGTTAAGAATTGCCAGCTTTTATGTACAATAATGAGAAGGATGAGAAGACAGCATTAAAAAAGGGAATAAAAAATTTATCGTCATATACATAATTTTAATGTCATAAAACATTTGAAGCAACTAAATCCGACACATAATTACTTCATAATACAAAACTGACAACATGAAAACACAACAAGAGGCAAACAGCAGCAAATAAGAATGGGGTAAAGTGATATGAATGGGAAAAGAGCCAGAATGTTCATTTATTTTATTTATATATGGTAGACGAAAAAGTGGGGACTTTGGTGTATGACATGATATGAGATGACAATGAGTATGAAGCAAATAACAAGAGTTAGGCAATCATCGTGAGTGGGAAAAATCGAGATGAAGGGAAATGAGATGACAATGGGAATTTATATAGAAGGACATAGATTGATGACTGTTGTTTAACATGTCTTTTTTGGTGGTAATGGTCGAATTTTTGGGAATTTTGATGAGGATTTTTAGTGATTTTTGGTCAATTAAGTGTGTATATAATCATGGCTGAAGTTGGTCGACCTAAAGTTTGTATGCAGCCGAATTGACTCTAATCGATTTTACCATACTATATTTGGGATCTGGACTCTAGGCTCAGCGTTATGCACCAGGCAGGCGTGACTCTGGCATGAGCTGAATTTAAGCCAAATCCGGCACCTAGTCACAGATGCTTCAACCTGAAGTCTGATTTATAATCAATTAACTGATTTGTGCTATTCTGGATGATTAACAATTAAGATTTGCAAGTAATTTGACTCTAGTAAGTGAATTTGAATGTTATTCTTACCTGGAGTCTATTCAAAGATTTATGGGATGCTGAACAGACACCTATCCCTTACTTACTTTGCTGGTTGCACATGTAAAGTGCGATCTATGGCCTCCTTCAGTTGATACATGAATCTGGCTCTATCACTGGCTATCAACCTCTTGATTCTCCTATAAACTAGTCCTTATCATGATTTCTATGTAGAATCCTACCTTAGACACCCCAAACATCTTCAATAATGACTATATACCGTCTATACTACAGATATAGTGACATTACTATGTGAGAATCGCTTGAGATGGGCAGGTCTTATATACAGAAGGCCAATTGACGCCCCAGTACTTCAGATACTAGAGTCCCTAATATCCAGAACTGGCAGAAGGTTTCGAAGGATAGAGCTGTCTTCAGACATTCCCTACGCGCGGCAATGGGCCCTCGTGTGTCCCAGCCAAGGAAGTAAGTAAGTTAGTACCGTCTATATACCCTATAATTCAATCTCATGCATCTTAATCATCCACAACATTAATAAACAATCAAATCAACATCTTTGTTCAACAATTCATTACAAATTGACACAAATACCTCCTCAATTCGACCATCCTCATACAAGTCTCAAAATCCCCAAAACAACATTATCATTAACAATACTCATGTTTATTTTCCGTAAACATCCTTGACATCACAGACTCTCTTTCCACTTTCCACAAATATATATAACGTCCAACTAAAGTTATTCACAATAACAATAACAATGTTAAATGAACATCCACAAAATAATATTTGAAATAAGCAAAAAAAAAGGCACAAAACTGTCCAGCATCACAGCAGTAATTCAATTCTTTCAGAAATTCAGCCGAAATTGCAATATAAAAAAAAAAAAGATGAAAGGAACATGAAAAGCATGAAAAAGAAGAGAATGAGAGCAGAACGAGAACAGTCAGAGGTATGAGGTGAAGCAAGAGGCAAAACAGCGACATAAATCATAGTAATAACAATAATAAAAAGTGTACAGTATTAAAAAAAAGTAAAAAGAAGGAACGAAGGAATGGAATGGAACAGAACAAAATAATTTATTACACTGAGCTCCGAGCTGTGTATATGTCTAGTGAGAAAGGGAAGGATGAAGAGTAAGGAGGCAAAAAAAGAAAAAAAGAAATGAAATAAAATAAACATATTTCTTTTCATACTCATATTATACATACGTACGTACACATATATTTTATGTTTATATGAACATAAAGCTCAAGTTTTTGTGCTTGTGAGCCATAATATATTTCATTTGCTTGTCTCATAATATAATTTATGACTTTTTCACCCCATTTTAAGTCTCTCCATCTCACTCGCTCCGTTTACTAACTTATTGCTCAATTTCTTTTTTTGCTGCTGCTGTTGATGTTGTTGGTGTATTTCCTTCGTGCTGCTGCTGCTACTCATATGTATTATGCTGTCTCACTCACTTGATTTCCTTGTTATTGTTAATAACTTTTTTATTATCATATCACATGAGTGATAAGTTTTTTGAGGTCGTCGTATCATGTTAAGATATACTTAATGAAATATATATCCACACTGGATGGTATGGGATGTCGACTAAATGTTTTATTAGCTTAGGAAATAAATGGCTTAAGCTTAATGGGTGGATACAACTTACAAATTTGTTGAATTAAGGTGGATAAATTCTAGTAGGTGAAGCTAGAAACCTTCGGAACAGAACAAAGTATTTACTACTTACTTACTTACTTCGCTGATCGTATAGATCAAGTGGGATTCATTGCCTCCCTCTAAGGTACCGCTATGTATTCACGTATTCACAATGATATCGCTATGTTGCTCCATAGTGAGAAAGGCGACAAAGTTCATCAGAAGCTACTTGACGCATAACAGAGATGAAAGAATGCCACATCAACTTGCGGACAGACAAACCATGTGACAAAGCCAACAACAGAGTCAGATGGGAAGCCTTTTGATAATTTTTAATCATTTTTGAGGCTAAAAAGGTCTGCAGCCTTAGAAGAACTGAAAGGTACAGTCAAATCCTGCAGGTTAATGCATCTAGAAAGCAGAAAATGTAGGTCTGCAGTTCTTGACCCAATCATATAATACAGTAAACAGTCGTAGGACCCGAAACACCAAAGTTTTATGTCTAACACTTCTTTTAGTTGATGAATAACTTTAACAATTTCAAAATTGACATGTCCTGTTAAGGATAGCATCTAGTGTCGTATAACAGGCACATAGCATGATTTTATGGCACAGAAATGCTACTACGGTACCTAAGAGCGATCATATTGCATGGTAGGGATCCGAGACGTATATTCTAGTAAATCCAAGAATCCAGCCTTAAAACTCTATTAAAACCATGTATTTAAAACTCACATACAATTACTAAGCCATCAACTTATCATTTTACAGATAAAATTTAAAGAATTTACTAAAACAGATTTTTAATGACCAGATATATGTGTCCCATACACAAGAACCTCTCAGGTAATTGATAATCTTAATGAACACATAAATAACGACACAAAGAACCCATAATTTATTAAAAGAGCCAACCTTCCATTCCATCTTGACATTCCATATCACATCACTAGACCATAACTTTTATCCTATCTTAATTTATTTTCTATTATCTTGTACCATGACAACAATTGTCAAAATTTCAATCAATTTTCCATTCTGAATTATTTTTTTACTCTTATCTTATTCCTTCCCATCTTTATCGTCTCCCATTCACATCAACCATCATCGTCATCATCATCACTGCTGCTCATAAATCTTATTAAGAACATGAACAATTTCCTTCATCGACAAGAAAGGGATGCAATTTGATATGTGTAAGAACATGTCTTCTTATTATATTTATTATATATTATATTTTTTTGTGGATGTCTCTTAAGCATTTATAAAGAAATTAAAATGAACAAGCAAAACAACTTGAACATGAAGATTTACGGTCGATAACAGATTGTCAGGTTTTACATGTACAACACTTATTGTAAAAATTCTTTCACATCAAGATAAGATAATTTTCTACGTCTTATGCTGCTTTTTTTAAGGTTCTGTAATCTTTAACCAGAATGTAACATGAGATATGAGTGATGATGATGAATAAGAAGGATCAAGATGAGGAAACAGGAATAAGTAAGGATGATTTTATGGGGAATTTAGGGGATTAGGCGAATTTGTTGAAGACAGTGCAAGACAGTGTAGCATTTAGTATTGGAAATCATCAAAAGGCAGCCAGCGATAGAGCCAGCTTTAGACGCTAACCAAGTGAAGCCATTGAGCAAATTTGTTCAGTAAAACCAGTGAAATAAGTCAGGAATCTTCAATCAATTTCAAATAGAAGAACAGGTTGAGTACTGGTGTTTAGACAGAGAGTTGAGATTAATAGCGAGAAAGAGATACAAGAATAGGATGAGCCATAGATAAAATTACAATTTCTGATATTAAGGGCTCAGAACAACTTTTAAATAATCGTCAAATTTTTGAATATCTCTAACACTACTCCGCGGATTTTGACTTCAATTCTCACTTTCTGTAATATGGTTTTACTTGAAGTATATGCCTTATTCGCAGGTTTGTACCTTTCCTGTTAGGGTTTTCAATCCAGGGGTTAGTTTATAGAACATCCTTGATAGGGGTTTCAATTCCGGGACAAAATCTCAATCCCGGGATTACAGGATTTGAAAAACTGATCCCGGGATCCCGGGAATAATCCCGGATCCCTTGAAACCCCTAATCCTTGATCATGACGTTCTCAAACTGAATATGGATGTACTATATTATGTGATTTAAATATAATTAAACAATTACCATGCCAGGATGCTCTAAATTTTCCTTGAAATCGGTTCCAAGGGTTCAAATTGTGCTGAATCCAGGTATTGACTTTCTTCTGGAAAACACGCTGCGTCAGAAAGGCTGAAAATCCGGTCCTAGGTTAGCGTTATTCTAATCGCAAGCCAGATTTAATGGAATCTTCCTTCAGACCAGAGTCAACTCATTCTAAAGCTAGATTTTTGGTTGTTCATGCATTGTGGGCTTTGTGGCGTAATTTTTTTGGAGAGTTCAAATCGATAAAAGAGTTTGCGACCTTGATGACGCTCCTCGTTCCTGTAAACTCCTGCAATTTAATTTTAAGAAGCTCCAAAATTTACAAAAATCAGAAATTTGAATAAATTCTTCCTAAATGACATTATAAGTCCAAAAGACTCTTAACTATCCTCAAAAATTCCAAAAAAACTAGTGTATCGGGTAGAAACCCAATGCGGATATATTCACACCGTTCCATAAAAAGTCTCGCGGGTAGGCCAAGCTTCGCTTGGCAAATGTTTGAGGGATCAGGCGTCAGCGGGTAGCAAGCTTCGCTTGGCAAATGTTTGAGGAATCAGGCGTCATAGAAATGTTTGAGGAATCACTTAGCGGGTAGGCCAAGCTTCGCTTGGCAAATGTTTGAAGAATCAATTTTCATACAATGTTCAATCTTTCAAAAATCATAGAAAACATTGATTTTGAAATTTTGTATGAAAATGAAAGTTTTTTGCTTTTTTTGAAGCAACGGCTGTTCCTGCCATGCCCAAAATCTAATCAGCTCTTCTATAGAGTAATACGCTTTACCTAGAAGTCTTCATGTAAATTTCTTGCAAACTTTTTGCTTTTTGCAAAAAGCTTCAAAAGCGAATTTTTCAAAAATTTTCTCAGAAATGCCTCAACCAATTTCAAATTATTTTTTGATTATGGTGAGGATTCCAACAAACTTTTTGCGATAATACAAAACTTGCCATAATGACATAGTTTGGCTGTAAAATCCAAAAAACTGACTCTGAAAAATTCTACTATCCTCAAAAATCCCGGTGTGAATATAAAAAAATCCTCTTCCACAAAAATTCATTCATCTGATCCAAAACACATGCGACAATTCATTTTTACTATGTGCACATCTTTGTTCCTTTTCATGAAAAATGATGCGCTAAACAAATTTGATGGCTCATTAAACTGTTCAAAAAAGAAAAGAGATATATTTATTTTAAGTGGCATTGTCGCGACATGCACGTCAGTGAGAAGAAATAAGACTTTGTATCAAATTTCACCATTTTTTTTGTGTGTGCACAAAACAGAGCAATTACCGCTTTGTCATCAACTTCAAGGCATTATCTTCATCTTAAAAATGTTTTAAAATTAGTTTGCAGGCTTAAAAAGTTGTCTCGAAATGTACAAAAATTAGCATAATTTACCTCCATCCTCTCATCATTTCAGACACAAAAATTCTCGTTTTTTTAAGACATGAAAAAATATTAATTTGACGACTAATTACATTTCGTAGTCTTTAAATAATTAACACTCCCTTTTTGTGTGTCTTTTTTTTTGCCTTGAACATCAACAGCGAAAAATTATTCATTGCTCTTCTGTCAGACATGCCACATCAAGCCTTCCTCTGTTTTGTACATTTTAATACAGTAAATAACAAGATATATATGAAGAAAATAAATAAAAGAAATAAGAAAAGATGACAAGAATCTTTTGTGGCACTTGAAGAAGAAAACACACTGAAATGAAAATTGAATGACGGCGATGATGGTAAAATGTTTGTTGTTATGGCAGTCAGTGGCACTTCCTTTTCTCATAATAAATTATATTATGGTGAATTTTGTCAGAATCTTAAGAGTTGGAAATGATTTTATTTTGAAAGAAACTCAGATTTTTCAAGATTTTCCTGACAGGCAAAGAGCTCGCTTTTAGATACCGTACTCATATTACTGTAGGATGGAAGCTTGAACTTTGTCTGTTTTGGGACCAAAAGGCAATCGATGTAAAATGTCCGAAAATCCGAAATCAGACCAGTGTGACTCTTACCTCAGGCTAGATTCGATGAAAACCGGCTTGAGGACAGAATTAAGTCGGACTATGGCCGAATTTCCGGCTATTTCTACGTAATTTTCGTTTCTGGTTAGCAAATCTTGCTCAAATAATTATGAATCATGACTAGGGTTTTCAATCCCGGGATTGATTTGTATGCAATCCTGGGATTGAAAACCCTAATCATGACCACAGGCTCTTGACTCAGGCTGATTGTATGATAATCCTGCTTCCGATCTGCAATTAAAGTTGGACTAGGTTTAACTTTTCGGCTAGAGTTTCTACGATGTGTTTTGGAATCTGGAAATTTACTGCACATCTTGCTCAAATTATTATGAATCATGACCACATGCTTAATTAGCTTTTGATTAACTGGAACTTGATTTTGATCTACAATTAAAGTTCATAGGAAGATCTGAACTAGAGTAAACAGTACTCCAAAGTGGAAGCACCTCTGTTGGAATCCGGAAATTTAGTGGAGGCATTTTTTCAGTGAAGGCAAGGTCATTGAAGGCAAGCTCTGTGGAGGCAAGGTCAGTAAAGGCAAGGTCAGTAGGGGTAAGGTCAGTGGAAACAAGGTCCATAGAAATCTGGATTTCAGTGCAGAATTCATATAGTTCAGACTCTAATAGAGGCGTCCTTTTGGACTTTTGGAGTCCTGATTTTCAAAATTCTGCCAACTCTGGTCTGAACTCGAAGTAGTCTGGTTTTTGAACTTTAAGGACGACTCTGAAAGTCACAAATTGGCCAATTAATCAAAAATCCGGCTCCGTGCTGCAGTGACTCTGAATTGGCAATGATTCCGATTTATATTCACTGATGTGCCTGATGAGCCTGATGTGGGATTTGGGATCCACTAATCAACTTGTGCTATTTGACGACATAAGTCATCCTTAGAACTAGACAATGAAGCCTGTCTCCCAGTCTCTTCTCTTTCCAATCCTCAAAATCCTCACAAAATTCACCACAAGTGCCCCCCAAACGATATAACATAAAAATTTCACACAGCACTAAATTGAATATGCCTTGATATGCCTGTCTACTTTGTGCTACTTACAGACGATGAAATTGATGTGAAAAGGAAGAACGAAAAGAAGAGATGAAATTCTGACGTAGGAAATCACTTATGTCATATTATATGAATTGGAAATGTCTTGCGTTTTGTTGATGTTAATTAATTTTTTTTTTAGATAAAGAGGTCATTGAGACTTGAGGATGTGTGGTTTGGGTGGTGGATGGGATTGATTTAGTGAAGGTATTGAGGCTTGGATTCTCAATTTATTAATGTTGAGCATTTAAATCTTATTCCAAACTCACCTCAATTTGATTCTGATTTTTCAGCACTTCCATTCACATCCTTTGACCAAACAACTGCCCAGTCACGCCTTCCACTATCCATTAATTTTTAATTCCAATTTGCATTAACTTCAACACACGAAAATCTTCAATTTTGAAAGAAAGCATTTTCATGGCTCACTACCATCAAGTCATCTGAGGCATGAACAAAAATCTTAACAAGAAACCTTTTTCTCCCTTCCTTAGACACATCCGAGAAGTACAAAAATGTTCAATTATGTAACTTTTATTTTCCCTTCTTAATATATTAATAATAAAGTTTTATTTGTAAACTTTTCTTTTAGAAAACCCTTACTCAAAATATTTTGCTGGACGTACATTTATTATGGTTAGTGAGGAAAAGTGTGTAGGTGGATGTGGCTGTGAGTCAAGGGCCAAGATTATATTTTTTGCTGAGATTTTTATTTTATTAATGTTTGAAGAAGTTGCTTTAAGAGCGTATGGATTGATGGATCTAAAAATGCTTAAAATGTTTAGGTTGAGCAGCATGCAGTTTGAATAACGCATGGGCTGTAGATACATCAGATTCAGTAACTCATGGACTAGAGAAAATTCAGCTTCAATAACGCATGGACTGAAAAACGCTCAGCTTCAGTAACAATTGGACTTGAGAATGCCCAACTTCAGTATTGCATGGACTGAAGAATGTTCAGCTTCTATAACGCATGGAATTAAGAATACTTAGCTTCAGTAATGCATGGATTAAAGAATGCTCAGCTTCAATAATGCATGGACTTAAGAATACTCAGCTTCAGTAAAACATGGACTTAAGAATGCTCAGCTTTACTAACGCATGGACTTAAGAATGCTTAGCTTCAGTAACACATGGACTTAAGAATGCTCAGCTTCAGTATTGCATGGACTGAAGAATGCTCAGCTTTACTAACGCATGGACTTAAGAATGCTCAGCTTCAGTAACGCATGGACTGAAGAATGCTCAGCTTCAGTAATGCATGGACAGAAGAATGCTCAGCTTCAGTAACAATTGGACTTAAGAATGCCCAGCTTCAGTAACGCATGGACTTAAGAATGCTCAGCTTCGGTAATGCATGGACTGAATAATGCCCAGCTTCAGTAATACATGGACAGAAAAACCTTCAGCTTTAGTATCAATTGGACTTAAGGATGCTTACTTATCCCCGATTTCATCCTTAATTTCCAAAAACCTTTCATCCAATAAGTCTCATCCTCACATCTTTCCCTTTTCTATTCATCATAGAATAAATCTCAAATCTAAAAATCAATTACTCGAATAAATCATGTAGAAAATAAAAAAAAATCCTTTCAAACTGCTGTCATATTTCCCATGTCTTTTGGCTCATCTGACATAAAATGGATGATTTTTTTGTTCAAATAATAGCAATAATCATGATGATGATATTTCACAATTTTATTACAGATTTTAGATCAATTTCATAAGATTTGACACTGAAAAATTGGCTAATGCTGTACAGCACATAGCACATGATAAACGGGGTAAAATGAAGAATGAAATTGTCAAAATGACGTGAAAAAAGGTTTCAGATTTCAATCAAACAATCAACACATTCTGACATGATGATTATGATGGGAAAAGAGACCTAAATATCAGAAAATGAGTTAGTCAGTACATGTACAGCATGATGACAGATCAACAGTTCTTTTCAAAATATATAACACACATTAAAATGCATGAAATGTCTGACATTACGGTTGCCTGATGATGATGACAATGATTATGATGAGAATGGAATAAAGAGTGAAATGGGGAAGGAAAGAAGAAAAAAAAAATTTAAATCCTCTTGTTAGTGTCAAATGCTACCTACCAACATGTCATGCCACTTCTCATATTCATACTTTTATTGTTGTTATTATTTCTTGTGGCATTTAATAAGCTTTTAGATTTAACTCAATTTTATGTGAATATTGGGTACGGTTTGTCTTGATGTGCAGTGCTTGATACTCTTTGGGCTGAGCGTCAAACATATACCTCGTTGATTCTATGCATTATTTGGGCACTGAGCGTCAATGGAATGCATTGTTCAAGCTGAGCGTTAAGTCATGCTCTGTCAAAGCTATAAGATGAGTGTCAAATCCATGCGTTACTCAAGCTAAACGGCAAATCCATGCATATTCTTAGCTGAGCATTCAGTTCACGCTTTGCTCAGGCCAAACGTCACACCCATGTGTTTTCTAAGCTGAGCATCAAGGCCATGCGTTGTCTGAGTTTTAAGTTCATGCGTTGCTCAAGCTGAGTGTAAAATTCATGCGTTATCTGAAGTGCTTCAATCAATGTGTTGTTGAAGCTGAGCATCAAGGCCATGATTTTTATATCTGAGCAACAATTCTATAAGATGGGTTTCAAGTCATTGAATTATCTGAGCTGAGTATCAAGTCCATGCGTAATTTTAGCTGAGCATCAGATCCATACGGTATCTAAGCTGAGCAGAAATTATATAAGATGAGCGTCAGATCCATGCGTTGCCTGAGCTAAACATTTAGTTCATGCGTTGGTCATGCTGAGCATCATATTCACGCATTGTCTAATCTGAGCATCAAGTCCATGTGTTGATTGAGCTGGTCATTAAGTTAATGTGTTGTTCATCCTAAACGTCAACTCCATGCGTTGTCTTAGCTGAGAATCAAGTCCATGCGTTTCTCAAGCGGAATTAAATCCTATAGATTCTTAAAGCTAAGCGTCAATTCTACACATTTGCCCAGTTGCATGTCAAGCAGATAAAGCATCTGTTCTGAAGTTCAGCAATCAAGCTACATACAATCCCATAAATGCGCAACAAATCCCCTTCACTCCATCACACAACATAACTCAAATCCTACTTACCATTTTATATTGTGCTATACATTATGATGAGATCAAATATCAATCATTTTATGTTTGTCGGGTTGTCTGTCATGTTGCTTTACATTCATTGTCCCAGAAAATCCAATAAAAGTTAAAATTTTACAATTGCATGAACACATCACAGACACATCACAATTTTTAAGGTATAGCTTAGTAACGATGAAAGAAAGATTGGTAAGTCAAATTGCTTCACATAATCATTATGTAGATGGATGGTTGAATGGATGGATTGAATAAATCCGCATATTAAAAACTCGTTTCCATTCAACTACTCGTCATAGCTGCTTTACTGTACATTTTTTTTTTTATTCAATTATCATTTCCCTCGCTTCAGTTGGTTTAGCATATTTAATTTAAATTTTTTGGGATATAGAGGTTCTGGATTCTCGAAAAGGGTTATAGGTAGATTTTAGTAAAGGTGATAAGGTTCTCACGGTGATTTTAGATTGAAAAGTGGATTTAGTTGCAAGAAAATTGTTTCTTTTTGATTGAAAGCTTGCATGTTGCTACTTTAAGGGGTTACTTAGGAAGTTATATGCTGATTATATTATATGTTTTGAAGGATGTTTGGTCATGGTTTTTTGAGGCTTTGCATAAAATTAGTACGTTTTTAAGGATATGAGGATTTAAGTCTATGCTACTTTGAGGTTGTGCATTCTTAGGTCTATGCGTCATTGTAGCTATGCTTAACTGTCCTAAAGCTTCGTTTAGGCTACGCATTCTTTATGCTTTCTTGAGTCCATTCATCGTCAAGGCTTTTCGACCATGTATCTTCAAGGCCATGCGTTACAAGGCCAATGTGTCATTCCATGACTGGACGTAAATTCTTAGTTTTTTCTGAGTCTATGCGTCTTCACGGCTATGCATTATTAAGTCCCTGCATATTCAAGAATATGCGCTATTTGGTCCATGAGTTCTCAAGGCTTTGTTTTATTAGGTCCATGCGTCTTCAAGGTTATTTGTTATTAGATCCTTGCATCTTCTCCGTGTCATTAGAGCTATGTGTTACTGTCTTAAAGCTTATTTATACCTCCACATTCTTGAAGCTTTGCGTTCTTGATATGCAATAAATATTCAAAGCTTTGCATTATTAAGTCCATGCTTCATTTAAGCTATACGTTAATGTATTAAAGCTTCTTACGAGGTGCGCGTTCTTAGAACTATGCTTACTTAAGTGCATGCGTCTTCAAGGTTATGCGGTTTTTGGTCCGTACGTCTTCAACACCATGCATTATTAGATCTGTGTGTCTTCAAGGCAATGCGGTATTAGGTCCGTGTTTCTTCAAGGATATACGTTGTTAGGTCTAAAGGTTTAAAGCTATGTATTCTAAATCCACTAGTTTTTCAATATGAAATGTATTTTAAAGCTATGCGTCAAATGCCTAAGCATGAGCACTAAAGATAATCGTCTACAAAATTCAATATCCTGCAACCCAATCCCTGTCTAGTCTCCCTAAAACCCCTTCTAAAGCTGCTATATTGACATTCATAAGAATAAACCAGACACGCAGCAAATCGAGTTAAAAAACATTCTTCATAAATACAGCCAGGAACAACAACAACAAAAAAACAATAAAAAGGAAAAAATATCGCATAATTTAAATATAATAAAATCAACCAGTTAACAGTAGCTACGTACTAAATTGTTAATGTTGACATTTCATCATTTACGGTTCGTTATAAATTGTGTGTATTTTTTTATGTATTGTTGTGTATACGGATCTGAATGAGACTATAGCCATTTATTTGCCTTTCCTATTCTGTTGTAATGTATAAATGATATATGAATATTGCTTTTATTTCCATTTTTTTTATTATTATTATTATAAATGCACTATATCCATGTATAATGCATGGTAAAGTCAACCCCTTTTTATTTCGCTGTCAGAAATGAAATTTATTTTATTTCTCATTTTTTAACTGGTATAAAAGGAGCGATTATTTATTGTTATGTGCGAGATTTATGGATAGGCTCAATAATAAGCGAGTTGAATTGTGAAAAATGATATCGATGATGCCCTTTTTTTTATGCATTTAAGAAAGGAAATTGGTGTTTTTGTGAACGGACTGGATGGAATATTTTTGCTGATTTTACAGTGGTTAATGTGAATTTTTATTCGGTCTGTGAGTTTTGTGGCTGTGCATTGTCAAGGCAATGCGATTTTATGATTTTACGGCTTTGAGTTGCTGAGTTCGTGTGTATTTTTTAGCTGAAGGATCTCATGTCCTTACTGTTGTGCGTTCTTAACACTTTGTGTACTTAAGGTTGAGCATTAATAAAACTATGCGTACCTATGGCTAGGCGTCATTAAGAATAGTTGAACTTAATGTATTCTTAAAGCTATGCGAACTTAAGACTAAGTGTTTTTAAGACTACATGCCCTTACGTCTACTCGTCTTCAAGGCTGAGGGTCTAACGAAGAACGTCCTTAAGGCTAAGCGTCCCAAAGGCCAAAAATTCTTATTGCTGCACGCCCTTAGGGCTAATCGTCCTTAAGACTACACGTCCTTAAGTCTTATTGTGCCTAAGGGTAAGCATTCTTAAGGCTGCACGTCCTTATGGCTTAGCGTCTTTAATACTGCATCTTATTAAGGCTAAGCATCCTTAATACTACACGCCTTAATGTCTGTCCGTCCCTATGACTGAGCGTTATCAAGGCTAAGCGTCCTTAAGTTTGCACGCATTTAAGGCTGTACGTCCTTAAGACGCTCTTAAGGTTAAGCGTCTTTAAGACTAAACGCCCTTGAGTCTTTCCATCCTTAAGGTTGAGCGTTATTAAGGCTGTACGTCATTAAAGCTCAGCGTCCCTAAGACTTAGCATCCTTAAGGCTAAGCATCTTCACGATTACACGATCTTAAGGCAGCACGCCATTAAGGGTAATCATTCCTAAGGCTGAGCGTTCTTAAGGCTGCAATATTGCAAAAATCAAAATTATTTTTTTGTAGCCAGTTGCTTTCAAACATCCATGAAATGAATATGCCTAGTTCCACATATTAAGCATAAACACACCTCTATTCTAAATTGCCAATTTTCAATTCTCACATAATCCAAAATAATAACACAAAACTCAATTTATATTTCGGGTTCATCAAACCAAACAACTGCCATTCAAATTGCCCTAATTACCTCTTCAATTTCTAACCTTCTTTTTTGATGTTTTTCAATTCAATTGAATTACTCAAATTGAACATTTGACAAAAATGAACCTTTGTCATTATTATTGACAATTTTCAACACCGGCATCCGATTGCATCAGTAAATCAAAAATAATTTATTCTGTCTCATTCGCCCCTTTTATCATCTGTAGAAATATGAATCACACATCAGATGATAAATCACATGAAGTAATCGAAAAGAGAGGAAATAAAACAAGTAAAATGTGCGCAAAAAAACCTCAAACAAGAAATGAAGTTAATGCTATTATTGATATTAATGTTTTTATTATTAGCTTGTCATATCACATGAAAGAGTCACGTAGCGACAAAGAGATGTGTGAGGTATGAGGGTGTGGTGATGTTAGCGCGGTTTTCTGGGTGGGGAAATTTGTTTTTGGGTAATTAGATGGGCTTTTGAAGTTTTTTGAGAATTTCGAATATAAATTTTGAAATTTAAGGTTAGAATTTTTGGAATTGAAGATTTTGAGGTTAGATTTTTTAGCATCAAATGATTTTGAGGTTAGAATTTTAATTATAGCTCGTTTTTCTATCAAATGACTGAATTTTAAAAAGAAACAGACATTTTGTACCAAAACATAACTTGAAAATTCCAAAAACATCCAAAATCCCACTCATAACCTCAAAATTCCCCCAATCTCATCAAGAAAACCGCGCTCAAATTTACCAATCAACTCATAATTCACCAGAAACTGTCCCCGACAAAATAGAAAAATTGCACATGAAATTTAATTTTTCATTTTAAAAAAAGAGAATTCAATTTTCGTCAAAATGCGAAAAAAATAGGCAGTGACAGCCGTCGACATTGCAATATTTTTAAAGTCTTTACACATAGTTATGTATCTCATATATTTTTTTTTTCGGGCCTCCGGTTGTTATTCAATAAATTTTACAATTATATTTTCTGACAGCTGGTGTTTATGTGTTTATTTGATGTCTGATGTGTGTAGAAAATTGTGTATTTATGTTGCCATTCATCGGTGTGATTTGCTTGATGTGGATTTTATGAAAATTGGTTTTTTTTGGATGGGATTTATGGATGAATGAGTAGAGGGTTGGGAGGATTGTCGGACTGACTTAAAGGTTATGGTTGTAAAGTAGCTCAGAAAGTCAATTAAGTTGATCAAAATTCAATCAATTTGTTCAAAATATAGTCAAATTTCTCAAAGTAAAATCAAGTTGCTCAAATTAAAGTCAAGTTGCTCAAACTCCAATCAAATTGCTCAAAAGTCTCAAAAAGTTGCTAACAATCCAACCATGTTGCTCATAAGTTCAATCGAATTGCTCAAAATTCTAATCAAGTTGCTCAAAATTCAATGAAACTTTTCATGATGCGGTCAAGTTGCTCATAATTAAATCAAGGTGCTCAAAATTCAATCAAGTTGCTCAAAATTCTAATCAAGTTGCTCAAAATTCTAATCAAGTTGCTCAACATTCATTCAAGTTGCTATAAAGTCAATCAAGTTGCTACAAATTTAATCAAGTTGCTCAAAATCCAATCAAGTTGCTCAAAATCCAATCAAGTTGCTCAACATTCATTCAAGTTGCTCTAAAGTCAATCAAGTTGCTCCAAATTTAATCAAGTTGCTCAAAATCCAATCAAGTTGCTCAAAATCCATTCAAGTTGCTCAAAATTCAATCAAGCTGCTCATAAGTTCAATCAAGTTGCTTAAAATCCATTCAAGTTGCTCAAAATCCAATCAAGTTGCTCAAAATTCAATCAAGTTTCTCAACATTCAATCATGTTGCTCAAAATTCAATCAAGTTGCTCCAAATCAAATCAAGTTGCTCATAATTCAATCAAGTTGCTCAAAATCGAATCAAGTTACTCAAAATTCAATCAAGTTACCCCTAAAAAATCGCTTTAAAATCCTCCAAATCATCATCAAACTTATCCAATTTAATTAAAATCTCACCGAGATGACGTCACAAAATATAATAATATGCGTACATCAAAGTCAAAGTTGAGTAAGAGAATTTCATGTGCTCGCACAAACAGCAAAAAAAAAAAAATAACAGCAAACATAAGTGTTGGGAAGGGCAATTAAAATCGTGTTACATGTCACTCACATGTCATTTTTGTTTCTTTCAATGTCTGCAAATTCTCTCGTTCGTTTTATTTTCAAAAATTTGATTGACAATTCCCCCCTCAATCCGTTCCTCCATGTCACTAGTATTTTTTATTTCACTCAATGCTATAGCATATACTGATGTTGTGCCTGTCGTCATGTCAAACAGAAAAACCGACAGCTATGTGTCGACCTACTTTACATTTTTTTTTACTTCTTCTGTGTTTTTTGTTGCCTTCAATAGGAATTATCGTCCTATCTCACTCAGACTTTGTTCCGCAAAACTCAAGTATTGATCCCTTTGAAAGATTTTGTGAGGATTATTGTCAGATAATGTTAAAATTGGATTTTATAGTTTTGAATGGGGGGATAAGAAGTAGTTTGATGGAAAAGGGATCAGATTAGAGCATGTATGTAGTCTGAAATGTGTCGGATGAGTGATTTTCGTAATTACTGTTTTCATTGATTTCTGAAAAAATCTTATTTATTTTTAGACAATTGACGGTACTTAGGCAAAATAGGAGAGAATTTTGGATTTACTGTGGTGTTTTTGTTTTCTTTTGGGGATTGATTAGTTTTGAGGATTTTTAGGGAATTAGTAAATTAGGGTAATCTTTTGAGGAGTATGTTTGCCTTGCCTTCACTCTACATAATTTCTAGGAAGATAAAGACGTTTCTAGTCACTCTAGAGCTCAAATTTAGTCGATTCCTTGCTGTCTTCCTGTCCTTTTGTCCCATTCTGTCCCCTTTTGTCCCCTTCTGTTCCCTTCTGTCCCATTCTGTCTTTCTGTTCTTCTTGTCTTTCTCGTCCATCTTGTTCTTCTTGCCTTTTTGTCCTTCTTGTCTTTCTTGTCCTTCTTGTCCTTCTTACCCTCTTACTCCATCTTGTCCATCTTGTCTCTTGTGTCTCTTGTGTCTCTTGTGTCCCTTGTGTCCTTTGTGTCCCTTCTGTCCCTTCTGTCCCTTCTGTCCCTTTTGTCGCTTGTGTCCCTTGTGTCCATCTTGTCCTTTTTGTCCATCTTGTCCATCTTGTCCTTCTTGTCCCTCTTGTTCTTTTGTCCCTACTGTCTTTCAGTCCGTACTGTCCCTTCTGTACTTCTTGTCCTTCTGTTCTTCTTGTAGCCCTTCCTGTCCCTTTTGTCCCTTCGGTCCCTTCTGTCACTTCTGTCCCTTCTGTCCTGTCTGTCCCTTCTATCATTCTGTCCTTCTATCCTTGTTTGTCTTTTTATCCCTATACGCCTGCCCTTCTGTCCTTTTGCAGCCTTTCTGTCCTTCAGTCCCTATTTCTTAGGTCTCCGTACCCATGTCTGCCATTTCTCACAGAAATCATCTCAAGGAACATCATTTAAGCATACAAAAAATCAGCCTGTGTGTGGTGTTATTTTCGTTAAGATTTCTTGTCAGTTGATTGTTTGCTTATTCCTTTATGAAAAGACACACAGTAAGAGACAGAAAGAAAGGCAAAACGAGATTATCACTTTACAGCTTTTTTTTATGATTGATGGGAACGGAAAAAAAAGAAGACAAAAATCTACAGTTGATCCTTTCATTGTTATGTTAAAAAATAATAACAATAACAACAGAATTAAGTAGACAGTAAAATGAGACGTATGTACGCATAATGATGACTCTCAGATATTGTTTGTGGTTCTTTTTGTGTCGATAGGGTTGAGCTGATCTTCTTTTATTATTTTTTCAAGGGGATGACTGATAAAAAAAGGAACAAGCAAGACGAAGGATAGAAAAAATATGTCAAAAAATTCCAAAACTGATCCCCTAATTGACATGTCAAAATGTAAGGATTAGGATGTGAAAATTTTTTTAAAGTCAATCATGAGACACATCTGACCGCATCAAGATTGGCTTGTCCTGTGACTCTATTTTTGTTTGAAAAGTGAATGAAATGTTGAGAAAGAGACGATAATTGATGGACTGAATGTGCAGATGATGGATGGATTGATAAATTGATGTGAAAAGTTTCAGATTGTGTGGACGTTTTTTGGATGTAGATTGAAAGATGTGGCTGGTTTGGATGAGTGCTGATGAGAATTGATGGAAGCTAATGAAGGCATCAATTTAGTCAAAATAGTTCAGGTTTGATGGACTAAAATAGATATAAAGGAATGGAATTTTGTTGATAAATTGAAATGGAATTGGATAAATGTCGGAATTTGCGGCATATCGAGTCATCTTCTGGATCTTTTGGAGGTGACGCCTTCCCCAGAAAGCCGTGATTTAGCGGGTTTTCGCCGACCAAATCTACCTGCATTCCAACTCTAATTGAGCACCCAAATCAGCTCTAAATGAGCATCCAAATCAAACTAGACTTCACTGAGAATCGAACCCGGATCATAAGGATCGGTAAGCCAATACTCTATCCACTCCGCCATTGCTCCTTCCTTCACTACCTGCCAAAATCACAATCTTCAACATTAAATCAAATTCTAAAAAATAATCAAGATGTTCCTAAATTCCTAGAAGAATTCCAAAGATTCAACATGTTCATGTATCTCCCCAACCAGCACTAATCCCAAAATTACTATTTTCATTTCCATTATCATCTCTGACGCCTCATCAACCTTAAAACTCATTCATTAAGCCATCAGTTCTCCTTCACAAATCCACCGACGACAGCATACAGCGTCTTAATATTTCTTATTTTCTGACATTATTTGAACAAACACACCCAAGTTCATCCCTTTTGTACTTTTTTTTTGTATTTGACAGACAAGAGAAGCTCAAAAACGAGAAGACATGCAAGACAGACGAAAATAATCATTAACGTCAACTGTCAAACTGTTTTTTTATTTTTTTCTCGTCTCATCAGTTGTCATTTTTCGCTATGCTTTCTTACCTTTTAAAATGAGATGAAGATGGAAAAAAAGAAGATGTGAAGTCAAAAGAAGAATGAGTGATGCGTTTGGCCACAAATCAATCATCAGAGGTTTTAATTTAAAGTGAAATGTGTAATTACGTATGGGATGGTATGGCATGATATCTTGACATATAGATTATTTTTGAGATGGTAAGGGATATTACCTTGAAGGAATGGCTTTTTTTAAATGAGGAAGATATGAAGGTAGTTGAATAATTGTTACTTTTAATGTTTAGGGTCTTGATTAAATTGTGGAAAAAATTAGTTTTAGTTGTATTAAGACCTTCAATTATTAATGGGATTAAATCGAGTTATTTAATGATTCTATTGTATCTACATAAAACTAAAGATCAGAATAAAGGTTCTTAAGACCGAGATCAAACTTCTTAGTCTTGTTTCTTAGTCAAGACCGAGACTTCGAATAATTCCTTGGTGTCTCAGCTCTGGGCTTCTTTTCGGTCTAGGTCTCGGATTTGGTCTCCGTCTCGATCTAGACCTTGATTTTAATCTCAATCTCAGTCTCAGTCTCAGTCTCAGTCTCAGTCTCAGTCTCAGTCTCAGTCTCAGTCTCAGTCTCAGTCTCAGTCTCAGTCTCAGTCTCAGTCTCAGTCTCAGTCTCAGGCTCAGTCTCAGTCTCAGTCTTAGTCTCAGTCTCAGTCTCAGTCTCAGTCTCAGTCTCAGGCTTAGTCAGTCTGTATCAGTCTCAGTCAATTGTCTCAGTCTCAATCTTGGTCTAAATCTCAGTCTAAGTTTCAGTCTTTTTCTCAATTTTGTGTCAATTTTGGCTCAGTCTCGGTCTGACCGGTTAGGTCTCGGATTGACAGATTTTCATTACTATAGCATTCCGACTTTTCCATAAATGAAGGTCATAAGCTTCATTAGTACATAAAATTCATTAAAACACTATCAACAAGATCCTCTTTTTCACAAGGACGCCCAAAAATTCATAGAAAGTAACTGTTAACAGAGACAGCATTGGATTAGGTATTGGAAATTGACAAGCGATAGCCAGCGATGGAGCCAGTTTCAGGAGCTTTTTAAGGCCTTGGATCACAATTCAACTAAACGGCAAGCGCAGTAAGTAAGTAATATCAAGAAAACACCATCAAAAAGCGTTCCTAGTATCCCAAATCAATGATAAATGACAACACTTCGCTACTGTCCATCTTAAATTGACAAGTTTTTTTGGACAACATCAAACTTAAATTTTTTAACAATTCCAAAAACACAACAAAAAACAAATATTTTTTTATCAAACTTATTATTGAACATTCTTATCAAATATTTCATCGAATACAGCACATTTTATCATTTTCTGTTATCTTGGTTTTAAAATAACATTTACAATGTGGCTGACTAGTTAGAACAGGTAATGAATTTATACAGGATGGACATTTTGAGAAGAATTGTTTGGCCTTTCCAAATTTATCAGTGATCCAGTTCCTTCGAATAATGACCTCATTCTCCCATGGAGGCATGCTATTAATACCATCTTGCACGAATATAGTTTGATAAACAGTTTCAGAGCTAATTAGAGTAAGTCCAAGGATTAAGATGATAAGAGTGAACTTCATGACTTGTAAGGCAATTTGTGACTGATTTAAATTGCTTTATTAGGCTTTAAATTCAATTTAAATTGATTTTCATGGCTGACAATCTTGAAACTTGCTTACTTACTTGCTGGAACTTCAAATTGTAGCCAGGGTTGCTACAAAATGCTTTCCAAGTGACTCTTTTGCTGGCCGAATCACAAAGCTTGTACAAATTCTCAGTATTGACATCTAACTGACATTCCTTCATTACCGTCCTACGCCATGTTGCTCTTGGAGCACCAGGACGCCTTTTTCTCTTGTGGATTCTAAGCATGGGCAGTATAGCAAGCTTGTGTCTTTTGCCAGCTACAATGCTATTCAACATTCAAAGGTCACACAACTAGCCATATTTACGCAAATCTTGAACCAGGGTTTGCCAAAACCAGATGCATGATTGCACAGATGCAAAAAACTGCAGATCTGACGCAGCCCTGCGCATCTAGAACAATTGAATATGCAGGTCTGCTGCTGGTCTGTTGCTGATCTACTGCTGGCCTATTGATGATCGTCTGTTGACCTTTTGGTGGTCTTCTGCAGGCCTCTTACTGGTATGCTGCTGTCTTGTTGCTGGTCTGCTGTTTGCTTTTTGCTAGTCTACTGTTGAATTGTGGCTGGTCTATTGTTGGCCTGTTGCTGCTCGATTGCTGGTCTAATGCTGGCTTGTTACTGCTCTGCTGCTTTCCAGCAGTTTTTCAGCAAACCCTACTTGTTACTGAAATAACAACAATCAATGGACATCTCCATCAAAACCAACTACACCATTGCCGTTTTTTCCCCTGCTTCTGGTCACCCAATCACTCACATAAACACGTCTCATTCTCCCAAATTTCTTCAAACATCAAACAATTTAGCAGCTCTAATTTATGTTTCAACAGACCTCAACGAGATCTCTTGTTCTTGTTATTTTTCTCACTTATTTTTTTTTTTTCTTGTTAAACCAAAAAAACTTCTTAAAGATGAAAATAACTCGTCAAAACAAAACAAAAAAAAAAAAAAAAAACAGAAAAGAAGGAACGAAAAAAAAAAAAGAATTTATGAATGCCCCGAAACTTACTTTTTTTTAAATAAAAAAAATAAATGAAATTAAAGAGCAAGATAAATTAGTCGTGTTGCTTTTTCAACAACACACAAAATGTTTAACTTAGCAAATGTGAACATAATACGATCAGAACTTGAGCAGCATGTCTGCGTATGAATGAGAAAGAGATGAAAATTCTTTTTTTTTTTCACTTAAAATTCATTATTTATTATTGTTATTATTTCTTCTTATTTGAGACGGTAAGAGATTACTTATTATGTTCTTGAGTTTTGAGGGCTTAGACTTGATTTAGTGATTTATTTTTTTCAACATTTTTGAGGAAGGTTTAGTAAGTGGGAGGTGGAATTTAAAAAGTATTAAGATTGTAGTCAAATATTTAGACTAGTTTTTAGTAAATTATGTTCACTAAAATTAGTCTATGGATCATAGTTTGTATTCTTGAATAGCACAAGTCGGTTAATCGATCAAAAATCCGGTACCAGGCTGGCGTGACTCTGACTTGGTACCGAATTTGATTAAAATTCGTCTTAACTCTGATATGATGCCGACTTTGACAACGCGGGGCTCTGACATGGTGCCGAATTTGAACCGAACCAGCCATCATGTCAGAGTCAAGTCGGGTCATGATCGAATATTAGAAACAACCGATCCAAATCCCAAAATTAATCAATATTCCTTTAATAATTCGAGTTATAAATCTTAAAAAGTTAAACTTGCTTAATAAAATTCCAGCAAACAATTCATAGAAAATGAAATAAATAACATTAATCAATACCATTGATATTGACATCCATAAAATCAATTCGACCCTCAAATTTTATACCAGATTCAATAAGATTTATAATAAATTTCATAAAATTCATTCAGTCCATTAAAAACTTTCAAACAATGAGGTTTCAATTAATATTTCTGGTGATAACTTTGATACTTGTAACTGCTCAGAATTTCAATGCAGATGAAATATTATGCCCTACCTGTGACTCTGAATTCAACCATAAACAATGGAGTGCTCCTAATTGTAAATGCTATTTTCACACCAAACATACATTTGGAGATAGAAGCTGCTGTGAAATTTCATAAAATATAGTTAAAAATCCAATAAAAATTTAATTTATTTTCAAAAAAAATTAAGATTTTATTATTTTAGGTGTGGAAGTTTAAACCATTCCTCAATCACTCAACACCTCACCAATCCATAATTCTTACATGTCCGCACTTATTCACAATTCACATCAATTCTTAATAAATTTTTCATTTTGTGGCTTTTAAATGGTGTTGAAAGACCTCGTGAGCCGCATACAGCAAAAAAAAAATTGTCTGTCCATGACAGTCAAGAATTCTTTAACCGTCGAACAAAACGAAAAAAAAAAGTTAAAAAAGAAGTGAGAGAGAGAGGGAGAGAAAAAAATTGAAAAACAAGATCGTGAAATATGTTTAAACATAAAACGACAATATAATTTATACTCAACGCGCACAAATCTTTATTTTCATTCTGTTAAAGTGGGGCAAGGGGTGGGTATTTTGGATGTTTTGGGGTATTTTTGAGGTTAAAAAGATTGACAAATTTTGAAAACAATGTGGAAAGTCGGAAAGTGTCATAAAACATTGTTTCAACATTGTGAAACATTGGAAAATGTCTTAAAACATTGAAAAAATGTCATAAGAGATTGTGAAACATTGAAAAATGTCCTAAAACATTGTGAAACATTTGGAAAGTGTTATAAAACATTGGAAAACATTTAAAAATTTCAAAATAGTCAAAACATTCATAAATCCAGTAAAACAACCTTTACTTTAAAGAAATCTTGCTAAATTTGACTTTTCACAACGTTTTTTGATAAAATTCTAGCTCCAACTGCATAAAACATTCAAAAAACATTGAAACATTCAAAATCTTCAATCAAAACCCCACAACTACTCATCCCTTGCATGCCCATGCCTTCATTTCTTTCTTCATCTCTTTCCACCGATTTTTTTTTTATTCTTATTGCGGCAATGGAAAAGAATCTGAATCTGTCTGTGGTTGTTAAGACGTTATTTAATGTAAAATATATATAAATATATTTCCGAAATAATAATAGGGTAAAAAATATAATTTCTTGCGTTATATAATTTCTTGCGCGAACAAATTCTCCAAAAAATAATTTTTTTTCTGACGTGACATTTTGAAATCCTTATATCTTCTAAACGGTAAACTCTGCTGACACCAAAATCGTTTAAAAAAAATACGAATTCAGTGAATTTTCAGAATCCGTTGGAAAAAAATTTTTAGGATGCTCCATTGCTTTAAAAATCGATCATTTATACTGAATATAATTTCTTGCGCAAAAAAATATAATTTCTTGCGCAATTTTGGACAAGTAGGCGATAAATTTTGACGACACAAATCTTCAATTTTTGAACGATTTACCCTTCTTTCTGACGTTGTTTTGCTTTTAAATGGTCTGAAAATGCTTCTTGATCATTTTAAAGTGTTTTTGAGGTTAAAAATGCGAAAAAATTATCACAACAAAATTTTTTTGTGTTAGCCTACTTGTCCAAAATTGCACACAAAAATTTGAAAATTTTGTTTTGGTAATTTTTTCGCGTGTTCAACCTCTGAAACATTCGGAAAATAATCTAGAAGCATTGTAAACCATTTGGAAATTTCAAAACAACGTCAAAAGGAGGATAAATCGTCCGAAAATTGCAGTTTTGTGTCGAAAAAATCAATCGCCTACTTGTCCAAAATTGCGCAAGAAATTATATATTTTGGCGCAAGAAATTATATTTTTTACGCAAGAAATTATATTCAGGATAAATGATCGATTTTTGAAGCAATGGAGCATCCTTGCAAAATATTTTTTCTTCATCTCTTTCCACCGATTTTTTTTATTCTTTTTGCGGCAATGGAAAAGAATATGAATCTGTCTGTGGTTGTTAAGACGTTATTTAATGTAAAATATATATAAATATATTTCCGAAATAATAATAATAATGAAAAAAAAAGGCATTGTAAAGAAGAAGAATTAACATTAAAGACTTGACAGGTAGACATCGTGTTGTATATTAAAAGAAATGACTACTGACAACATGAAAAATATATATATAAAAAATAATGTAAAAAGATGAGCTTTGCGGTCGGTTTTTGCTTGGACTTTTTGTGTAATTTTGAATTATTTTTTTAAATTTTTTTGTGGCTTTTTGATGGAGTTTTTGGGGGATTTTGGGGGGGATTGTGGTGTGATGACTGGCATGTGCAGGTGGATTTGAGGGTCAGAGGGGGGTAGCACTTTAATCAAAAGCTAAAGCATGTGCTGATGGGGTCTATTTGGCCTATAATCCGATTGTTATTTTGAACCCCTTCAATCCCCCAGAATGTCAAAAATGCCTCTAAAACGGCTTCAAAATACTTAAATCAAGTCTATTCAGTCTTAGCATTATCTTGTTTGGATCGTCAAAATTTAAGAGCGGGTTTTGGATTTCTTCCATGAAAACTGACCAAATTGTGGAATTTTTCCCAAAATAATGAGAATTCTGACCCCCAAAATCCCCCCAGAATCTTAATCCATATTCACATCCAACTCTAAATCCAACAATCTCATCAAAATCCCCCAACTAACTCATCAACATCATTATTAACTCCTACATTGTAACTTCTTTATTTAATTTTAACTCATTTTTCTTCTTATGCCTCATTATTATTACTATTTTTCCTTCATGTCGTTTTCATTCAAGTGTATGACTGAGTCAATTTGTAAGATAATTAGATGAGTTGATGTAAAGCAAGTATCGTTGACTTACATGCATATGCATTGTCAGCTTACTTCTTCGTTTTTAAAAAAAACTTGTCTTTTGTTTCAGGTTTTTGCATGGGAAAAAAATGAGAGATTTTTTTTTGTTGTTTCATGTTCCTTAGATGGAAATTGAGTTGGAAGTTTGTTATGGAGATGGGAATTTGTGAGAATTGGTGACTGGAATTTTGTTGAGGAGATTGTTGAGCATTGGTGTGCATGGGGGGTGTCTTGAGACGGTAACTCGAGTATTTATTGGTTATGCCTAAGCTACACATTAATAAGATCCTAGAATGAGCCCAAGAAACCGGTCTCTGTAGTCATAGCTATGACTAGAACTTCATTAAGTCTGGCAACAGGTCCGATACTGTCCAATGCAATCCAATTCACCAAAGTTGAAAAAATTCCAATTTTCATGATTTTTAACACGTTACCTGACTCTAATGTTGAGTTATTTGACTACCCAAGCCTTTAATTCGATCCTGAACCCAGAAAATTTCCCTTCCCAAAACCTCAAGTTCCATAAAAATTCCCACAAAATTCACCACAAGGGAATCTCTCTTTCTCTTCATTATTTGCATTATTATACAATTGAATAAAATTTGCATTAAAAATTATAATATCCAATTCATTTAATATGAAAATGAGGAGAATTAAAATAAGAATGAGTTAATATTCCTGCATGTCGTGTCTGCAAGACATTTGTACATATGTAAAAATTCATCGGAACTTCTTCTTGATGTTCAGCGTGTCATTTTACTCTGTGCATTGCTTTGAAGTGAGTTCACTTTGTTGAAGAATTTTAGTGCAATGCAGAGGTTGATGTTGAGTATGGATATGCCGACTTCTAACTGGATATGACGAGATTTAAAGGATGGAATGTTTTAGGAAATTTAATGCCAGATTCCAAAATGTATCCATGTCAGAATCTAAATCTACCCCAAAATTTCCATATCATAAACATCATCATAACACTCAGTTGCGGTTCATGTCCTCAAAAACCACACCAAAAAATATTTTAATTCACAATTTTTCATGTTGACAATTTTTTTGCATGTCCCCAAATAAAAAAATCACAAAAAATTCTGTTCGTTCCACATAAAATTTAAATATCATGTTATTATTAAATGTGTCACACATAATTCTGGCCACATATGGTGTTTCCGTGCGAGAGTCACTCTCTCTATCTTTATCTATTCTACATATGAGCAATGACAATAAAAACATATGTAAATTCAACAACACGAATAATAATCTGGAAGAAAATTACTGCAAATAACTATTTTGCCTTGTATAACAACTGAGCAGAATTCTTTTTTTTTTGAAGAATTAAATGGATTGAGAGACATGAGATTGGAATGGGATGGGAAGCAGGGAAGTTAGCAGGGTTGGTTGTTGAGGACGCAAGTTTAGGACGAATTTTGAATGCAGGACCCCAAAATTGGTGTGAAAATTGTCAATTTTTTAATCATAATTTTAAGATTTGCAGCAACAAGCACAAATGTGCTTAGGACTATGAATTTGGGGTCATTATTAGCCATAACGTCAATTTCCTCATCCTGTCATCAACTGTAATCAACAGACTTAGATTCTGTACGGATCACTCGACTTGAATTGACTTCGAGCTGTGCTTTAACATATTCTGTACAGATAGGTCGACTTGAGTCTACTACGAGCTGTGCTTCAACAGATTCTGTACGAATAAGTTCACTAGAGTCTCCTCCAAGCTGTGACTTCAAACTAATCAAAAACTAATCTTCATAAATTCAGTTTTGTCCAAGAAAATTCAAACTTCCAGACTTCCTCATATCCACCTCGTCATCTCCAATCTCCCAATATCCATTCTGTCCCTCCGATTCGCTAGCTTAAGCATCAAATTGTGTATCAAAACTAGCAACATTATTCCCATATTTTTTTTTTCATAAAATTCCATAAAATAAATTTTTATGTGTTCCTTCATGCAAAAAAATATGCACAGAGAAAGAAGAAGTACAAAAAAAAAATCTTTTTTTCAATGACATCTAACAACATGTGATGACAACTTCCTACATTTATCTCATTTTCTGTGCTTGCATGCATGGCATTCCATTCAAGTGACTCTTCTGTTTGACTTTTTGTGATAGAGGGATGGAGTGACTTTGAATACAAGGATTGGGAATGTGTGTTGGTTATGGGATCTTGGATGGGTATATTCTAGGGTTTTGAGAATGATATGGTATATGATGCAGTTGAAGACTTCCTGAATAGCACAAGTTAGTTTATCGACCCAAAATCCGGCAACAAATCATTGTCATATCAGTCTGAGGCAGTCTGAAGGAGGATTTTTGATCGATAAACCGTTTTATGCTACTCGGGCTTTATATAAGCCAATTGACTCTACGAATGATGAGCCACCTTGTAAGTACAACTTACATACTTGCTTTCATCCATGTCTTCTTTCAGTTGGTGTCTAAAACTGGTTATATTGCTTCTATTCGTAGACTACAAAGGGTATTGAAGTTGAGAATGCTGGAAATTTGAGGACATTTCAGGAAATATTTTCATGGATTATAAGTTTAGGAATTTTGAGGCTCCCGTTCATTTCCGGCCCACGACATGACTTAGATTAACAGCCTCTAGCCACGAGAAGATGGGTTTAGGCCGTAGTTATTTTAGACTAAGTGCAGCTCTTGACTACAAGACTGCATGTATTCCGCATTTATCAACTTTTGACAAGCCAAGATTTTGAGGCAGCAATTGATTTATTCCCCCCAAAAAAAATATTCAAACAACTCAAAAATTAACCATGCAAATTTGTCTGACCTTCAAAAAAGTGAAATTTTTCAGCTGCCATAAAAAAATCTCAACCACAGAAAAACAAGAGAAAATTCCTCCTCGTTCCGGCTGTTGAAAATCATCAAAAAAAAAAATCAGTTCTGAAAAAAAATAAATTTTCACGCATGTAGTTCATTAAGAATAAGTCAGAATGAATAATTTCAAATTATTGCCTTGTAACCATAAAAATTTATGGTGCGAAGATTAGTCGAAGTCATTAACAATGGGACGGCCCTCAAAGAAAGAAATAAGGAAAGCGGCAACAAGAAGAAGCAGGCAAATGTCAAAGTAAATTACGACAAACATATTAAAACTGTTCATCTTTCAAACAGACACACATAAAATAGAATAAAAAGGAAGGATCTGTAATAATAATGGTAGCAATAATGAAAAGGAATAATAAAATGTGACAAAAGGAAGCAGCTAAGGATAAAATTGAGTTTGAGTGAAATTGAAGGAATAAAACCCGTGAAATGAAAATATCATCTTTCCTTCCTTGCTTCTTACTTTTTTCTCATACTTTTTTTTCATTTCATTTAAGACTTTTACCCCGTGCACTTTATGCTGTCATGGATGTTTAAATGCAACTGGATTTTAGAGGTTTAGGGGATGCAGTTTGGTTGATGTTGATTTAGATTGTCTTAATCATTGAAGGTTCCATTCAAAATTAGGATTTTTAGAAAATAAGATGGATTTTTGAAACCTTAAATGGATTTTACAGCCATAAATATAGGTCTGTAGCCTACTTTACAATTTCTATCTACTCTGGACATCGTTCTAAACATGCAAAAGTTCTAAAATGATTGAGCCGGCTTTAGAAGTTCTCTTTGCGCGACAATGGGCTCACCTGTGCTCTAGCCAAAGAACTGAAATGCACTGGATGTCGTTGTCACTCTTATTTGATAGTATCTCAACTAACTGAGTGTTTAGATAGCAATAAAGGAATCGACGGCAAGAGAACATAATTATATCAACTTACTGAAAATGTCCATACGTAGTTCGGCTTAATATGGACCTGAGACCTGATTAGGGGTGTCGATTATTTGGGTTTTCAGGATTTGTACAAATCCCAAATACCCAAATCCCATGACCCCAAGTACTTGTACAAATCCCAAATCCCCAATAAGAACAAAATATCATTATAAATAGGCGTACTTTCTGGGATTTTAGGCAAACGCATCTACATGCAAGTCAAATTTTAACCATAAATTGTTATTTACTATTTCGTAAATCTTGTTTAAAATCCTTAAAACTGCGATTTTTCACTTGAATTTTCTCAAATAGGTTATAAAACTCTCGAAAACGTGAATCTTTATTATAATTTTTTTAATTGCAAAAAATTGCAATTTTAGCCATCATTTTCTTAAAAAATTTGAAAAATCCTAGATAACTTTCATTTCACGAAGGCTTTTCACCTCAAATTTCTTATATTAAAGTGAAAATTTAGTGAAAATTGTAAGCCCTTGCCTGGATTTTCCTACACTAAATTGAAAAAGTCTCGTAAATGGAATTTTCACTATGATTTACTTAAAATTAACCAAAACCAATTTTCATGTATAATAAAAAATCACTTGAATGCGTTTTCAACTACGGGCCGGCAAAAAAATATCGATCTGTAGTTTTTCTTGACAAACCCTAGATTTTTCTCACCAAATATTTATGAAAATATTAATGAATAATTAAATTTTGAAGAACTGAAAAAAATATAATAATATGGGAAAAATTCTATTTAGTAAAGATTTGTACAAGTACTTGGGTACAAAACCCAAGTATTTGGGGTACCCCAAATCCTTACAAAATACCCCAAATCCCAAATACTTGGGATTTGTAATCGACACCCCTAGACCTGATACCTTGGTTCAAGAATTTTTAATCTATTCGCTTCTAAAGAATGTCGGAATCACAGAAGAAATAAACAAGACCAACCAACAGAGTAAGTCAATAAATGCGTTTAAATAGAGCCATTGAAATTAAGAGCCCTCGAGTCTGTAGTTAGAAACCAGCAGGTCATAAATTTGCATTTCCATAGAATAAACCCAAAGGTACAAATCGATCAATAGATTCGAAATCTTGCCCAGGTTAAATTCATGACCAGGTTCATGACTCTGGCATGGTTCCGGATTTAAATCAAATCCAGTACTAAATCAGCCGATTTGTTCAGAGTCTCGATTTGTTCAGATTAATGTCACTCTGAATCCGAATTTTGGATTGACTACCCATTTTGTGTTTTTCTAGAAAATTGTAAAACTGACTTCTTAGCTTTGTATTCCTCACATCAAGTAAAACTCATTTGAAGTTCTATATTAACCCTACCTTGTTAAACAGTTCCCTAAATTGAAGCTTAATCCTAATACTCAAGAATTTGACTTTAATTCCCAAAAGCCATCCTCAAAACTGCGTCTTCCAACCTCAAATAAATCTCAAACTTCACATCCTTCTTCTTAACTATTCATATCTTTCCAATTTAACCTCTCAGTAGCTCCTCATCTCATCTCTTTTCAAGAAAAAAACAGAATAAATAAATTCAATATTTCATTTCCCATCCAAACACTGTAGATTGTGCAGTTTTTTCTGTGTGTACAGAGTTACGATGAGATGTTTGTGTCGGCATTAAACTCTCAAATGATGAAGGTTTCATTTCTCATCTTCAAAAATAAAGCATTTTTGTTGAAGGGAAAAAAATACAGCATTTTATTGTATGAATGTTGATGATTTTTTGTATGTACTTCCCTTTTTGACATTTTCTTATACCTTTCTCAATTCCTCAAACAGCTTTACTTCTTATTATTGTTTAATTTATTATGACATTCAAGGATATTTTCCATCACGGGGTACAAAGATAGAGATATGATGTGATATAATGACGATGAAAATAATAATAATAATAAATAAATGAAATTCCACAACAGCACATAAAGGAAGAAGGGGAAAGTGCCATAAAAGGAATTTTTCTTGTTTATTTTTCGTGCCATTCATCGAGGATGAAAACTTTATTGGGTGAAGAAATTCGATTATTTCCATGGGAATTTATTTTGTTTGTTTATTAGGCAGCTATTTATAGACTTTTGTGACATATTTTTTGATAGTTTAATGGGAGAAATGTTTATGAATGTTGTGCGATAATTAGGATAATGAGGAATATTTCTTGTGACTTGATGAGCATTTATTTTGACAGTTTCCTTGCTGTTGTCGGTTGTGTGGGAATGTTTTGATGTGGGTTGAATGGAATTGAACATTTTTTTGGGTGGATTTTTAATTTGAAGGATAAGGGATTGTTGTTGTTTGAGGGTTAAAAGTGATATTTGTGTTAAATGTGGTGATAATCTGTTGATTTTGAGTGCAAAGCGATGACTTTTATCAATTTTAAGAGTAAAAGTGACAATTTTAAATCGATTTTGAGTTCAAAGTAACGATTTCTTATTTTAATTAGAACCTAAAGTGATAATTTTGATCAAATTTGAGGGTAAAAAGTGACAATGTTGGTCAATTTTGAATTTAAAGCTACGATTTTCATTTAATTTTGAACCCTAAACAATGACTTTCATCAATTTTGAACCTTAAACAATGAATTTGGCCTATTTTGATCTTAAAGTAACGATTTTAGTTAATATTGAATTTAAAGCAACAACATTCATTTAATTTGGAATCTTAAGCAGTGATTTTGGCTATTTTTGGACTTAAAGTGAAGAATTTTGATCAATTTTGAACTTAAAGCGATGATTTTGGTCAAATTTGAACTTAAAACGACAATTTTTAACAGTTTTGAATATGAAATTTGGTCAAAATTTGAACTTAAATCGTTGATTTAGAACAAAACTTGAAGCAACGATTTAGGTCAATTTTGAATTCAAAGAGACAATTTACATTAAATTTAGAATTTTAAATGGCAATTTTTAACTAATTTTCAACTTTAAATAATAATTGAACCTAAAGTTGAGCTAAAACGATGATATCATCTTTAACTTAGCTTGAAATCGACTTAAATTGTATATGAAGTCAAGCAGACTCAAATCAACTTTTCTCAAACAAAATCGGACTCAACTTCAAGCTATGTTCTTCAATCTATTCCTCTAAAACTCCAAATCCACATAAATGAACCGAAAAATTCAATCCAAACTAAACAGAAAATTGAAAACATGACAAAATTGCTGACACTTCAATTACTTCAAATTGACTGTCATCATCATATTAACGTATCAATTGCTCTTACTTCACGCTACAGTGTTCATATAATACTTTTATTATGTTTTCTCCTTATATTCATGTTATGATGTTGTGTACATGTCACGTTTTATTCTTGTAAATTCACACACTGTGAAAAATTTTTCATAAATAAACAAGCTGTCTGTCCATTATGTTAATGAGTAAGGGGATGCAATGAAATGAAGTGAGGGTTGTTGAAGGCGCATTTTGAAGGAGTTTATAGGCTTTAATGGAACTTTGTGAAATTTGAATAAATTCGATATTATAAATTGTTTTAAATTTTAATTTCAAATTTTAAATTGAATTTTTTTATTAAATCGGAATTTAAAAATTTATAAAGTTTAAAAATTTATAAATTTTAAAATTTTATTATATTTCAAACATATTTTTAATATTTTAAAATTAAACAGGAATTTAAAATTTATTCATTAATATTTTTGATAAAATTTTAAAAATTTTTATAAGTTCTTAAACATTAAAATTTTTAATAAATTTTAAAATATTGAAAATTTTAATAAATTTTAAAATGTTGAAACGTTTAAGATATTTATTAATTTCAATTTCAAATTTACTCTTATTATTTAAATTTTAATTAAAATTAATTTAAATTCATAATTTTAAATTTACCAAATTTTTAAATCAAATAACATTTCAATCAAAGTTGTCACCAACTGTCACTAACCCTTAAAATTCACCAAAAAGACATTTTAAATCAATAAACAATCACGCATCAAAAATGCAATAAAGTCATTCCATGTCACAATTTTCCATCAAAAGTCCCAAAACATAAAACGTGAATGAAAGAAATTTTAATAAAAACTTTATTTTACAATTCTGTGACAAAAGCTATCGATTGTTGAATGAAAAAAAAGAATTGAATTATTCAACAAAACAGAATAAAAAAAAAAAAAAGTTGAAATGAAAAATTGGCATGCAAAATAAGTGAGAGAGATGGCAAAAAACAGCGAAGAATCGAATACAAAAAAAAAAAAATACGTAAATAAATTGAGACAGCAGAGAATGAATATAAAAATATGATAAATATGTCTTGCATTTCAATTGAAACTGACAGTTTTTGTAATTTGATTTCTTCATGGCAGAATAATTTTCAATGCAATTTTTGAAATGAATTGAGAAAAAAGAAGAAAAGAAAAAAATGTTGAAGGCAACAATCAAAGTTGGAGTGCATGCAACGTCATTAGCTGTCTAAAGTGACTGAAAATTCAATTTAACAATTTTTTAGCTGATATTTTGATGGTGAAGCGTGGTCGGTTTGACGGGTCTTTTATTGATTTTTTTTTTTGTGTTTTACTTGTTCGTGTGAATATCAGCAGATAACATGTGCTGATTGTGTGTATGTTTCTGTATATAGGTGATTTTTGCAAGTTTTTTGATGTTTGTAGAAATAATGTTTAAAATTGCTCAATAGAACAAGTCGGTTATTTTATCAAAAATCTTCAGGCTGGTGTGCTTCTAACTTGGTTCTAAATTTGATTTATATCTGGCCCTATGCCAAAGTGACGTCGGCTTGGTTGCAAATTTTTCGATCTATATATCGAGGTTTCGTCCTTTATTGCATAAATTAGTCTAATACTTGTTTTGTAATGAATGTCCAACCCAACCGCATAACTAGGGAATATTTGTGAATTTCCAGATCCTCTGTTCTTATTTCCTGCTATGACCTAAGGTATTGTGTTTCTAAAAAGGTGCACGATGTTGAGTTTCTCGAACAGACAAGGACCATGCTCATGAGTATGCTTACAAAATTGAAAATACTCAATTATATTGATTGATTTTACTCATAAGTACGCTCAAAAGTATACTTATTGTATGTTAGGGTAAACCATTGAGAACATGATTATATTTTGTCAAATCGGGTGTAATCGGATCTAATCATAACCTTTCTATGGAGTTATTGTCATATATTTTCTGCTATATTGCAAGAAGCTAGTTGGAGACTCAGAAAGCACAAATAAAAGAAATATGACAAAAATTCAGGATTAATTCATAGTAAAATTGGGTTATCATGACAATTTCACATTTAATTGGTTTCAAGGCTCAACACATCTGAAAATTGTTAAAATTGTTCAATTTATTGATGAGTGTCTGAGCCTTAATTGAAATGACGCCCAAAATGGGTGGTTAATGTCGTTTTTATTCAACAAGCTTGGAATACTTGATTATATACCCGAGCAACTAGCTCCAAAAAATTAATATTGAGTAGGTTGCAATAAAGGTAGTTAAAGGCGTAGATGACGCCATGAATACTAAAAAAATATGTAAAATCAGCTAGAAATAACAAGAAATGTCAACATAAAATCCTAAATCTAAATCCAAATGCGCCTTATCCCCATCCAATACCCATCAAAACAAATCTCCATCATTTTCCAAACTCATCCTTCATTTCTTTCAAAAAATAAATAAATCGAAAATCATTTTCATTAATGCTGTTTGTACTGTTGTTTAACAAGCATTGAATGAGCTCGACCCTTTAACGTCTATATAAGTGCATTTATGCTGTCATTATTGTACCTATTACCTTTCTCCAACATAATACCCATGTATATTAACTATAACACACATATGTTTGGATGTGCATAACATGAGAGATGTTAAGTAAGTAAGTAAGTAAGTAAGTGATTGAAAGGGGATTAAAAGATGAAAAGAAAAAAAAATCATTTTTTAAAGGTAATAAGAAGCACAAAACATGTTGAACGGTGATGACTTAAATGAGATTTAATATTTTTTTTTAGTTCTTACTTTGCGGTTTTTCTTTCCTTTCCATTATCCTCACTCACACTCGGCCGATGTCTCAAAGAAGATTCTTCTTTTTATTTCATTACTTTTCAGTTCATGGGATGATGTAGGGCTGACTTGATGTGAGTTGAAGGGAAAATTATGATATTTATCTTTTTTTTCTTCTCATGCGCATTAAATTCTAGTCTTACTGTACGTTCGTTGTTGATGATTTGTGACAGGTATTATTACCATTCTTGACAGCTTACTTGACAGTTCTGGAACTCAATGAATGTGTTTTTTCTTTTCTTTCCATTTATTATTATTTGCTGTGCTGAAATATGAATGTGAATGTGTGCGATAATAATTATGGTTGTGGAGTCTCAACAATATGCTCTAATTTATTTATTGTGTGAAAATGTCGGGATTGTGTTGACAGGTTAGGAATGGGGGGCTGTTTTTTTAATCGATTCGGAGGTTTTGTATGAACAATTTTAGATTGCTTTTTTTTAGAGGATGAATGTTTTTTGTTGGGTAATTTTAAAGGAAATAGAGTGTGATTACACGTGATAATGAGCAGACTAAGTGCATTCTCATGAATATGCTTACAAGATTGAGCGTGCTAAATTATATTGATTGCGTAGATTCATGTGGACACTAATTTAGGTGAGTATGCTTATTGTATGTTAAAGTGAGTATTATTACAGCCTTTTAAGGTGAGTATGCTTATTGTTTGTTAAGGTATGTATGAATTAATTGAAGATAGGGAGCTAAGATGACTGAGTGACATTATGGATTAGTATTTCGGTAATTTAGAATTGTCAAAATTATTAAAGATTTTCAACATGACAAGCATACCAGCTCTTTGATTAATTATACTTACTTACTTCCCTGGCTGCACCAAGGTAGCATAAATTAGTTGTAATCTATGGCCATTTTTAGATGGCGTCTAAAGCTGGTTCTAAAGATGGCTACCGTTTCCTTACAATCAAACTAATTCCTTTCATTATAGGAACATTCTGAAAAATCATTAATCAAAATCCTTAAGTTCCAATCTTTAATCATTTGACTTCAAACAAAAATGTCCCTCATGGACATGTTGATTCTTAAATAAACTCATGCGGATGTCTTAGTAAAAAAACGAATTTTAAAAGCGGCAATGGTCCCCCGTACGCCTTTGCCAAGGAAGAAGTGAGTAGTAGAATGTCCTAGTAGCGCTATTGTGCCTTAATCTGGATAATATATAAATTCACGGCGCCGACACACGTAGATCCGATGGAGAAGGTATAAGATCACGTGGAAAACCAGAGAACTATTGGAAGGATTGTTGATAGAGACTTTTTTTGCTAGTACTTACTTACTTACTTACTGAAACCATGCTCCGACTTAAGGCCTAGGTTGCTACAAAATGCCATTCATCTCTCTCTGTTGCTGGCTGTATCACAAAGCTTGTACAAATTCTCAGTTTTCACATCTAACTGGCATTCCTTGGTCGGAAGCCAGCAATAGACCCAGCTGTAGGCGCCATCTGAGCAAGTCTATGGATCACAATTGATCTGAAGGACCAATGAAATGAGTAAACATACAAAAATCCTTTATTCAACACAGCTCATCCGTTAAGAATCTCGAACATGTCTACCTACTTCACAATTTTCTTTCCATTTATTTCCAACCATCCAATGATTTAATTCACCATATCATTTACCCATCCATCCATTCACATACCTTAATATATTCCATCAGTTCCTGTAAAAAGTAATATAACTCAAATTCAGGTCAATTACCATGCATGATGCGCATCAAATAAACATTTTAGTGATGAACAATGTGTGAATCAACATCGACCCGACGTCACTTATTGTTACAAAATGTTCAACTCAGTTCCTTTTCACTGCTTAACAGAAATGTTGCTGAAAATTCTTAGCGAAGAACAAAAAAAAAGATTTTTTCTTTTTATACCCATTTAGACATGAACAATAAGCTGTAAAGGAAGAAAAAACCTGAAAAAAATGAGCGGCAAAAATATATATATATCGGGTCGACTGCCGACTGCTGACTGCTAATAAATAACACACAAGGGAAATGCTCTCTTTTTTTTAATATACTAAATCTCCAAGATTATTTATTACACGAAATAAATCATAACATGTTTCATTTTCAAATTAAACTTTTAAGGATGATTTATGTCTTTACAACAGCACAGAATGAATAGAATATAAAGAAAAGAAATGGAAGTGAGAGAGTGAGTGAGAGAGAGAGAATTTTTTTTGTGAGAGAATAAAAAAATATTGCGAATTAAATTGAGCATTGGAATTCGAGCTGAGAATGTCTATTGTTAATGAAAATTGAGAAGATTAAAAGAATAATTTTTTGTTGTTGTTATATTCTTAATTTTCTATGGACGCAGCTTGTGGGCTTAATGCCTTTTTATCCCTTTTTTGGTCTTGTTGTATTATTAACTGGATTTACTTGATTTTTGCAAATGATTTTTTTGAGATTATTTTTGTGGAATTTTTGGGTAGATTTTGGATTTTTAACAATCTTAAAAATCAGGCTATCGGGTCAATTTGAGACTATCTTGCAAATTCAAGGCTATGGGGTCAATTTGTGACTGTGACGTCTATTTTGGCTTGAGAGTCTAATTTTTGGGGCTAGGTATAGGCTTGATGTACTTTCAACAATGATCACATCATGAAGTTGTCTAAAATTGCAAAAATTCTCAAGAAAATTTAGCTTTGTGTTCAAAGTTGATAAGAACACACGATTTTGATTCAAAATCTTTAAGAACACATTATTTCGGTTCAAAACTGTAAAGAACACATGACTTTGGTTCAAAATTGATTAGAACACATGATTTTGGTTCAAAACTGTCAAGAATACACGAGTTTAATTCAAAATCTTAAAGAACACTCGAATTTGGTTCAAAATTGTTAATAACACTCAACTTTGATTTAGAATCTTTAGAAACAAATGACTTAGGTCCTAAATCATTAATGATAAGCGACTTTGGTAGTAAATTGCAAAGATTTTGTCATTTTGATCAATTTAGGACCTCAATTTTGGATCCTTGGGGTCCTAACTGCTGTAAATTGTAAGATTCTAACCAATTCTAAGCTTCTGACTCATTCAAAAGTGATAAATCCCACTAATTACCCTCAAAACTGATCCCATCACCTTTGTCTAGATTCCTCAACATCCCCTCAACTTGACCTTCTTCATCCTATATCCCAAAAAATTCCACAATATTCCCAAAAACAACAATCTCAAAGAATTTCAATTCAACAAAAACTTTCTTCTTCTTACTTCTGCTCTTCTCACTTCTCCTTCAACATCATCTTCACGCATTTAATTTCATTTACAATTTTTCATCTCTCAATTTGTTCATCTCAACAAGCATAAAACTGCCTTTTATATTCAAATATCAATTCGTTTTCATTACAAAGCTCATTCATTTTCATTATTTTTTTTATAATTTATTCTGGCCTTTCTTTTATTACCGAAAAGATAAATTCCTTTTTTTCTTCTCTCTTTTATAGTCGAAAATTTTCTTTTCATCCTAATAATGAGCGTAATTAATTCACATAAGGAAACATGAAAACATAAGACAGTAAAAACATAAGTTTATAGAATTTTATAAAAGAAAAAATTAAAGATTTTTTTCATCCACAATATAATTTATATGTAATTTATATCCATGAGTAGTGAATTGTGTGAGTTTTAAGCATAAACTTCAATTTTTTCTTTGTATGGAGGGTAGATGGATTAATGGAGGATGTGCATGGTGAGAGGTTTTGTTGGTGTTTGAACCTTGGTGGATTTATGGTCTATTAGGTGATTCTCTGATGATTTTTTGTGGATATGTAGTCAAATTTTAGGAATAAGATTAATTTTTGTGTAAAATACTCCCAGAATTCCGCTGTAAATTTGTAACTTTAGCTCAACTTTAGCTTAGCAAATTATTATGCAAATTAGCCTTATTTGCGGTAAACTCAGAAGCATATGAAGCCATCTAGTGTGATGTTTAATGAACCCTGACTCTATTTTTCATCATTTTGCTACAACTGAATTTATATAAATCCAGAGTTGGCATGACTTTGGGAGTCCGAATTTCAAAAATCCAAAAATATGCCTCGACTGAAGTACGGCATTTTACATTATAGTCATATGAACTCTTCATTAATGAATGCGAAACTCAATATAAAGTAAAGTTCATCTTTCGACTTAGTTCTCTTAGTACATTCGTTAGGGCTGCTTTATTTCCTATATCTATGCCTTTGTGACTTTTTACAGTATTTCAAAATTATTGGCATTTCTATAAGATTTTTATTTAAGACGCGAAAGCATGTAGTTGCTCGAGATCGTGATCGAGAACGAAAATTCTAAGAGAATTCTTCAAATCCTCAATCTGTAGATTTGTTGAGGAACTGAAAAGGATTGGTCTGGGTTACAAGAACTCTTATAGGCCACTATTGAGAACAGAACTCAAAGTTTAAATCGGATTTTGTATGAACAATTCAGATTCATACAAAATTAATGTATGTACACCGAGCTAACAAGACAATAGTTACAAATCACAGGTCATGGATCACAATTGATGTGCACGACCAACGAAGTAAGTAAACCAGTAAGTCAAAATACTTAAGTCACCAAAAATCCTTCATAAAATCCACAAAAGTTCAAAAATTCACAAAAACCATCTTAAATTCTCCACAATCGATTGCAATCTTGAGAATCACATTTTCCCAAGGGATTCAAAACAACAAATTATTTTTTGCACCTCACAACCTCTTTTGTATAAACGTCCATTCTCTTTTTAATCCACCAATCCTCCAATACAGTAGTTACTTTAGCGATCTCACAAACAAATTACTTCGCATTGTCACTTTTTTTTACACCAAAAAAAAAATTTCACATAATATTTTGTTGCTTTTTGTCTCGTTCCTCATAGTTTATCATCAATTAATTGTAATAATAATAAGTAGATAATAAGAATAGTAATAATAATAATAATCAGCTAATTTTAATCTCTCAATTTTTATTATTATTTTTTTTCTGTAGTTAATTATACTTCATTTTTTTTAATTTATGTATGAATTTATCACAGTATTTTCAGCTTGCGCGACACACACACACGAAATTATCAATTTTTGAGAAATAAATTTACAAAAAAACAAAAAGCAGAAGCTTAATTTTATTGTTATGGATGTGCGGCTGCAGCGGCTGCGGCACCAAGTCTTTGTGATGGTGTCATCCATGAATATGGTGGATAATAAGCCGATAATGCAGGATTAAATGAACTATATGGACTTGCGGCTGATGGTAGCGTTCCAGGTTTTGCATACGGATGATAACGTGACGCTGACAATGGACTAAGTGGTGAGGTACTTGGTGGATATGCGGACGCAGCACTTCTGTGTAAACCAGGTGGAAAAAATAACGGTGGCATAAGTGATGCAGCTGACTGTTGTGCTGCTAATATACTTGCAGCTGTTGCTGGATCCGATAAATTTGGTGAGTGTGTCTTCATATGTTGAATTAGCTCATCCGTTGTTGAATATCGTCGACCACAATAGCCATCATGCAGGAGCCAATTACATGCAAATGGTTTTGACATTTGTGCAAATGGATGATTTGGAGGTAGTGATGACATGGCCATTGCTAGACCATATTTTTGTTGTTCACATTGTGCACAACCAGCCGGACATGGTACACCCATAAGCATTTGTTGATTATGTGCTGAATATTGACATCCAGTACAATATGGATCTTTACATACTGGCACAAGTGCTTCACCACCAGTCGGTGTCTTTATACGTGCATAACTTAAATATGGATTAGCGGCATTTTGTGGATAACCTGATGCAGCAGCAGCTGCTAACATTGATGCATGATGTTGTGATAAAGCACTAGTAAATGATGATCTAAATGCTGGATTTGTTGGATCAATACCAGCTGGATAAAATGGATTAAAACCAGCTTTATACATTCCCATATCCTTCTGTTGTGACTGTAATAAATCCAATGCTGATCGTGGTGATTCCTTTTGTGATAAACTTGGTGATTTATTTAATTCACTTTTTTCACTATCATTCTCGATAATATTATGATTTTTATTATCAATACTATTATTATTATTATTATTATTATTACTGTTAACACTAGCTGGCGATTCACGATTACTATTGCGTGACGATACACGTGAATTATTATAAATTATATCCTTTTTTGCATTTGATTTATTACTTTCATCACTCAAATTATCATCAACACTACTTGCTTTGGATAATGGACGATGTATGTCATCGCCATTAAGATTTTTACGACTCAACACATTCGTTTCGTATGGCTTAAAACTTAGGTCATTTATTTTATCCATTTTTTGTGCCGACGGCTGGATTTGTTGTTGTTGTTGATGTTTTTGTTGCTGTTGTTGTTGTTGTTGTTGTTGGGTATTATCCAATTTTTTTGATTTGTCTAATCCTGATGATGGTGACGATACGAGGGATTTAACGTTGTTTGAATCGGCTCCAATTTGGGAGCATGTTTGAGCCAGAAGGGCAAGGGGGCTCTTTTTTGAGTCCAGCTGTTGAGAAAGAATTAGAAAAATTAGAATTTTAATTTATTAATTTTTTTTTTTGTTGAAAAGTGAAGGAATTTTAAAAAATTAAAAAAATTTAAATTACTATAGAAAAATATGAAATGTGTTATGACAGGCAGATGTCATAATTTTGATTGATAAAGCTGTAATTTTTCATAAATTAAATCAATCTTTCACAGAAAAATATTTTTTATTATTTACACCACGTTTTAAACGAGGCTACAAAGTTATTTTTTTAATAGGGATTTGAAGATTGATGAAGAATTTTGAATTAATGTTGTAATTTCGTGAATTTTGAAATTTGATAAATTTAGTTTTAAATAAATTAAAAACTTTATATAAATCTTTAAATTAAATTTAAAAATTTTAAATTAATTTTAAATTTAAATTAAAACTCTAAAATTAATTTTAAAGAAAATATCTTTTTTCATTATGGATTAAAATTTATAAAAGTAAAATCCTTAAAATTCAAATTGATTTAATTTATGTTTTTAGATTTTTTAATGAATTCTTCTCAACAATTGATTTTTTTTTTGAATTTTTATATTAAAGTTAAAAAATAAATTTTTTCTGATTTTTGTGTCAAAAAATATAAAAATTTTGATTTTCAATATTTTTATGTTTTTTAAAAAATAATTTAAAGTTTTTTCTTGAATAAAGTTAAGTATTACGGTGAAAAATTTTAAAATACCACAATTTTTAAAAAATCAAATCTCTATTTAAAAAAAATAATTAAAAGATTTTTTTTTCCTTTTTTGAAAAAAAAAATATATTTTGATTATGGTTTAAAAAATTTTAAAATTTAATTTTTTAGGTTTTTTTTTAAGATTAATTTTTTAAAAATTTCCTATTTTTTAAATTGTAATTTTGACAATTTTTACAATCATATTTGAAGAATTAAATTCATTTTAAATCAAAAATTTTGAAAACATTTCTTGAGATTTTTTCATTTTTTTTTTCAACTTTCCTTCAATCTTTTTACTTATTAAATAATTCACAAAAAAATGTCCTTACCGTAGCTGAGTTGCCGGGAGACATGTAATCTGGCTGTAAATATTGATTATTTCCTATAGTGAGCATTGGTATAGTCGTGTTCGCTCCTTCAAGCACAACCATTTGCGATTGATATAAAAATTGTCTTAAATTTTTTGGTTTTTCACTTTTTTAACTTAAATTTTTATTTTTTGAATTTTTTTTAAGTTTTAAGTTTTTTTTTTTGGTCGACGAAAATTATAAAAAATTTTTGTTAATTTTTTTAAATCATTTGAAGATTTTTTTATTTTTTAAAATTTTTTCACTTGATTTTTTTGATGGTTTTTAAACTTTTTTAATCCAGAGAATATTTTTGATAATCCAATCTTGGCTTATTTTTGGTCGATTCTCCTTTTATTCCACAGTTTTTTTAATCCTTGAATTTTTTTGACTCATAATTTTTGAATTTCACAATTTTTGATCCATTTTATATTTTTTTAAAAATATTTTTTGTGTTTTTTAAAAATATTTTTTGTGTTGTAAAATTTGTTTTTTTTTTTTTAATTTTTTTAATCCATAAATTTGAATTTTTCAAAATTTTTCTTCACTTTTTTGGATTTTTTACTATTTTTTCAAAAATAAATCCAATTTAATTCTTCTTTTCTTAAATCACTGGGAAAAAATCGGACTAGAATTTTTCCACGTCTAATAAGCACGAAGTCAACTCTCGAACTGAGAGCAGTGCTCAAATTTGTGCAAAAAAATGTGAGAAAATGTTTTTGTAAATTTTCGAAAATGAAGCAACAGGAGAAGAGTTTCGAGAGCATAAAAAAGTCCTCTCGCGAGAGAATTTTCGAATATGAGAGAAAAATCTCTTCGAAAAATGAATATCAGCAGTGAGCATTGAAAGTCAAAAAATATAGTTTCATGCATGTGCCAAAACGGAAAGAAAAAAAATTTCCATGATGGCTCTTGTTGATGAATCTGCCAATAAAAAGCATGCGTTAGAGCGAAAAATCCACCATTGAAATATTTTTTTCGTTGACGAGCGTGAAAGTCGTGGCTGAGAGTGAGAATTTTTGCATGATTTTTCACGAGAGTTTTTCATGAAATTTGCTTAATATGGAGTGACATATGATATGGAGTCATAAGCCACCCATGATGAACGCGATGGAATCTTTGAAATTAATATGTTGAAGAGCAGTTCACGCTTGTCAGACAGTTATATGAATTTTTGATTGAAGATGCAACAGCAAATTTGGAATAATTGGTTAAACTGATAATTTTAAATTTACTGGTTAAAAATCTAATAATTTTTGGGAAATAGCTCACAATTTGATTATATTTAAATTGAATTTTTCAAATTTAAGGATAATTTTTGGATTCAAAATTTAAATTTGATTTTTGAATTTTCAAATTTTAATGTTTTAAATTTTCAAATTTTGATTTTCTAAATTTTCAAATTTTGAGATTTTAAAATTTTAATTTTCTAATTTTGATTTTTTAAAATATTCAAATTTTCATTCTGTAACTTTTTCAAATATTGAGTTTTTAAAATCTTCAAATTTTTAGTTTTTCAAATTTTTAAATTTTCAAATTTTGTTTTTTCAAATTTGATGCTTTAAATTTTCAAATTTTGTTTTTTTAAGTTTTCAAATTTTGAATTATTAAAATTTGATTTCTAAATTTAAAATTTTTAAAATTTGATTTTTTAAAATTTGTTTTAAATTTTAATTTTTCAAAAGGTTTTAATTTTAATTTTTAAATTTTGTTCAAGCTTTACTAAAATTACAAACGTCTTTAAATTCTTAATCTTTTGAATTTTCAATATTTGAATACTTTTCTATATTTTTTTTTAGGTTTTTCAAATTTTTGAATTTTTTAAATATTTCAAAACTTCTAATTTTCTTGAAACATCATCAATTCATCTAATTCGTCCCAGCCACAAAACTCCAATTTCAAAAAATATGTCCCTACTTCTTCCTCCGTACCGTTTGAACTCATCCGACACATTTAAACTAAAAATGAGAATTTTATGCTGTTGCAACTCCGATCTGCTACTGAAATGATGATGAAAAATTAAATAGAATTCATTTCAATTCATTTATTTTATTTTCTCATTTCCATTTAACGTCTTTGATGTTGAAAGCTACTGACTTGGTGATTATTGTGTTGATTTTGATGCAGTTGAATGCATTTTGAAATTGAAACCATCATTTAAAAGAGAAGAAGAATGTGAAAATATGTTGAAAAAGAAAACTTAAAAGATATATCAATAAATTATGTAAATGTTTTATGAGACGGAAGGTAAATAAGTCATGGCTCTGTTTGTAGATGGATTGTTGAAAGTGGAATTGTTGATGGGAAGAATTGAGGAGACTTGGATTGGATTTTTTGAGGTATTTTTGAGGTTATTTAAGAAAATTTTGGCATTTTAGGTTGATTTTGGCATTTTTGTCTCGAAATTTACACTCAATTTTGGGAATTTTGTCCAAAAAGTAACGATTTTGACCCAAACACACTCTACAGCTTCGGATAGGTCTAAAACCCCTCTGTTCATTCCTTACAGGCACAACTCAACCTGCAATAAGTCAAATTACCAAAATTTCACCATATTTTCACCATCAACTCATTAAAATCCACAAAAAAACCTCATAAATAATCCCAGCAAAAAAAAATTCCCCGTCTTCCACAAATCAACCTGACAAGTCAGCAAACAAGCCTCCCTCGAATACTCATCACGTCTAAAAATATAAAAAATCTTGCAGATATGACAAGCAAATATTTATACAAAAAAATTTTTATTTCCACTCTCACTCAAAAGTCATTCATCAAAATGCTATTTTTAAATGTATTCTTATCTATTTTTTCAAATAAACACTTAATGGTCTATTTCCTGCAAGTCAGCCTCGCTCTGTTGTTAAATGTAAACCATAAATAACATGAAGGAGGGCAAGAAAAAAAATGTGAACATAAATGAACATAAAAAGAAATTTTTGTTAGTCTTTGATGAAAAAATTTTTGTCATGCAATTTTTAAGGATCGGAATTTTTGAATAAAATTGGATGTTGAGGGTGGTTTGTCCGGGATGTTACCCGGATCTGTTTCCCGAAAGGTAAAATTTGTGGAAAATTATACTTCGGCTGACGTAACTTAGACTGACTGGGACTAGTGGACATTTTGATTAAATGAAATGAAAAGGCTTCTGCATTCCTGGGATATGCTCTTCTAACTACATACGTCAGTAATCCCAAATATTATCCTTTAAACAAAACCCAGAATTCCTGGATTGCATGTGTTGAAAAGGACCCTAGAGTCCTTAATATCCCGAACTGGCAGAAGGTTTCGAAGGAAAGAGCTGTCTTCAGACATTCCCTATGCTTAACAAAGAGCCCTCGTGCGCCTCAGCCAAGGAAGTAAGTTGTAAGTAAACAAAACACATGGACAGGCGGAAGCCGGCTAAAGAACCCGATTTAGGCGTCATCTGTGGATTTTAAGCTTGAATTATGTAATCCAGGTTAGCAAAATATCAAATTTTCTATAAAAAAAATTAACAATTGTAGCCATAATTATATGATGCATGACCGTAGAGTAAACAAAACAATTAACCAGCAATGTTATGGCCATAAAATATAATTAAGTTAATCTAATAAAATTATAATTGCATAAAATAGGGATTTTTTACTGTTAACGTCTATGCATATCTCTTGGAATAAAGCTGTCGATAGAGACAGTACTGAGACAGACTTTCGCAAAAAATCGGGAAATTTACAAGGGTCAGACACTCCAGTGGTACAGTACTGTACTTACTGTACTTACTGTACTTTTCATACAAGTACAGTAAGTACAGTAGGTACAGTACAATACTTACTGTACTTTCATACAAGTACAGTAAGTATTGTAAGTATTGTACTGTACTTACTGTACTTTCATATAAGTACAGTAAATATTTTACTGTACTTACTGTACTTATATGGAAAATATTCTAAGGATTATTTTGTTAAATTCTCTTGTGAAATATGTGAAATTAATGTTAAAAATCTTAAAATTGTAATTTTTTACCTTAGTTTTCTTATAATAATGTAAAAATAACTACTACAAATCCAAATTTAACATAATGCTTCTTATTTTGGCCTAAATTTTCTTATTTGAAATGAAAAATCGTTCTGAAAAGCCTGATTTGGCCTCGAATTTTATATTTCGAGTGCAAAATCACTCGGAAAAGCCGAATTTGACTTCGATTTCCATATTTGGGATGAAAAATCACCCAGAGAAGCAGAATTTGGCTTCGATTTTCTTATTTGGGATGAAAAATCACCCGGAAAAGCCGAATTTGGTCTGGATTTTCATAGTTTGGTTAAAAAAATCACTCGGAAAACCCGAATTTGGTCTCGATTTTCATATTTGGGATAAAAAATCACTCGGAAAAGCCGAATTTGGCTTCGATTTTCTTATTTGGGATAAAAAATCACTCAAAAAAGCCGAATTTGGCTTCGATTTTCTTATTTGGGATGAAAAATCACCCGAAAAAGCCGAATTTGGTCTGGATTTTCATAGTTTGGTTAAAAAAATCACTCGGAAAATCCGAATTCGGTCTCGATTTTCATGTTTGGGATGAAAAATCACCCAGAAAAGCCGAATTTGGCTTCGATTTTCTTATTTGGTATGAAAAATCATCCGGAAAAGCCGAATTTGGTCTCGATTTTCATATTTGGGATGAAAAATCATTAGGAAAAGCCGAATTTGGATTCCATTTTCATATTTCGGTTGAAAAGTCTCTCAAAAAAACCAAATTTTGTCTCAATTTGATGAATTTAATTTGGAAAATTCATAAAAATGTAAATTAGTACATCAATTTTCTTATATAAAGGTAAAAAACTTTGAAAAACATTATTTTCTATTAAATTTCCTTTAAAATTAGTGAAATTTAATAATTTTTATCACTTTTTTACTTTAAAAATGATAATACAAGTATTGTAAGTACAGTACAAACTTACTGTACTTTTCATACAAGTACAGTAAGTACAGTAGGTACAGTACTGTACTTACTGTACTTTCCATACAAGTACAGTAAGTATTGTAAGTATTGTACTGTACTTACTGTACTTTCATATAAATTCAACAAGTACAGTAAGTACAGTACTGTACTTTTGGAGTGTCTGACCCTTGGAAATTTACGGGCTTAAACCCGGACCTTTAAAACGAAAATGTTCAAAATTTGGCAAAAATTCCAAAATTTGTATGCAGTTTTTGACTTCTTGAAAAATCGAAAAATTTTGAGGCTTTGTTGGAACACAGCAGCAAGGTAGAAAAGTACAGCAGCAGCGTCCCGGCAAAAATACAGCAGATGGCCGCTCTAGTTATTGTTCACTTTAGATTATTTTTAATAATTCTTTACAACATTACAACAATAAAGTAGAAGAAATTGCTCCTAATAACCCTAATATATGAAATATCCCATGATAATTGACTGTTTAAAAATTCTATTTAATTTGGCAATAAGTGTCTTCAATATAATTTACGAGTCCCATTATAAAAAAAGACTTGACAAAGACAGTATTTTATTAGTGTCATATAAAATGTCGCTTCCTAATCGCTGATGACTTAAAGTGAGTGTTTCAGTTAATTGCGGTATTATTGTTGATAAAATGATATGAAAATATTCCAGAGTTGGGAATTGCTGTTTGAATGACTTAAGAAAATGCAAATTAAGGATGTTAATTGAACCGATCAAGCTTCTTAGTTGTATATACAAGGACTACCAAACTGTAGTCTCTTACAGCTATTTTTGGTCTATTTTTTGAAGCTTCTTCTAGCTTATATATGTAAATATATTTATACATTACAACTAAATTATAATTTAAAATGTGAACCGAAGTGGTCTGTTGGTGGAATGGTTTTTTTCTTCGGGGCTTCATCATTGCACAACTCAACCGTCATTGATTCTAGACCAGGTATGTGAATTTTTCACTCATCCTTGTTTGACTCATATACATTGGAAACACCACCCACAGCTTCCATTTGTAGGATACAAGCAGTAATGTCGTCAATGGAGTGGTTCTGATTCCCCTATAGACTGCAGGTCTAGGTTTGAGTGCTGTGTAGCTTGTCAAACTTTCATTAAACCTGTCATCATCCCAGAGATGAAAATAACGCTTAGCTTTTTTTCGCGAAGGAGCTTGGTGGTAAGGCTAGATCAAAACTGCACACAGTTCATGGCATTTCCAAAGTTTATTGACGACACACAGGTTACCCATTTCTGTTTTACTTTACAATCGAATTAACAAATGCGCTGTATCCCTAATTCAAAAATCTTTTACATCCTTTCAACATTCAGACTACTTTCAATTGTAAGGCCATTTACAATTCATTTATAGCAAAAAATAACAATTCATGTGTACCTTAAACGCTTTCATGCAATCTCCCTTTGATGAATTGTGAAAGATTTATGATGATACTTTACCTCCCCATATTTTTATTGTGTGCTGTTTGTGCATCCTTTCTTCTCTCTTGATGTCGTAGAAAAAAAAGGAAAGAAAAGAAGAAGGAAAAAAAAGTAAATTTATAGCATTACAAAAAATCTTTCTTTTATTATTTATGGAGCACACACAAAGATAATTTGTTAAACATATCCTTTTTGCCTTTCACATTTGACTGCTGCTGCTGATGCTCGTATACCTTTAGTGCGTCTTATTATAGAACATAGGGGAAGTGGAAAGAATAAGAGGTGATTTATTGAAATTTTTACATTGAATAAGTGCCTTTGAAGTGACAAAAAAGGGGAATTGAGTGCTTTTTAAATTTATTTAAAGAAAGATGAAAATGCTGGATGTTGAAATGAAGATATTTGGAACTGTTACCCTAACAAATAAGGATCATGCTGTCGAGAGCTTGGTTATGATAAATATACTAGATGAGTATCCTCATGAGCATTGCTATTATCATGAGCATTGCTTTCATCTTGCTCTGCTTTGGAGATCACTCTCTTTGCATGCTAAGGCTAGAGACTAGGACTTCTGAAATTAGATAATATGATCCTTTTTCGATTAAAATGTTAATTATTCGTACGTAAATCAAAACGAAAGTTTTATATGTAATGACTGAAGGGTCCAGCCGTATAAGCTGGAGGCAAAGCGATTATTAATATATTGTAACCCTGATTGTTCCACATCCTCCAGACCTACAGTTTATAGTCGGATCTGAACCACTTGCATGCTCTGCACATTGCAAGAACAGATAGTACGTCATAAGACTCGATGTACCCTGCAATGTATCCAGTAACGATTCATGTGCGCAAGATTTCGTAAAGAAAGTCATCCAGAAACTAGTATATCCTTAGACTAAAACGACGAGATGGAAATAAGGCTTCGAAACTTGATCAAGATCTGAGATTGAACTCAGGATCTTTGGCACGTAAGGCAAACGCTCTACCATTTAGTCCACTGATGTCATTTAACCGTTTTAATTCCCGAACTTATCTTGATGTCGATACTCGAAATTGATTGAAGGCTCAAACGTTTTAATGAGTTTTTAAACTTCAAAATAGCTTATGTATTTTAAAATCGGGGATTTCCAAGAAACCTCCCTAACAATTGAACTTAAACGTAGCCGAATTATCAATCATATATCGGTGAAATTTGTATTTTCTACAAAATACCTACATTAATTAGGATTATGATAAGTTAATTTCTACAAAATATATTAATAAGGATTATGATAAGTTAAAAATAATTAAATTTGATAGCGAAATGTATAAAAACAATGAAAAATTAAGGAGCACCATTCAGTGGCAGTTGAGTAAATTATTGATAAACCAACAATTGTGAAAATGAGTATAAAATTTTTAATATTTATTGTGCTAGTGAATTTTCGCTCAAGTTTCGGTCAAACTTTAAGTTGTTACTACGGTACATCAGCCTACGGCTACCAATGTAGCTTAACAATTGAAAACCCAAACGGATTAAACAATTTCACATCAATTAATGGAACACATTTAGCTGGAAAAACAGACAGTGATGTTTTATATATTACTAGAAGTTCAGGCTCTACAACTAATGTCCCGTCAATAATCTGTGATCGTTTTCAAAATTTAACTAGAATTGCACTTTCTGCAAGTTATATTCAAAATATAGATGAAAAGGCCTTCAAGAACTGTAAAAATCTTAAAAACTTAATTTTAAGCAGTAATAAAATATCAAAAATTGATGAAAATGCATTTGTTGAAAATTTGGAATTATTATATATCACTCTAAACATTAATCAGTTGACTCAAGTATCCGAAAATTTATTCCGAAATCAACATAAGCTAAATGAGTTGCGTTTGTGCAGCAGTCCATTGCCAGATTTGCCTAAAAATATTTTTAATTCACTCCAAAAGTTAACCATATTGCACCTTGAATCAAACAAGTTAAAGGATCTAAGAGCTGAATGGTTTTTGCCCCTTATTAACCTAAAAACATTGCAATTACAAAAAAATTACAAAAGTCCTCGTGTTATTGATCGAGGGACTTAAGCGCATTTTTGTCCCAGCGATCAGTAATTGATTAATAAGTCACTTCCAGAACTAAAACACAAGATCCAGTAAGATCCACTTCACTTCCAGAACTAAAACACAAGATCCAGTAAGATCCAGGTCACTTCTAGTCCTAAAAATCAAGATCCAGTAAGATCCAGGTCACTTCTAGACCTAAAAACCAAGATCCAGGTCACTTCCAGACCTAAAAAACAAGATCCAGTAAGATCCAGGTCACTTCCAGACCTAAAAACCAAGATCCAGTAAGATCCAGGTCACTTCCAGACCTAAAAACCAAGATCCAGTAAGATCCAGGTCACTTCCAGACCTAAAAACCAAGATCCAGTAAGATCCAGGTCACTTCCAGATCTTAAAAACAAGATCCGTATAAAACTTCCACAAATTTAAGAACTTCATCATTTAACGGATTTTCATAAATCAAACCTCATAACGGTCAAAAAAAATTTAAACATTGTTCAGTAAACACTGTTAAAACATCGACAAACATTGAAAAACACTGTAAAACAATGAAAAAACGTGTTGTTGTTTTTGTTGTTGTTGTATATGAAAATGAAAAACTGTTAATTATAGTATTTATGCGTTGATATGAGACTTCTAAATGACCGATAACCCAATAACTTGATAGAACGAAGCTATTAAAACAAACCAGAGCTCTCTACGATGTCTAGTTTTCGAGATCTCGCGTTCCAGCCGAACGAACGAACGAACGAACGAACGAACGAACAAAGTGCATTATTAAGCTACCTTTTTGAAAACAAGTTTCAAAAATGCGCTAAAAACATGATTGAGGAACTTCCAAGAAATATTTTCATATCTTTAAAGAATCTAACTAGTTTAACCATATTCGGGAATAAGCTTAAGGTGATCCATTCTGATTCATTTCGAGGTGTATCTAGTCTTAAAACAATAGACTTTGAAAATAATCAAATTAGTGCAATTGATGAAAAATTCATTGATGCCACTGGAGTACAGATTTTAGATATGAGGAACAATACGTGTGTAAATCAACTTATCAACGATAATTCGACCACAAGGGTCACGATGAGGACAGCATTACAGAACTGCTTTAAAAATTTTGATGACTTATTACTAGGTAAGATCATAAGCTTGTCCTCTGTGACCTATATAAGCCACTAGTGCTTACCACAAACCTTTATCTTTTATTATTACTGATTAAACCTTTATGATGTAATTTTACCTTCACAGAAAGAGTTCGCAGACTTGAAGAAGCAGAAATAACCTTTAACGACATAATCCAAGGTGTCAGAGAACAGAATCAGCAACTAACTCTAACTGTGGATGAATTAAACAACAAGGTTACCAATATGACAGCCGAAAATGAACAATTTCGTAATGCAACAAACGAAGCATTCAAGAGACAAGCAGAAGCGCTTAAAAATTTGGAAAATGAGTTCTTAATATGGACTACTCGTCCATGTTCATGTATTTAAATATACAAAAAATATAAATATTCATTCAATTTTAATGGTGTTGGATACTCTATTTTTTTTTAATATATTAATCCAAAGTAATGTTAACCAATAAAGAAAATAAATAATCACAATAATTTTGTCTTTGTATTTATCATGTCTTAAAAGGAATTCTTCATTAGTCCTCTTTAGTTTATTCTCAGGTTCCATTAAGAAAGCAATCTATACCTGATATTGCTCTTAGAAGTATCAAACTTTTCTCTCTGTTTTTATTGTCTTCAGTTATTTTTATCTTCTGAAATCGGTAGACAATCATGACTGGCCGCCGACCTTTGACACCTTCGATCGGCAACCATTGCTAGATCTCAATAGGAGCGACCATTAGTCGTTGACTGTAAATTTTAGATGATATTCAGCAGGCTTTCGATGTTTGTCATCTGCCAATTGCCAACTCTGACTTATGTTGAACACGTACTTGTATTTATACGGAAATAATTAGGGATACGTTCACTTATCACGTTACGCAAAAAAACGAATTTTTAGACCCTTCCTTCTCGTTACAAAATGTCCATGAAAAATTTTTTTTTTTTTTGTTTAGGCTTTTACAAAATCTTAGACTTCCCCTACCCCCTAAAAAGCGAACGTAATAAGTGAACGGCCCCTAAAGAAATTATCAAAGTATAAATTAATTTATGATTAAATTGCTGACTTCAAATTTTACTTAAATCCTCAATAAATTTTATCGATGTTAAAATATATGAAAAAACACTTCCAAATTAATTTATTGCAATCCAGGGATGAAGTCTCCGAGAATATGACTAACATTTTATTTTAATTTTTTAAACTTTGAGCTTTTTCAGAAATTTAGACAAATATGTAAACCAGAATGTGATTTTATTAAAACTACACAACTTCATGAAAGCCTGGAAACTGAAACATCAAAATGCATGCGATAAATCCATGCTTTATCTTTTAATTAGCTTTTACCGGACACTTTAAAATAAGTGACATCAATTATTTGAAGCAGTTACCCGAAAAGATAACTAGTTTAAGTGCTTTTTTCCTTTTTTTGCAATTAACTTAATTGATTTCCCTTGAAATGCTGATTTTGATATATTTTATTGATTTTGCAATTTGTATAAAATCAGACAAAATTAATCAGTTAAAATTCAGTCTTCAAAAAACTGTCAAACAAAGCTTTAAAGTGAAAAATGAGTTTGAGCATTTGCCTTAAAATTTTCATCTTTTTGATAAGTTTCCGTGTTAGTTACAGTCAAGTGAGTTGTGTTTACAGGAATAATGATACTTACGGTTACACTTGTGACATCACAATAAAGAATCCCAATGGACTAAACAATTTTGTATCAATTAGTGGAACGCATATGACCGGGAAGACAAATGACAATATTAACAGAATCAATAGCATGGTCGGTTCTAATACTACAAACGTTCCATCAATAATTTGTGATAAGTTCAAAAATGCTCAGTCCATTAGCTTATATAATATTGGAATTCAAAAAATTGACGAAACTTCTTTTAAAAATTGTAAAAAGCTTACACATTTGGACTTAACTTTAAACAAAATCATTCAAATTAGTGAAAAATCGTTTAATGAAAATATAGAGCTTATAAGTTTATATCTAAGTGGTTGTCAAATTACACAATTGCCTGAAAATATTTTTTCAAAGCTTCAAAAATTAACAACACTGCTGTTGGACAGCAATAGGTTATCTGACTTGCCTCCAAAAATATTTAATCCATTAGTTAAATTATTTCAACTTTTTATTTCCACCAATCAATTAAAAGCTCTCAGAATTGAATGGTTTGCATCGCTCGTAAATTTACAGTATTTGTATCTTTATTCAAACCAAATTGAGGAACTTCCAATAGGAATTTTCAGTCCATTGACAAAGTTATTGACTCTTCAACTACAAAACAATAAGCTCAAAGTTATTAATTCAAATTCATTTGGTGTTTTGCCTAATTTAACCACTGTTGTCTTCCAAACAAATCAAATTGATGCTATTGACGAGAATTTTGTTGACTTTACTGGAGTAAAAACCATTTATATGATTAGTAATAAATGTGCAAATGCAACTATAACAGATACTTCATCTTCAAGATCAGCAATGAAATTAGCGCTTAGAACTTGTTTTGATAATTTCAACTATTTGACATTTGGTGAGAAATTTTAAATTTTTGAAATTTAAGAAAAATTTAAATTTTTGAAAGAATTTAATTAAAAATTGTGTTTATTTTATTTTTTTAACACTATTTCTATATCTTTTAAAAATAAAGGATGCAATTGCAATGAAATGGATGCAAGAATTTGCCAAATCGAAGATGAAAATGAGGAATTGCATATAAATATCCAAAACATCTTAAATCAGAATCAACAACAAGCAAATGCTACAGAACAACTTGAAAAAGAGGTCGACATTTTAGCTACTGGCCTTAATGACGTTCGCACAGAGTTGAGAAATACAACATTAGAAGGAGAAAAGTTGATGTTGGATCTTTTAAATAAAATTGAAAATTTAGAGAGCCAAATTGAGACACTTACCAATGAGAAGAATGAAATCAGCACAATGATTATTGAATTGCAGGAAGAAACTCAGCAGCTTCGCAAAGACACAGAAAAAGGATTGAAAAACCAACAAAGCGGACTTGAGGAATTAGAAAATGAGTTACTTGTATGGACATCACGCCCTTGTTCATGTCGTTAATATTATTTTTTAATTAATTATGATTTTTTTTGAGGTGTTGGGCTATTATATTCTGAATTGCATTATTATCCTAATATTACTCAAAAATATACATAATCCGTTTAATTATTTGTAAAATTCTATTTCTAAATCAAATAAAAATTCAATTTAATCAAAAAAATCACTAATTATAAATTTAATAAATAAAGTCTTAACAAACACAGTCATGAATGTCATTATCTCATCGCTTAAAATTCCACACAAACATCCATTAATTTCATCTTTAGACATTTTAATAATGAACAAAATAAATATTAAGCAATAATAATAACAATAATAATGGCAATAATGATAGCAGAACTACGCTTATAAATCTTCCACCAACAAAACAGCCAAGCGTGTAAGAAGAAATCAAATGAAAAGGCAATAAAAAAGTGCAAAAAAGAGATGAAAAAAAAAAATCCCATTTAACAAATTAATTTATTTCCATTCATGTGTGCACAGAACAACAGCAACAACATCGGGTCAGAAGACGAGATGAAGAGTAAAAAAAAATATCTTTATTACTTTATGAGCATATAAACGATATCTTAAATGATATTGCAATATATGAGCAGTTTTTTTTGCATTGCGAATATGCGCAAAGACTTACTTGACTCGACACCCATTTAACAGCGGAGATACGGAGGTAAGTGGATGTATGCTGTTTGTAGGATGTCCATTTACTATGAATTTTTATATTTTGAGTATCATTTTTGCTGGATATCGATGATTATGACTCAAAAATGCTCAAATAGCTTCGCTCGACCTAGGAAAAGCTTTTGTTACTTCGCTCGACTAAGGAAAAGCTCACATTACTTTACTCGACCTGAAAACTGCTTAATTAACTTCACTCGATTTAGGAAAAGCTCATATTAATTCGCTCGACCTGAAAAAAAGCTCAATTTACTTCGCTCGATTTGAAAAAAGTTCAATTTACTTCGCTCGACTTAAAAAAAGCTCATATTAATTCGCTCGACCTGAAAAAAGCTCAATTTACTTCGTTCAACTTGAAAAAAGCTCGACTTAGGAAAAGCTCATATTAATTCGATCAACCTGAAAAAAAGTTCAATTTACTTCGCTCGACTTGAAAAAAGTTCAATTTACTTCGCTCGACTTGAAAAAAGCTCAACTTACTTCGCTCGACTTAGCAAAAGCTCATATTACTTCGCTCGACCAAAAAAAGCTCAATTTACTTCGCTCGACTTAGGAAAAGCTCATATTGCTTCGCTCAAAATATTCAAAATTTACCACAAGTTACTCTCCATATACCTATGGACACCCCACTCTACAACCATCCAGTTCTCGCTGAAATTAAATGAATGGCAATGGAAAAAAAGTATTGATAAAAATTGCAAGCCATAACTCTAACCTACGCTGGTCATATATTTTAACTTGCCCATTTTTTTTATTCCTTCCAATCTTCTTCTTCTTCTTTTCCTTGTTATTATACATCCAGCCATAGCCATTGCCTTCTCTGCAACTTTCGCATTTGGCAATTTATGTCCTGAGTTGAATGTCGGCAAAACGTATAATTTGTTTTAATTTATTGTTTTTTATGTCGAGCGCAATATTTTTTCATTGCTGTTTGTTTCATATAGCCGCAGTATGCTCGCACTAGCTTGCTCGCGTATGTACAGCCATTGACATACATGTTGTTTGCACATACGTTTATTTTTTTTTGTATACACACAGACATATTTTATGGTTGTGTACACTAAACTGGTACAGATAAATGAGTAATGACTAGGAGCGATAGAATGGTTTAGTTTGAGGGAGGTGGGTTTGGTGGTGGAATGATGTTAAGGGATGTTTGGAGTTATGCTTAATTTATGATGCAGATTTTTAGGTTATGGTTGAAAAGAATTATAGCTAGTGCAACAAATAGGTACGAAAACACTTGATTTTGGGGTGCAGTTGAGGAACCAGCAAGGATTGAACATGCGTGATCAAGAAAAGGTTAGGTTAGATATGCCTGGCCCTAAGCAATCAATGAGGATCATCTACATCATATCAATTTCCATATCCTTCTAGCATATCCTCAAATTTGGATACAATACCCACCAATGTCATCAAAACCAAGTAGTAAGAGAGCTCATGATAGACCGAAGAACTCCTGGAAGGAAACTGTCGATAGATACAGCATTGCATCTGGTATTGGCAATTGGCAGGTGGAAGTCGGCGTCTATCGCCAGCTTTTGGCGGCATCTGAGGAAGTCTTTGGATCACAGTTGATCTGTACGTCCAGCGAAGTATGTAAGTATCATCAAAATCCCATTTTTCCTACAATTCCCATCAACATCTTCTTCCTTACTCAGTAGCATCTCCAAAATCACTCACCCAACAGCACACGAAGCAATTAATTCAGAATGAAAAATGCGCTCTAATCAAATTCCAATTACCATCTTACCCAGCAATCCGTTGTTCCAAAAACTATTATAAAACACATCTCATATCATCGCATTATGGAACTAAACAACTAAAATGAATCAAGTAAGAAGAAGATGAAGTTTTTTGGGGGGGAATTGACGACAAGAAAGAGAAGCATAAAAGAGAAAAAAAAAATTGCTAAGAGCACCAAGCGAGCATGAAATGGCAATGCTGTATATGCGGTTATAAAATGAAATAAAAAAAAAGAAAAAATGAACAAAAAAAGGCAAAAGTTGAGGAGATAAATTACCTAATTGTAAACCCCATGCGGTTAAACGTTAAGTATGCTGTCGTTATTATCATTTTCTCGACAGCACTACACATAAAGTTATATTATTATACCAGGGTTGTTGAAAGTTTTGACTTCACATGCTCGCAATTATGTAGCGCAACCGTATAGCACAATGAAAATTAAATGAGTCAGGCGAGGAAAAGAAGAAGTTAGATGAGAGATTATTGCAGAAATTATGGATTTTTAAAGTGAACATTATTGGAAGTGATTTTGGGTTTGAGGGAATTAATCGGGAATGGTTTAGGTTAATGTAATGACTTTTTAAGAGTTAACAGTTAAGCGAAGACTTACAGAGTATTCAAAATAAAGCAATGACTTATCGGGAGTGTAAATTTAAGCTAACATTCTAAAATAAAGCAATGACTTATCATAGAGCTGGTTTTAGGTGACATCTGAGTGAGGTCGTGAAAGTAAGCCAACGAAGTAAGTAAGTTAGAATAAAGAATTTAATGACTTATTAAAATAATATACGAAAATTTGACAAATTATCAAAAGTTTAAAGCAAATCGATGACTCATCAAAAATTTAGAGTAAATCGACGATTTATAATGAAAAAGAAGGAAAGCAACGACTTACTGATTGTCTACAACTTACCAGGTTTTGTATGAAAAAGTCGATTCAAGTCAACTCGATTCTTAATTTTGTACGGGATCAGGTTGACTTGAGCCGATATTTCCATGTAAAATCCGTGTCGACTTGAGTTCTGGTAAATAATAAAGCAACGACCAGAAATCAATTTTAAAGCAACAATTTACTAATATTCTGAAGCAAAGCGTCGAATTGTGCGAATCTTGAGTTAATTAACGACTTAAAACCAGTCAAAATTAAAGCAACGACTTATTAGAAGTCTAAATTAAAGCGACAACTTGGAGTAAAGCGTCGAATTCAGTAAACATTAAGTAAAGTAACGACTTAAACCAAATCAAATCTAAAACAACGACTTACTATTACAAAGACAAATAACTCCAATCCACTTCAACTTCCATCCCTTCAACATCCTGCAAAAAAAAAAAAAATTAAACTAAAACACATTAAGAGATAAATCGTTTAAAAATATTTTTTTAAAACTTCTTAACTCCCTCAATTCATAAGTTTTCTTTTCTCCTTTTTTTGTTGCCTTTAGACATCCAACGTGAGATCCTCAAGGGAGAGATATGTATGAAAAGTGCACACATTTCCTCTTCTCATGAAAAAAAAAACTGTAATAAAAATACATGTGAATGTGAACTTAGGGGCCGTTCACTTATTACGTTACGCAAAAAAACGAATTTCTAGACTCCCCTCCCCCCTCGTTACAAAATGAAAAAAATTTTATGGATTAAGGCTGTTACAAAATCGTAGACCCACCTCCCCTAAAAAGCGATCGTAATAAGTGAACGGCCCCTTATAGCTTTCTTATATTTATTAATTTAATATCATGTATAACAGCATTAAGTGTAATCGTAAATATTTTTTTATGGATGAGGAAATGCGGACACAGAATATACTGGGGGATATCTTTGTATTAACAAGAATATTTAAGAATGGAAAAAAGAGAACTTGGTGATATAGCAAATGCAACAAAGTTGCATGGAATTTGTATGGAAAGAATCTTTGAGTGCAATCTTAATAAGGATGTGTACGTTGACTGTAACGCTTTTTGGGGAGGCAGGAAGGGAGTGAAAGGAGTCGTTTCTGAACAGTTATCAAAGTATATTAGTTCAATGTACTTAACCACAAATTTTTGTGTCGAAAATAAGCAAAATGAGTTGGTGTGACTAAAAACAACAAAAAAGCAACCGAATCCGACTAGACTAAGGATCGAATTCTGGTTTTTAGGGTCTGTGACCAAAACTCTAACCACTACGTCACTACTGATTGTTTGCTGCCATTTCCAAACAGCATTTCACATAATATTCGAAATAAGCTACTCTTAGCAAGTTTTATAGTACAGCAGAAAGTGCAAAAGCTATGAAAGAAACACAAGTTTGTTTTACCGCGCTCTGTACCGCTAGATCCACAAGGGACCAGATGTCCAAGACTTCCAATATCAATATACTGCGCTAGGTTTTACTGCTAGATATACAAGGGACAAGACGTCCTGGAGTTCCAAAAGCAACATGACGTAGGACGGTTCTTGGAACATGGTGTAGGCAATTTGTTCAAACTTTATGATTTGGCCAGCAATATAGTCAAATGAAAAGCCCTTTGTAGTAACCTAGACTCCATATCAGAGTTATATGGTTCCAGTAACTACATAAGCAAGCAATAGCACCAACATCAGCTTCATAGACTTTAATCTCATCAAAATTGAATCATAAACAGTTCTTCCATCTGAACTCATAAAACCCCAAAAAAACTTTTCTAAAATAAAAATTAAAAAATTATTCTCATATTTCATCACTTCCATTTCATTAAGCTCAATTCCTCTAAGTAAAATTACTCATCCATTTAATTATGCAACTGACATAATTCATGTTTCATCTAAATTTTCATCATATATCTTTATTACTTTTATCCATTGAAGTGAAAGAATTACGGCAATAAGAAGAAGCAACAACAGAACCAAAAAAAAAAGTTCTCTTTCCTTTCCGAATTAAACAAAATTAATGGCTACAATTAATTCAGGGTCGTCATGGGGTCATTTATTATATTTTTTTTTCCTTTTCTTTTCTTTTCTTTTTTTCATTCACATTTATTTTAATAAAAATATACAAAATGCTAAACATTGCGAGTAGATTTTTATTTTATTTTTTTTTTTTTTTTGAGAAAATTAGGAAGAAGGAAAGAATAAAAATTTATTGCCATGTCGGAGATCAAAGTGAATGTTTAGCTACTGGTAGATAAATTTTTGGGAATTTATAGGAACTTATGATTTTTGAAGGGGGTCGTACACTTATTAGGGATTACGAAAATGGATATTTGTGAGTTCCATTCCTTTTACTATCCGTAACATCATATTCTAAGGCCACTATCTTCTAAGGCAACCCCCTCAGAGCGTTTAGAAATAACTGAACGGCTCCAAATTTGGGGAATAAAAGAATCCAAAGTCACACCTCTGAAGCTGACCTAATATCAAGTGTATACCTTCTTGTGGCATCTCCTGATACCGCTAAATACACCGCAGACGCCTGAATAATGTGCCTGGGTAAGTACGTTAAATAATAGAGTAAAAGACTATCCCAACCACCTCGTCTGAAGGGTGACATGCCGACAGTCAAACAAGGGATGGTAAAGTATACAATCAACCATTTCCGACATCAACTTGTACAAGAAAGGCAACAGGGTCCCAAGTTTGTCAGTAAGTTTGAAAAATTTATTTAATTTTTTGTTAAATTTCTAATTTAATTTTTAGTCCATAAACCAGTGGTGGGACACCTTTTTAGTAGTGTAGTGCACTTGGTATCGAAAAATGTCAAGTGGAAGTCAGCGATAGAACCAGCTTCAGGCGACTGCTGTGGGAGGTCATGGATCACAACTGATTTTTACGACCAGCGAAGTAAGTAAGTAAGAAGCACTTTTTGCTTTTCAAGGCACCCCTTAGTAATAAACCCCTTAATTTATTTAACCTGCTTTTTATATAAATAACATTTTTTATTCTTTTTTTTTTTTTCTAATTGGTCTTTTTGTAAACTTTTTTTTGACCACATTTCAATTGCTCAAAGCTAGGGTTTCTGAAAAACGGCATTTTTAAAAAACGGCCGTTTCCGTTTTTTTCCGAAAAACGGCCGTTAACGGGTCCGTTTTTTTATTGGTAGCGAAACAATACGTAGAAGTCCTTTTGGAATTGTACATGAAAAATTTACTTCTAAAAGTGTTCCGCAAGCCAAAAAATTGACGATTATTAATTTTCTTAGTTTAAATTATTAATTAAAAAATTTCTTTTTGAGACAAAAAATTAATTAAATTTTTGAAAAATTTCAAAAAAATTCAAAAATTTCTGAAAAAAAGTCATATAAAGAAACGGAAAAACGGCTTTTTATTTTTCCAAAAAAACGGCCCGTTTTCCGTTTTCGTTAACGGCATCAGAAACCCTACTCAAAGCAAACATCATGTCATATTACGAATCACTTTCCATTAATGTATTTGATTTAAAACCGACGAGGTTGATATCAAGTTAGACTCTTTTTTGTTCCGACCTATGTACTGAAGTAAATAAAGGATTATATTATTATAGTAATAAACCTCGACTAAAATTGCACATGACATAAGGCACTTCCAAAATTTCTTGATGGCACACTTGTACGCCGCGTCAGATAGGTTGCCTATCACTGCCATAAGCATTCTAGCATACACTTATCCTCACAATACTAATTCTCAAATTCACAAAACTTCACATTATCATTCAAATTTCATACTCCTCCATCTCATCCTCATCCTCATCATCTAATGATTTCTTCTTTTTAATTATTTTCATTCTGTTAATTTTTCGACATATGCACATCCACACACATTCAAAAGGAATTTATTCATATGCCACCACCATGTGATGATTAAAATTAACATTTTTCACTCATGTCTCTTTGTTTTATTTTATTTAATATGTGCCGACAGTCGACAGTTAGAATTGTGGATATAAATAATGAGTTTTTAGCTTGTGAAGAAGTTTATTTGGAATTTAAGATGATGGATTTCAGTTTGTCTGAGTTGGTAGTGAGATTTATGAGTTTATAGCTGTGCTTTTGAGAGGTATATGTTGGGATAAATAGGTAAATAAGGATGGAACCAAATTTGAGTATTGAGGTCTGTTAGAGTCGGACTCTAAAATGAGTTCTTGTCAATTATGATCTCAAATACTAAGCAACGAGTGGCTATTAATTGGGATTAAGTGGGATTCAAAACGTTAGAGCACTTATTTGCCTGATATAATCTCAAATAGTACAAGTCAAGGTTACTCGATCCAAAATTCGGCTCCAGATCAGAGTGAATTTGACATGTTGCCGAGTTTAAACCGATTCCAGCATCTATTAAGAGTCAATACGGTATAAAGCCGGATTTTTGATCGATTAACTGATTTATGAAATTCGGGAATGTGATAAAGAGCCGTTCACTTATTACGCAAGGTTTTGAAAGGGTTGGGATCGAGATATTAAGCGTCAAACAACGAAAATATGAAATTCCATAGAATATTTTCCATGCTTGATCCTTAAATCGCTCTTTAATGCGCTATATACCCAATTAAAAATCATTCTACATCCAAAACTCAAATCCTAAATTCATTTTTTTTATGTTTCACATTATAACAGGCAATTTATGTTATTAACAAATTCAGACAAATGACTTAAATTCTCAGAAAAAAAAAATATGAATTAATCTTTGCTAATTTCTTTGACATTCAAATTAACATGAATCTGAATTAAGAATTTTTGAGAAATTTTTTTGTGTGATGAAATTTGAATTAATTGCAATAAATTTTCAATTTTTCATGAGTGCAGACAAAGAATTAATGGAAGGAGGGTGTGTGTAGAGGGAGTATTGGGGATGGAGAAGTGGTAGCTAGTGATGAAGCTGCCATATGCATTGTGACTTGAACTAATTTTTAGTTTGTAGTCAAAAATGACTACCTAAAAAAAATACCATTTAGCTATTCAGATCTTTAAGATCCAGAGCTGCGCTAGGGCGATACGCGGTTAATGATTGTTTACTTGAAGACATTACTGCCTGTAGCCTTCTAAGGGTGACTGTGAGCCGCCAAAAACGACTAAATTAAGTTAAATTAAAATTTAGAAAAATTCAGATGACATTTACCAATTGTGCTGACTTTTGGCGCCATCTGAGGGAGGTCATTGATCACAATTGGGCTGTACGTCCAGCAAAGTAAGTAAATAAGATTAAAATAAATGTAATACAATTAATAAAATATTAATTTCTACTTTTTAATGTACATTAATTCATTCTCATCTTATTGAGCACCCTACAACAAATAACAAGTCAATCATAATTTAAATAAGAAGCAGCACACACATTTAATATGTAAAATATTTGGTCATGTGTCGGCGCGATCTCTTTGACTTCATAATTTTCATTAAAAAAAGAAAGAAAAAATATTTATTTTCATATTCAAATGTGGAACAGCAGAACGAAGCAATAATAGTCACTGACATTATTTATGGGGATGTGAATGAATGAATGGATGTGTGATATAATAAATATAAACATACAACACATTATACATGAAGAAACAGAGTCAAGATGATGATATTATGAGGCATGTCTTAGTCATAAAAATATCAATTTCAACGTCGACTTTTACAAGTCGTTCAAGAAATTAAAATGCCTGTCGACGATGCTATTTCAACTGTCGCTTCCAGGAAATTTTTTTCTTCTTTGATCTCTTCTCTCATTCGCCTTTTTGAACTTCTTATTCATGTTTTTTTTTCTTAGATCTTGCTCTACTGCCAGTGGAGCTCACTTACTCTTGTTAATGTTTTTCTTTCATTCACACAAATAATATTAAAAGGCATCAAATAATTTTTCTTTTTTCTTTGTGTGCAGATAGAGCAGTTTTGAGGAGAATTGTGGGTTTGGAATGACCATAAAGTCCAAGGTAGGTAAGGTACTTAGCGGTCAGGATTATAAGACCTATTATTGGGATTATTGTATAATCTAGTAATTAATTCAAGTACAAAATAGAGTTAAATGAATAAATTACTTACTTGCAGGAACCATGCTCCGACTTGAAGCCTAGGTTATAACAAAAGGCCTTCCATCTGACTCTGTTACTGATCACATCACAAAGCTTGTACACAAAGACTAGATTATAGCTTATTTAATAGTCCAGCATTTATGTGCTGGGAAGCATATGTCTTAGACCAGTGTTAATTACTTTATTCGTCGAAAGGTTGAGCTGTTTTTAGATAACTTCTGCCAGTTTCTAATTCCCAACACTTTTGCATCGTTGCTCACACAGCAATCCCATGAGCTTTTTGGTCTACCTCGAGATCTCTTTCCATCCAGAAAGTTACCAGTTGTCTCTTTTAATATTGAGGCATCATCTGGCTTTCTATTCACATGACCAGCCAATTTCAAACGATTAATATTACACTTGTTAAAGCATAGATTCGATTTTATTCGACCACAGGGCAGAGGCAAGTCGGCTCGAGATCGTGTAATAGGCTGTTTTCATGCCGAGTGCTTTACGGATATCACTTAGAACTCACAATCTATTCTATTGCAATGAATTATGGAAAGAACAGTATATTCACCGCATAAATTAGTCAAAATCAGTTGTTTCGGTTCCGTCAGGGCCACTTCAGGTCTAATCGTCAATGGAGCGATAGAACGGTGCTATAGTTAGCATGCTGTACTGTTCAGGTACAATCCTAATCTCTAACAAACAAAGCGAGCTCTTAAGAGCGGAATTAGCTTACAACAACGCTCACGAGCATGCTCATCTAGTATAATAAAGATGAATAAGCTCTCGAGCATGGTTTGTTCTTCTTAGAGAATAATTGATTGCCAGAATAGTACAGCGTGCTTGTTAAATTTCAAGCGGTAGCCAGCGATAGAGCCAGCTTCAGGAGGCGACTGAGGGAGGCCACACTTGATCTGTACGGCCTGCGAAGTAAAGATAGTAAGCTTGTTAAAGAACCATTTCATCACTAGGTTGGCCTAAAGTTAGTTGTCCTAAACTTAGGAAATAACAGCGCCATTACCTCCAAAACTCACATCAAATGCCCCTCAAACTTACATTTTCCATCTTTCACAAGTGAGAGTTCTTTATATGAAGTTTATTAGCTAATTGAGAAACAAGAAAGGAAAATGATGATGTGAAAATTGAATTTGATGGAATTCTAACATTTTCTTCACTTTGATCATTGCGTTGAGTTTCAATGGAGATAAAGTTTGTTTGCTTTTTATCATTTTTGATGGATTTTTGAAGCATTAAATGTTGACATGTAAGGTATTTGAGTCATTAATAATTGAGTCCAAAATTGACCCCACACAACTAAAAACCTTTCCAGATAATCCATTAAAATTACAATAAATTTAAAAAAAATATTTATCTACAAAATGTTCTATCCAATCATCCAATTACCACCAACAACAAATCATTCAACAAATTTTCTATGAAGGAAACAACATTCATCGCATAAATATTTTCGTTATTTTTAACAGAAAGCTGAAAAAAATTTTTCTTTTACCCCATAGAGCGTTAGAATGACAGTATATCATTCTAAATACATTAATACATCCTTTCATGTGTCAAACATAATAATAGTAATAGAGATCTGAAGGAATAAAGAATAGAAAAAAAATGAGAGAATAAAGCTAATAAATTAAGTCTCTGACAAACATATAAAATAGAAAGAAAATTTATTTACAATATACATAATTCATCATCAATTGATTTGTTGTTTTTTTGCCGAACGAGAGGTGCTTGGTAAGGAGTTAGAGGTGTGAACAAATTGGATACGACGCATTTTTCTAAAAGATATGCATGACTGTAGTATTCTGAGTAGGTTAGGTGATTCATGGCTGGAGAAACGCTCAGCTGAGTTGAAGTATGGCTGAAGAAACGTTCAGCATAGCTAGAGCAGTTATTAGCTTAATTAACACATGGCTAAAACAGCACTCAGCTGAGATGATGCTTGGCGGAAGATACTTTCAGCTGAGATTACTCATGGCTGGAAAATTGCTAAGCTGAGACGATGCATAGCTGTAGAAACGTTCAGCTTAGATGTCGCTTGAGTAGATAAATTTTTGGTTGAGATAACGGATAGCAAAGAAACGCTCAGCTTGAATAACGCGTAGCTAAAGTGACACACGGCTAAAAAACGCTCCGATGAGATGACGCATAGCTATAGTAACATTCAGCTTAGAATACGTATTGCTGAAGAGACACTCAGAGACTGAGGTGACGTAAAGCCGAATAAACGCCTTGCTAAAGCGGCGTATGGGTGAAAAAATGCTCAGCTGAGGTGAAACATGGAGGAAGAAACGCACAGCTAAGATGACACATGACTGAAGAAACACTCAGCTTAGATGATGCATGGTTGATGAAACGCTAAGCTAAAATGAAAAATGACTGAAGAAACGTTCAGTTGGAGCGACGAAGACTCACGAAATGCTCACCTGAAGAGATGCATGGCCGAAGAAACGATCAGCTAAGATGATGCATGAATGACGAAACGCATAGCTAATATGATGCATGGCTAACGAAACGCTCAGCTGAGATGACGTACAGCATTAAAACGCTCAGCTGAGATGACGTTCAGCATTAAACCGCTCAGCTGAGTATCTTCCATGAACCTTCCAACAAAACATCATCAAACTTCCTCAAATATCTCCAATAATCCACAACAAACCATATTTCTTCCTTTAAACATTAATCGTACATTGCACATTGTGTGTTTATGTGTGTCATTGTTCAAAATGTTTGAAATATTGACTACTTTATTTTTATTTTTATTTTTTTCAATTTTCTGTAACAAAACAAAAGATGAAGGAGGCAAAAAAAAAGTTACCTGAAAGAATTTGCTGTGCAATTGTTTGGTCATTTTCGGCAAAGAAAAACACATTAAGTGCCATGACAAAGTGACATGTCGGTACGAAAAATATAAATTAAATAAAATGCAATGACACACACATACAGGTCGTAGACAAAACGGAGAATGTCAATATATCACTCGGCAAGGAGCCGTAACACTGGAAATTTTTACAAATCCATTTATTATTTATTTACCATTCATCTATTCCATTGTCGATTGTCTCAATTGTGTGTATGGATGTCCTTCGGATGAATAGGAACATTAGACATTTTATAAATCATTTATTTTTAGTTGTTTTTTTGCAATTTGTGGATGCTGAAGGAAATTGGCATTTTGTCCGTTTTGGGGGGTTTTATAGTTGATTATGAGGTGTGGATGTTGAGATATGGTAGATTTTAGATGAGATATTTGATTGTGATTAGAGGAAAGATTGAAGTGGACTTGAATTTGGCATTGAAGAGTCGACTCGACTCAATACAAAATCAGAATCGACTTTAAGCTCTGGATTCTTGAAATTCTAACGATTTTTCACTAATTCATGCTTTTAGAGCCTCAAAATCGCAAGTTATCCACTTTATCGACATAAAATTGACTAAAATTACCAATATTTACAAGATCAACACCACTTTTGACACAAAATCTCCAATAATTCCTTTAAATCACCATCCTACCTTCATCATCATCCCTCCCCTTATTCTACCCAACCTTAACAACTCCATGAACTTCATAATTTATTTATTTATTTTTCTATAACACACACAAAGTAAATGCAATAAAAATTTTCATCTGAAATGAAATAAGAAAGCCCTAAAAAAATCTTAAAATGACACATGATATGTTGAAGATGTGAAATAATTATCGGCAAGATAAACAACATTCAATAGTAATAACAGTAACACAAGATGCGGCAAAAATTGCCCTTTTGAGACATCCCAAGAATTAAAGTTTCAGTCTGTCTCTCATGTGTGTGTGTGTGTGCTGTTGTTGAGGCCAAAAGAGGCGATAAATTATTTAATAGAAAAAAAAATACACAGAATGGAACAAAAAAATATTGAACATAAATTTTATTTTTATCGCTTTTTACCTTTGCTCTCCTTTCTTTCCCATTCTTTTCATGCTGCTGCTTCTGATGCTATTGCCTTTTTTTTCTCTCTCGTTTCGCATGAACTGCATGCACTGGTAGAGAAAAAAATTGATGATAATTTATGACTTTTGGATTTTAAGTGGTTAAAGCGCATTTTAACGGAAAGTTTGAGAGTAATTAAGTCATTGCTTTGAAATGGATCGTTGCTTTAATGACAATTTTCTTCAATATTAAGTCAATTCTGGGTTTTTAAATCGATTTTAAAATATTAATTGAGTCATTACTTCAATTTTTGACTATAAAATGAGTCATTGCTTCATTTTTTGACTACAAATTGAGTCTTTGCTACAATTTTTGACTGCAAAATGAGTCATTGCTTCAATTTTGACTACAATATGAGTTTTTGCTTTATTTTTGACTACAAAATGAGTCACTGCTTCATTTTTGACTCTAAAATGAGTCACTGCTTCAATTTTTGACTACAAAATGAGTCATTGCTTCATTTTTGACCACAAAATGATTCTTTGCTTCAATTTTTGACTACAAAATGAGTCATTGTTTCAATTTTTGGCTACAAAATGAGTCATGACTTCATTTTTGAGTACCAAATGAGTCACTGCCTCAATTTTTGACTACAAAATGAGTCATTGCTTTAGTTTTTGATTAAAAAATGAGTCACTGCTTCAATTTTTGACTAAAAATGAGTCATTACTTCAATTTTGTCTATAAAATGAGTCACGACTTCAATTTTTGACTAAAAAATGAGTTATTGCTTCAATTTTAACTACAAAATGAGTCATAGCTTCATTTTTGACTACAAAATAGGTCATTGCTTCATTTTTGACTACAAAATAAGTCATTGCTTTCAATTTTGACTATTAAAAGTGTCAATAATTCAATTTTTGATTACAAAATGATTAATTGTCCCAATTAAACACCAATCGATCCACCCAAAAATCCAATAAAACTTTCCAGCCAGACAAAACACTTACCAAACAAGCCACTTCACTTTCCTCATAATTCAAACTACACACAAAAAAAAAAAGGGGGATCATAAATTTCATAGAAAATAATATTGCATCATAAATTATCGAATGGTTTTGTTGTGAAGAAGAAAAAAAAAACACATATAGCAATTAATAGCGACAATATGTGTCATGAAATTGAAAAAAAAAGTTGTACGAGAAACGATCGTGAAGCACTCTCTGCAGTTCCAATAAATATTTTTTTTTCTTCTTACCCATTTTTATATTGTTTGTACGGTGCACAGTGTCTGAATTGAATGGAAATGGAGAGATAAATTTGTTGTAAGCGATTAAACGATTAGTTTCAATATGTTTACGTTGTATTGCTCTCGGGTACACAATTTTTATCCCTCTTATATTTTGCGCTTCGGGTACATGAATTCATGTGTATTTATTGGATTTTTAACTACCATAGATATAAAGCTTTTATTCCCGATTAATGAGATTTTTATGGCAAGTGTTAATTTAAGAGACTTTGTTGCTCGCTTTCATTACTTCTTGTTTGTTTTTTTTCTTTATTTTTATTAAAATTCCTTTTTAGGATGTAATTAACAGACGATTTAATGATGGTGATGACTTAATAGGGATTTTACATGTCTATTTTGCTTACATTGTTGGATGTAAATGGGAAACTTGTCATAATATTCAAGCTTGACTCAATTGTTCCCTAATAGACAATAATCGTGGAATCACGATATGATATGAGCATGATCATTGTCTTGGGATTGGCTGCTAGGACAGTGTCAGTATGGAATTTTCTAGATAACCTTTATGACTAGCCTCAAGTGTAATGTATTTTGATTTTGGTTAAATCATTATTAGGTACTTACTTACTTTACTGACCATACAGATCAACTATGATCCATGACCTTCCTCAGATGGCGCCTAAAGCAGCCTCTTTCGGTGAGCCAATTATCAATACCAAATGGAATATTGTCTCTATCGACAGCTGGACGATTACATCATGTAAACTCCAAGAAATCCTTCTTGTCAACTCTTAAGATAACCGGAAAATAGTAGAAGCGTACTCATTAGTATGCTCAATCTAAATTATTTTAAGCTCATTTAGGTGAGTATGTTGATTGTCTTTTAGGATACTTTTGTGTCAATCCTGAATATACCTGCATTTTATCCCCAATACCATCTTAATGAAAATATCCAAAGCTTCTAATTTTGATCCTAAAAATCACTATATGTCAACCTATAAGAGTCCTAAGTTTTGATCCTTAGGATTTTCACGTGTTGCTTAATATCGACCTTCAAAAATTCTAAATATTGATTCATAATATTTTCTATGGTCAATTTTTTGAGATTCTCCCATTTTTACTCATTAGAGTCTCTAACACCAAACCTCAAAAGTCCCAGGATACCATTTCATATCGATCCTAAACCTTAACACGCAAAAAAAAATGCTTTTCTGGTTCAGAAATATCACCACAGTACCTTAAAACCGGTCTCTTTGCCGGTTAGAGAAATAGTCCTTTAAATTAGCCCTAAAGTCTCCTTCCTGTCGACCATATCGTGTCTCATTTGCCTGTACATATGTCAATCCCAAAAGATCTCAACAATCTCAAACCTAGCTTGTTTAATCACAATCCCCTAAAGCACTGCACCAAGATAGTAATCAATGCTCGATCAACCCACACATACTAATTACGAATCGCCTATAATTTTCAATTACGCATGATTAAAATTAAGTATTTTAAATTATGAAGGAGAAACATCAATAATCATGTCAATTTATGTGTAAAAATCACGCTTAAAACAAGCCTAAGTAATAATTTACTTAATAATCTACAATTAAGTGAGAATTCTAGAAAAAAAATGGTCGCGAAACTTATTTTGCATGACTTAATTAGACTTTAATTAAATTCAATCGATTTAGCTGAATCGAGTACGATCTAGCTGCATTATTAATTAATGGTATTTAGAAACAATGTAGTGAATTTAAGTGTATTATTTTGCTATAATAGAATGCAGCACGTAGGCCGTTGCACACGAATGTGTCTCTATGATCATTAAATGTTCGATTTTTTTTTTTGCTGTTATTTTGTCGTTATTTAATGGATGAAAAAAATTTGCATATTTTATGGTGTGTGAATGGCTTGTAACTGTGGTGAGTTTATTGAGGGGAATTGTCGTAAAGTTTATGGAACTTCTTGATTGGATAATCGGATAAGATAATGAGTATGCTGGTGTTATTGTGATGGGATGGGTTTTTAATGGATTTTTAGGGGTTTTTAATATTTTTTTACGCTATTATGGTCAATTTTGATCAAATTTTGATTAATTATAGCTTACTTTTTTAGAAATTCACTAAAATTTTGCTAACTTTTGTAGAAATTCTGTAAAATTTGATGTCAATTTGTACCAGAGTTCGAATTCGATGACTCGAATTATCTAGGAACTCGAGTCGATTCAAATCGGCTTTTTAATACAAAATCTGGGACAACTTGAAGCTCTGATTTGTACAAAGCAAAAGGTCCATTTGAATTTTGTGTGAGGAATCCAATTAAAGTCGACTGGACTGCGTATGAAATTCATGTCGATTTCAGGCTCTGCACTTTGTAGGCTCAGATTTTGACTCAGTTTTGCTATGATATCTCTTAAATTTTAATCGGTATTAATTCTTAGAGTTTTCATTCTGAAGATTAAAATATATTGGACTCCGGGAGTGGTCACGAGGTTACATATAAATCAATCCAGGGATAACCTTTGCTTTGCTCATTTTTGTTCAATTTTAAGAATTTTTGCAAAATTTTGTACACTTTTTCTTTAAATTTTATGGATTTTTAACCGATATTTCGTTAAATTTTGCAATTTTTACAGAATTTTTACTAAATTTTTCTCTTTTTCATTTGAATTTTCATCAAAATCTCTACATTGCATTCCACATTTCCACTCAAACAAGATAGCATGTTTGATAGGATACCGATACCTCGCTGTATTAGCGGTAAGACGTGTTGTTGTCTAGACGAGACCTAAACAACTGATTAGACTCAATCATACGAAAAAATGTCGTCCACTACATTGCAATGCACAATACATTGTATCGATCGGACCCAGTTCCCTCATAAACAATTCAAAACCATCAAAAAATATGAAGAAATTCAAAAGAATTCAACATTTAATTGCGAAAGTCATGATACAGAAATAACCAACAACAATAACAATAGTAACATAAAAAAAGTTGAATAATAAATTGAAAGAATGATTTAATATCACAAGTGATTTATAGCAAATCAATCAATTTCATAAATCAAATCAAATGAGAGTAAAAAAAATGGAAATCGCCTCAGCAATAAATTTTAATTCTTTCGCTTCTCAATTGCAATCGGCAATAATTGCCATTCTTTTCTTCTTACCATTTTTAAAATTATTGTATTGAACCTGCCCCTCCATCATCATCATCATCAATAGGCCCCATCATTCAATTGAAAATTCATTTAACTTAGCCATAAATTTCATGTGCTGTTTACAAGTGTAATAAATTACTTATTTTCATTCTACTATTGTGGATATTTATGGTACTATTGATCATTGCATGTTTATCGCTAGTAATAAAAAAAAATTTTTTTGTGCTGTGTGTTATTTCTTCTTCTTCGTTACTGAGGTAGTTGAGTTTTTGTGGGAATTTGAAGAGGTAGGGAGGATTGGTGTGGAACATTTAGACGTGAGGAAGCGATTTAGTCTTGCAATTAAGGTTGCACCCTAACATACAAACATACGCTCAATAAGCATCTTACGGTACCTAGTGAGCATGCTCATTGGTGCCTTAATATGCTTGTAGATATCATAAGAGTCATCTAGGGCAATTTAATGCGCCCAATAAGACCTAAACCATGGTCCAAGCTGATATGACTCAGAATTCGCTGAAATCCGACCTCAAACCAGAGTCAAACCAGCTTGAGACCACATTTTTCTGCCTTTTCCACGTTTTGTGTCTTCTAAGATTAATTGACAAGCGGTAGCCAGCAATAGAGCCAGCTTCAAGCGCCGACTGAGGGAGACCATGAATCACACTTGATCTGTACGGTCAGCGAAGTCAGTAAGTGTCTTCTGAGCATCCAGCACCTTCCAATCAAACTTCAAACCTCAACCTCAAAACCTCCAAATCTAAATCCACAAAAATCCATTCCAAAAAATCACAATTTCTCCTCCACAAACGTCCAGCAACAAAACTACAAACAGAATCATAATCAACACCGCCGCTTACCAACAATGTCTCAAATTGAACTGGGAATTACACCGTATTAATGCCTGTCCATGTCCATAAAAAAGCAACAATTCCATATTACGTCCATATTTCAATCTATATCAATTAAAGGTTTACTGTCAGATCATAACCGTTGCCTTGTCAATTTAATGTTTCTTCTACTGTCAAAATGTCGACAATCAAGAAATGACTGTGAAATGTCTGAATGAGAAAGGAATAAGATGAAGATTGAAAAGAGCTTTTTTTATTTTATTTTATTTTTATTAAAATCAATTTTATATTGACGAGATGGTTTTGATGGAGGTGTGATGAAGGATAGGCATTTTGGATGACTGTTGAAAAATTCATTTGTGACCGGTATCAATTGTGTCTTAATGGTTGGTTGCTTGTTTGATCTATAGTACAGTAGGGACTAGATTGCTACTTACTTACTTTGCTGGCCGTACAGATCAATTATGAGTAATGACCTTCCTTAGATGTCCCATAAAAATAGCTCTATCGCTGGCTACTGTTTGCCAATTCCTGATTCCAAATGCAATACTATCTCGAGGGCTTAGATTACTTACTTACTTACTTCACTGGTCGTACAGATCAAGTATGATTCATGGCCTTCCTCAGTCGGTTCCTGAAGCTGGCTCTATCGCTGGCTACCGCTTGCTACCGCTTGCTAATTACTAGTTCCAAGTGTGACACTGTCTCTATCAACTGCTTCCTTTCATGAGTTCTTTGGCGATCTCTTGCCATCTAGATCCAAGCCATCTAAAGCTTAGATTAGTGAATTAAATTTAAGGGGCTAGTGGGTTTTGGGTGCTAAATTACCTTGAAGGATTGGACTCTAGTGTGTAGTATAAGAGACTGAAAGGTGCAAAAGGGTATAACCTTCAGATAATATTGTGTTAGGGGACCTGTAGAAGCTTTATTTAACGAGGTTTTTAAGTCAAAGTTCGTTGATTGCCAAAGAGCACGAGTCAGACTCAAAAACTCATGGAGAGAAGCTGTTGATCGAGATAATATTGCATTTAGCATTAGTAATTGGTAGCTAGAGTTGATAAGGACGATGGCAGAAGTTATCGAAAGAAAGAGCTGTCTACAAACGTTCTCTATACGCCGAAGTGGGCCTCCATGCGCCTAGCCAAGGAAGTAAGCAAATTACTAATTTAAATCCAGAAGCTAGTACTAGATATGAATAATAATTGATCTATACGACCAGCAAAGTAAGATATAGACATAATTTTCACAATTTCCATCACCAAATGCGCCTTATACACTCAATCTCTCACAACACCCCCATTACTTCCCTCATTTTTTTCATTTCAATTCAAGTCAATCTCATTCGCTTACTTTTATTATTTTGTGCATGTCGTATACACGTCGTCTTCGATATGTATCATTATCGTTCATGTCGTTTTCATTACATTGCATTAAATAAAGTTGGAATTGATGGATTTACCAATTACATTTTGAAATGTGAAGCGTTCATCGCTCTAGAGAGAGAATTGATGGCAATTGAAGAATGAGACGATGAAAAATTTATAAAAGCGCGCAATTTCTATAAACACATTTCACAGCAATGTAGAAGAAAAGAAGAAAAAAAAATGAATCGAAATGAGATTGAAAATTGATGGATGAATAAATCATCGTAGACAGGCGGCAATGTCGCGTAAGACTTCATAAAAATCAAACTTGATGAAATCTAATTAACTTGCGACAGATCAGCATCAGTTTGATATTTTTTTATTACATTTTTGTGTGTGAATTAAGTGCGATTTGATGTGGGATGTGTAAGTGGATATAAAAAAAATAAATTTTTTGTTTCTGTTTATCGTTTTTATTATTATGGATAGCGATAATAGCGTAATGGTAGTAAAAAAATGCTGTTAAATATACTATGTATGTTTATGGATTAAGGTGAATGAGGTACGGATGACATGTAGCATGGATCAACTTTTAAGATCACTTTTAATATGAATTAATGGCTCTTTAATTTGACTCAAATGAAATTTAACGTAAATCTAACTCAAAACTAAGTCAAAGCTTCATTATTCGATCAAAAAGTGATTCGATGCTTCAATAGTTGACCAAAAAGTGAGTCTATGCTTCAATATTTGACCAAAATTTGAGTCTATGCTTCAATATTTGATCAAAATTTGAGTCAATGCTTCAATATTTGACCAAAAAGTGAGTCAATGCTTCAATATTTGACCAAAAAGTGAGTCGATGCTTCAATATTTGACCAAAAAGTGAGTCAATGCTTCAACATTTGAACAAAAAGTGAATCAATGCTTCAATATTTTACCAAAAAGTGAGTCAATGCTTCAATATTTGTCCAAAAAGTGAGTTAATGCTTCATTATTTGACCAAAATGTGAGTCGATGTTTCAAAATTTGACTGAAATGCAAATCATTGCTCCAAAATTTAACTAAAAAAGTAAATCATTGCCTCAAATTTGTCTCAAAACCAATCCAATGCTTCAAAATTTCATAATAATTAATTGGACTTAAATTGCATAACTTTCTCAAAATTTCCTTTTTCAAAAAATCGTCCAATCCAAACCAACCTGATCAACAACGTCAAACTCAATCACAACTGTCTCAATTTCATATACCAAATTTATCCACTTACAGTCCACTTGTCAATTATCTCATTTAATAAAATAAAAAAAACCTTTCCTGTTACGCCTTGTCAATCATCTCATTGCAACCGCACAAAAACAGCATTAATAATAATAATCATATAAAATCCCATAAAAAGAATATCAAAAAAGTCCATAAAACAAGAACGTGAAAGTGAGTCATAATTTATTTTAACTTTGTCCAAATACAAAGTTGCATTCAATGAGCCGCATTTACTACTTTTTTACGCCATTCACTTCAACAACATCATCATCATCATCATCCCCGATGGCTATGAAATATAAACCTGAAAGATTTATTTTTATTATTTTCATCAATTTTTTTTTTCTTTCTCTTCTCTCCTGCTTGTAAATGAATTTTATGGCGTATTGCTTGGGAATTAGTTGGATATCTTGTTAGCAAATTATTTAATGAGGCGGTGATAGTTGTTAATTGGAAGATAGATTGATTAGGAAGGGATTGGGGAGCAGTGGTGTGGTATGCATGGCTGTATTGGAGGTATTGGGTGTATGAGGTGGATTTAAGGGGTCTACAAGTTCAGATTAGAGTCAGGTTAATCATGAGACACTAATAGTCATTGCGATATCATTAGAAAGAGTCATTTGGACCCAAATTCTGGAATTTTTCTGGATATTGAATAAATTTTAGATTCTTTCAGTTTTTAATTCAATTTTGAGAGCTTTCCAGTCCACCTCAATTCCCTGAACTTCACTCAAGATTTAATTTACAAAATTCCATCAAAAATCAGTCCCAACGATCCCTTCAGCATCCTCTAACTCCCCCTATCCCCCACATCCATCCCATCAAATCAAAAACTAGATTCCCTCAAAAATTCAACAATATTTCTTCACTTTAATGATGTAAAAAATATCTGACCTCGTTCAGTGTGATAAATCAATCAAAATCACCTTAACTGTCTTAAAACAAAGTACATAAAAAAAAGAGAAGAGAAAGGAAACAGGCAAGAAGAGAAGACATGTTGAAATGTTTATAGTGAAATGTTTAGACTTTGAATTACGATTAGCATTTAGCATGATCATAAAACATTGAGAGAATGACGGGTAGTAATGATTAGTTGTTCATCATTGATGCCATAATATATAAAAATATATAATTTATTATCTACATGATGATGATAGTGATGATCGTAAAAGAATTTACATGAGACTCAACTGGAAAGATGTCAAATGTGTCATGAGTGATGTTTCTGTTATCGCTTTATGTTTATGACTCTCATTAATCATACGATTGGCATTAATTTTTAATGCGTATGCATGAAAGGTGAAGTGAATGGCTGATGCTGGTTGATGGTTGACAAGCGAAAAAGAGGGGGCCTCAGGGAATGGGTGATTAGTATTCATGAGCTAGGAGTGATGCTTTTGAGGATGAACATAGAGTTAAGTCAAAATATAGGCTGGATTTAGGAATAGTGAATGTCAAATGGCTAACGTAATTTTAATCAACTAGATTGACTTGTAGTTGACTCGAAAAAATCAAATCGATGTCTGTAAATGCAATAAAATCACAAAATACCTTAGGCAATTTAGAGAGAGTGCCTAGTAACCTAATTTGCATGAATTATATTTTCTCAATAATCCAGCTATTAACCAGCACTGACTATACTTACTTCAGCACTGACAATAGTCACTTCAGCACTGATTACAGTCACTCCAGCACTCCAGCACTGACTATGGTCAATCCAGCACTGATTACAGTCACTCCAACACTCCAGTACTGACTATAGTCACTCCAGCACTGATTACAGTCACTCCAGTACTCAAGCACTGACTATAGTCACTCCAGCACTGATTACAGTCACTCCAGCACTGACTACAGTCACTCCAGCACTCAAGCACTGACTTTAGTCACTCCAGCACTGATTACAGCAACTCCAGCACTGACTACAGTCACTCAAGTAGTCACTAGTCACTAGTCACACTAATGTTACTACATCTTGTAATTGCACAGGCATTTCTACATGTCAGATTAATAAATGCGAATCAATAAATATCAAAGTACGGATATATCCATTAATGTAGACATGAAAGTTTACAGCTACAGAATTAATTTCTACATTGATTACTTCTATTAACGTTGATCGATAGGTTTACGAGTGGATGGTTTGATTAGCTGTAAACAGTTATGAAAAATATGAAGGGATTTTAATTAAGGTTTTGTGATTTTTTGAGGTTAGAATTTTTGAAATTTAGAATTTAGGGGGTTGCTGGGAGATCAATTGTGATGCAGATGTATGATACTGAAAGTTGGCTTCCATGCTCAAGAGTTTATCAGGAGTAATTAAAAAAGTAATAAAAGAAGCCTATGCAGATCATGAATCTTGAAAATCTAAGTTTAGGGCGGCCATCTGCTGTATTTTTGCCGGGACACTGCTGTACTTTTCAGCCTTGCTGCTGTGTCCCGAAAAAGCTTCAAAATGTCCCGATTTCTCAAGAAGTTGAAAATTTTATATACAAATTTTGGGATTTTTGACAAATTTTGAACATTTTCGTTTTGAAGGTTCGAGTAGTTTAGTCTCCCCTTAGAAATGTTCACTATTCAATGCAAATCATGAAAATCTTGAAAATCTAAGTTCCAAAGCACTCAACAGACATGAAAACAGCTCAAATACTTGAGTCTTAATTACAAATCACATCCGGATCTATGACATGTCTATATTCAATTACAAAAGCCACAAAACACAACAATTTCAAATCAATCCAACTCCAATTCAACTCCATAAAACCACAAAACAAAATATAAATAATTCAACTAAATCTCAAATGAACATAAAATCAAGTCCAATCTAATTTAAATTCCAATTTAATTCTCATTGAAATTTCACATAAATAAATCAATCACATTTTTTCCCGATACCAATTCAATCTTTATTTTCATCCACAATATTATATATATTTTATCCAATTTAAAATTCATATCAGCACATCTAAACTTATAAGTTTTTACAGTAATTTGAGAGACAAACAAACACGAAAATGGGAGACGTGGATGAGAAAGAAGAAAAAAAATTGCAATCATTAATTCTATTGACAATCCATCAACATGTTGCTATAATTTTCAAAACGAAAAATGCATGAAGAAGCTCAATGAATCAATGCATGACAATTTTTATCATTTTTGCTCTTTTACTGTGTTTGTTTTAAGAAGAAAGAAAAATATGAATTGGGACTGGGGGTGGGATGTTGTGGGACTTTTGATCAATTGAGGTTAGAACGGGTTTTTTGTGATTTTGAACTCAATTTTGTAATGATTGAAGTAAAACTGTTCAGGTATATAACGACAATTTTGAAAATATTCGGTTTCATAACGCTCAGCTTGAAAAATTCAACTTTTTAAAGCTCAGCTTAAAAAAAAGCTTATTTTTGGTCACGTTAAGTCTTTGACAATCTTAATATTTCTAAATTCTCAGCTTTAAAATGCTAAATTTTGCTGACACTCGGCCTTATAGCTTCAATCTTATGTATCTCAACTTGCAAATGCTCAATTGCGTAACGCCCAGTTAAAAAATGTTCGAACTTGACACGTTCATCTTGAAAAATTCAGATTTTTGTAACGCTTAGCTTGGAAATGATCAATTTTCTACCGGTCAGCCTTCATGATGCCTAAACAATTTGATGTTGAACTGCAGAATATTCAATTGGACAACGTTTAGCTTTAAAAAGCTCATAAGCTTAACTTTCAGCCTATGCTCAGCTTGATAAAGCTCAAATTTGTAACGCGCAGCTTAAAAAAGGTCAAATTTATTACGCTCAGCCTTTAAAAACCACAATTATATAATGTGCAGCTTGAAAAGTTAAATTCCGTAACGTTCAGTTTAAAAATTATCAATTTTGATAACGTTCAGCCATTACAAAACTTAACAAAACGATGTGGAGCTTTAGAATATTTAATTATTTAACTTTCAGTTTTAATAATCCCATAAGCGTAACTGTCAGCTTGTGAACGCCCAATTGCGTGACGCTCAGCTTGTGAAAGCTCAATTGTGTGATGATCAGCTTGAGAAAGCTCAAAAAAATTAACGCACAGCTTAAGAAAAACTCATTTATAAAAAGCTTAGTTTTAACGTTCAGTTTGATAAAGCTCAAACATGTAACGTTCAGCTTCAAAAGCTCAAGTTTATAACGTTTAACTTGGAAATGCCCAATTTACCCGAACAGGCAAAAACACAGATTTTGGGTACCGTAGTGGTTTTTCTGTTCCTTTAAAGCATGCACTTTCATAACATATAATTTGTAGAAAACTCAATTTCATGGAATTTAGCTAGTGAAGCCATACAACTCAAAAACAAGCTCTACAAACATCCCACACCTTGCATTTCATCCTCTCAATGCACGTTTCTGGAATGAATGATAAAAAGATGTTTCCATTATAATCTGATTTCAATTCTATTGATGATGCTTCTGTTGCTACTTCACATCTCTTCGTAGAACAGACATGAGCAAAAAAAATTCTCATCTTTCTTCATCACATTGTGTTGCTTTTTTCCACTGTGTTGTTTCCAATAAATTGCTTGTCTCAGAAAAATAGTGAAATAATTTTTTTTTTACTCTGTCCTTCTTGCCTTCATCTCCATTCATTCATTTTTCTTGTTTCTTCTTCCATTGATGATGCTTGATGCTCTTCATGGATTTTTTTTATTTATTGACATTTTTTTTCTTGCCTTTCCTTTTACCGCCACTACTGTTATTTGCTCTTGATTTATCGCTGTTAAATGTTAGCTTTTTTTGCATTTTAAAATAGTTTTTTTTTTAGTTCAGAATTTTTTTAAGGTCTTGGAGAAGTGAGTGATAGATGTGGACTTAACTTGACTGTCTACTTTAAATTATACCTTAAAAAGGAGTCAAAGTGTACTTCTAAAGTACCACTTATGTACTAGAGTGGGCAAAAATACGTAAGAACTTGTCATTTAACTAGATTTAATGTATTTTTGTCCATTCCAGGGTATGTATGGTACATTTATCATCCAATTATTCGATATAAGCGGGAATTGAACCAAGCAGATCTCAATTGTCGGTCAAATGCTCAGGAACATTCTTATGGTGCTATGATATCATACGATCTAATTTAGTTCATACTTTAGATGCATTGGTCTAAACTTACTCTAATTTACACGGATTCGATTAAACTTGGTATAGATCGAGGTTAACTTAAGCCAACTTAAGACTCCAATCAGATCAAATGATGTGAATTTTAAATCGACTTAATATTTTCAAGTATCTACCGAGTCTACTTAGAATGATATTTTGCATGAAAAATAAAATTTGAGTCGATTCGGTCAAGCTTTTCTTGGAGTTCAAAGGCGTAGCTAAGGAAGGGTAGGGTTTGCTTATATCAAAATTGGCACTAAAATTGATAAACTGTTATATATACCATGAGGCAGGGTATTTGGAGTCAAAACCCAAAATTCAGAAAATTATTCTTCAATTTGATAGAATTTTTTGAGGTGAAAAGACATAAAAAATTAGAAAACAAGTCAAAAACTTGTCAAACACTTGCTGGAGTTTGAGTCGTATCGACTCAAGTTCAAACTCTGCTCTGCAGTGTATCAAGCAGTTACCCCCAGACTATGCTAGTTTATCAAAACCCAAAGCTATTTCAATACTGGCTTCAACCCAAAATGCATCATGAATTTCTTTGACATCATCTTCTAAAATAATTCAATATTTTTTTATCGCAAATAAATTCAGAATAAAAAAAGTTCATTTTGTTTGTTCTACTCCGATAACTTTGTTGTTGTCTCTCTTTTTTTATTTAATTGAAAATCAAATCGAATTTCATGCAGTTTCTATTTTATTATCTCCATTTTTTTATTGTTTATTCGATTGGAATAATTGTTTTTTAGAGCTGAGAGTTGATGATGATGAGGATGATTGGCGAAATAATTGAATCACAAAAATTCGTTTGAAATGTTTTTTGGGAAGTTTTTATGTGATTTGTTGAATTGGAATTTTAAAGATTTTAAATTGAATTTTATAACAAAATTTGAACTAAGTTACTGGAAATTTAAACTTTTTTAAAAGTTTGAGTTCTTTTTTCAAACTTTTCTTCCAAACTCTCCAAAACTAAGTTGAACTTTTGAACTTTTTTCGAATTTTGAGTGAAAATTTCAATTTAAAAATTCAAATTTTTCTTCCAAACTTTCCAAAACTGCTTCAAAAACTCCAACATTAACTCTTTATCTATGTCACAACCTGAAAAAAAAATCGATTTAAACAAAAAAAGAAAAGAAATGCAAAAACCTTTTTTTTGTGTGTCTTTCAATCCGCACAAAAAAAAAGTCAAACGAATGAGACGATCAATGTGATTCAAATGACATGTGAGTGCAGTGCATATACATATATGAATTTATTCTAGAATGGATTGATGTGAATGAAATTGATTGCTGATGAGATGTAAAATGTGAAATCAAACGAACGAAATTGAATGAGAATGAAAAAAAAGAGAAATGCAGAAGCTGGAAATAAAGGAGGAATGAAATCAAAGCAGAAAGAATTGAAAAAGTAAAGTTTGGAAATGGAATTTATTTTTGAAAATTTAAGTAGTTGAGGATGCAAGGTGTAGTCATTTATTTTTGAAACTTTTTAGATTTTTTAAAATTCGCTCACTTTTTGAAATTCTTTCAAAATTTTAAAAAATTTTTCAAATTCTTAAAAAATTTTCAATTTTTTGAAATTTGTAAAAAAATTTGAAACTGTTTCAAATTTTAGAAATTTTTTAAAATTCTTAAAATTCTTTCAAATTTTTAAAATTCTTTCAATTTTTTAAAATTCTTTCAATTTTTTAAAATTCTTTCAATTTTTTAAAATTCTTTCAATTTTTTAAAATTCTTTCAATTTTTTAAAAATTCTTTCAATTTTTTGAAATTCTTTAAATTTGTCAAAATTCTTTTAATTTGTTGAAATTCTTTCAATTTGTTGAAATTCTCTCATTTTTTGAAAATGCTTTCAATTTTTTGCAATTCTTTTAATTTTATAAAGTTAAAAATTATTGAATTAAGTTCAATTCATTCAAAAAAGTCTCAATCCCTTTCCAAAAATCCACCAAATCAAAGAATCCACTCAGTCAAATCAAAATAAGCAGCATCAACATGACTGATGCACATACATATTTTAAAAATAAAACAAAACTTGAATAAAACACAAAAGTCAAAGCGAAAAAATCAAACAAACAAAAAAAAAGTCAGCAAATTGAAATGAAAAAGGGAAGCAAATGCTGCAAATAAATAAAAAAAATGAAAAACTTCAGAAGAAGTCAAGAGGAAAAAAATGAGTGATGAAAGACTGTCTGTCTATAGTCATCATATGTCGAATAATGTGAGATGAATGAGTGACAGTTTTGAGATAACAAAAAGAATAAAACGAAATAAGAAGCTTTAACCGCTGTTTGCTGCTGCTGCTTTTTTGTCTCATGTCAAGTTTAAGCCGATTAAAAAATATTTGTTGTCATTATACAGCTTTTTAGTTCAACGGTTGTTTGTGGTAGCCGGACAAGGATATATGTGCAGTTTGGGTGTCTAAGGCTGAATAAATTTGCTGAATTTTGATCAACTTTTGTTCAATTTTGCTCAGTTTTGCTCATATATTGCTTAACTTTGCTCAGTTTTTCTTAAACTCTGCTCAGTTTTGTATCAATTTTGCTCAGTTTTGGTTCAACTTTGCTCAGTTTTGATTCAAGTTTGCTCACTTTTGGTTCAACTTTGCTCAGTTTTGGTTCAATTTTGCTCAGTTTTGGTTCAATTTTGCTCAGTTTTGGATCAATTTTGCTCAGTTTTGGTTCCACTTCGCTCAGTTTTGATTCAAGTTTGCTCAGTTTTTGTTCAACTTTGCTCAGTTTTGGTTGAATTTTGCTCAGTTTTAGTTCAACTTTGCTCAGTTTTGGATCAATTTTGCTCAGTTTTGTATCAATTTTGCTCAGTTTTAGTTCCACTTCGCTCAGTTTTGATTCAAGTTTGCTCAGTTTTTGTTCAACTTTGCTCAGTTTTGGTTGAATTTTGCTCAGTTTTAGTTCAACTTTGCTCAGTTTTGGTTCAACTTTGCTCAGTTTAAGTTTAATTTTGCACAGTTTTGGTTCAATTTTACTCAGTTTTTGTTCAACTTTGCTCAGTTTTCCTCATCCTTGCTCAATTTTGAACTAATGCGCCCAAAACCCTCACCCAATCATCTCCCATACTCACATTGCCCTCTCATTGTGTCTCTATGCTACTTTTTATTCTCATTTTTTTTTTTTTTTTTGTTGTTCAAATGAATGAGACTTCTTATAAATTTTATTATGTTATGTTGATGAGCTAACGAGTGATTGCTGCCGGGTTTCTTTTACCTCATCGTTTTCACTGACTTCGCCATACATCTTTTCTGTGTTTGACATCGGCAAAAGTTTGATTTTTTTTTTATATATACATTTTATTCCTGTCTCTTTTCTGTAAAATGTCGTCAATCGTTGTGCTGTCATTGCTGTATATACTTTTTTTTTGTGTTGTCATTTCATGGAAATAATGAGCAACATGAGATGAATGAATGGACTGACTTGCTACTGCTGCTGCTGATTTGCTTGATTTTATTTTCATTCAATTATTTGCAAGTTTTTTGTTTTTGTTGGGAATTGAAATTGTTGCTTTATTTGTTGGATAGATGATGTGGTGTTGTGTGGGATTGGGTTGAGGATGAAGTGGAAGATTGAGGGGGATTATGGGGTGTCTTATGATGTTCTTTGGGGTTATTTGGGGTCTTTTTAAGAGGTCATGAATCACAATTGATCTATATAGCCAGAGATGTGAATATGGGGTGTCCAAGAATGTTATATAGGGTCCTTTTGAGCGGTCATGGATCACAATTATTCTGTATATCCAGCATGGGGTGTCTTATGATGTTTTATGGGATCCTTTTGGCAATTGATCTGTTTGGTAAGTGAAGTAAGTATGGGGTGTCCTGTGATGTTCTATGAGGTCCTTATAAGAGGTTATGGCTCTCAATTGATCTTTATAATCAGTGAAGCAAGCATGGGGTGTCTTATGATGTTCTATGGGGTCCTTTTGATAAGTCATGGATCAAAATTGATCTTTATGGTCAGTAGAGTAAGTATGGGGTGTCCTTTAATGTTCTATGGAGTCCTTACCGTAGGTTATGAGTCATAATTGATCTTTACAGCCAGTGAAGTAGAGAAGAGGTGTTCTGGGAGTATTCGCAGCAAATTTTCAAACATAAAACCCGAAATTTGCTGAAATTCTACTTAAAACTAATAATAAAATCCAATAACAGCCAAGAATCTCCCATCAAAAATGATTAATGACCCCCAAAAAACCATTATTCACTTGAAATCATTTAACTCAATCCAATAATGACCATCCAACTCCCGCCCATAAATTAAAATGTTTATCCACTTTTCAAGAAATAATCATCATTGCCACTCAAATGATCGGTTCATCCTCTAAAAAATCCACTAATTATATGGTACATGACCCATAAAAAATTAAGATTGAAATATTTTCGAGGCGCCAAAAATTTATCTGCCGGGTGCCCTCAAGCAAATTGTGCATCTCACAATAATTTCGTTATAAATTCGATTACTGAACTTTAAAATTTCTCGAGGCTATTTTTCATCTTAATTATGTTTCCACAACAACTGCCTGTTCTGCTGATTTTTTTTTATTTAATCAAGTAGCGGAAAAATATAAATTAAAGGATAATCCATGTCTTAAAATTCTACAAGACATAAATTTACCTCAACTGACTGGTTCCATAAAAAGGCATCGTTTTTGTATGCGTTTCGAGTCTTTTCATCGATAATTGCAATTTTTGTGCTGTTTTTGGGGAATTGAAGGTTTTAACAAGAAAACCCTTGTGGGGATTTTGGGGAGATTTTCGGGTACCCTAGTGCCTGATTGATCCTCAATTCTCAAAATTTGCTCAATTTTTCACCAGAATTCTTTTGAATTTTCCACAAACTTTCAACCCAAAATCCCTTCAAGGAACCCAAAAAGTCCAACAAAAAAAATTCATTCAATCACTCGATTGATGACTGCCAGAAGTGGATATTGCAATGTCAAATAAACAACCGTCAAAATATTCTTTTTGTGTGTTTGATGATCGACCGAAAAAGGAAGAGAGACGAAAAGTTATTTATAGGTGGAAGATGATGACGGATAAAGAATTGAATGAGAATTGGAACTTTTTTTTTGTGCATGTTTTTAAATTGAGGATTGATGTGAGGGATGAGCGCGGATGTTGGGATGATGGGAGATGGAATGATAGTTGGATCTTTTGAAATAAATTGCGGATTGTTTGATTTTTTTTGAATATTTTGCAATATTTGCAATATTTTTTTTAAAAATTATTTCAAATTGATTTAAAAAAATTCAATTTTTAAAGTTTTGAATTTTTAATTAAAATTTTTTGCAAATTTTGAAATTCAATTTTTTTTTAAAAATTTTGAAATTCAACTTTTTAAAAATTTTAAAATTTAAATTTTTAAAAATTTTAAAATTCAAAATTTTTTAAAAATTTTGAAATTCAATTTTTAAATATTTTGAAAAAATTTAAAATTCATTTTAAAAATTTTGAAAACTTTTTGAAATTCAATTTTTAAAAATTTTAAAAAAAATTTAAAATTCGATTTTAAAATTTTGAAAACTGTAATGGTTTGGTTTCTCAATTTTAATTTATTTTTAAAAATTTAAATACTTGAAAAAATTAAATTTTCTGAATTTTGAGTTTGTTTTTATTAGTTTTAAAATTTCAATAAAATTTCTTGTTTTCAAATTTTTAATATTTTTTGTTTTTAAATTTTTAATGAAATTTTTCAATTTTAAAATTTTGTAAAAATAATTTGGTTTTAAATTTTAAAAAATTTATTTTTTAAATTTTTGAAAATTTAAATTAGAAAAATTTTGAAAATTTTTAATATTTTGAACTTTTGAAGAAATTTCAATTGTATAATTTTTTTGTTTCAGAAATTTTCAAGAATTTCAATTTTAATTTTTTAAACTTTTCTAATTTTCTTCAAAATTTTTAATGTTTTTGACCAATTAATTTCCAAAAACCATCCCAAAAAACCTTCAATCCAATTCCATCTCCTCTTCAATCTTTCCATCTGAATTTGTGCGGACCTCTTGAATTAATTTTCTGTTCCGTTGACGATCAACGAACAAGCAAAACAAAAAATGCTTTAAAGTCAACACAATGACGACAATAAAAAATTTATTTTGTTCATTTTAAATTGACATCTGTCAATCTCAAGCATCTCCATCTCCCTCCATCCATTTATCTGATTTTCATTTCATTTCTTTTCATTTTTTTTTTGCAGTTGATTTTTGCCGACAATACGAGTCGATTAACGAAATAAAATACAAGCAAATGCGATGACTGCGAGACGTGAATTGACAGTTGATTAAAATAAAAATTAGCATCGATTTTAAGGAACGAAAAAACAGAAAAAAAAGTTTGAAATATTTTTTAATGAGATAGAAAATTTTTGTGGATTTCGAGAATTGTGTCTAAAAATGCAGCATAAAAATTCTAAATTGTCGCATATTTTTTTTTGTGTCTGAAAATCTAAACAATCGGCTTTTGTTCCTTCACAATGATCCCGATGCGCCGAATTTTATTTTTTATTGATGCTGCCGCATAAACATAAATCAAATTATGCTGTTTTTTTAAACCAAAATGCAATATTTTTTGAGAAAATAAATTTCATATTTCAAATGAATTTTTTTTTTCGATTTTAATCTTTTGTCTTGATCGAAATTTCTAGACTTGTCGATGCTTATAAAATGTTATTTTTTGGAATTTAAAGCCCCGTTATTTAAACAAAGCGTTATCAAATTTCACCCTTTTCCTGGAAAATCACAAGTGTGTTGGTACTTAATAGCTGAGCAAATTTGTCGTTTAGTGATAATAGTGTCTGTGTAGCGAACGGAATGGACATAATGAAAACACATACGATGTAAATTATAAGTACTTAGGATAAGGGGAATTTAGATGATTGGCCTTCAAAAGGGAAGCTTCTGCAAAAAACAGAAGCCAGAATGACAGAACCAAAAGCAGAGTCAGATGGAAAGCCTTCTGTTGTAAGCTCCACATATTTAACTAAATCTTTTAAAAATAAGAATTAATATGGTTCAAAAGAACACCAATAGTGCCAAACTTAGAAGTGTCCCGATATTTTGCGAAAACCCTCCGGCCACGCTAAGATAGTGTTGAATTTGGAATCGGAAGTTAGCAAACGGTTATCAGTGATAGAGCTGGTTTTAGGCAACATCTTAATGAAAACATGGATCTCAACTGATCTGTACAGCCAAAATTTGGTTTCATTAACTTCCATCGAGATCGTACCACTAAAAATGAAAATGACATAAATTACCTCAAAGAAATCATTAATCAGCAGTAAATCAGCTTAGAACAAAAAATATGCATCAATTGCTGCAATAAAAGAAGAAATAAAGCGAATCTGGTAACTTTCTGGATGGAAAGAGATCTCGAAGTAGACCAAAGAGCTCATGAGATTGCTGTGTGAGCAACGATGCAAAAGTGCTGGGAATTAGAAACTGGCAGAAGTTATCTAAAGACAGATCCAGCTTTCGTCAAATTCTAAATGCGGCAATGGGCCTCCGTGCGCCTTCGCCAAGGAAGTAAGTAAAGCGAATCTAATCGACTGGCAACAACAATCCTATCTTAGCTGAAACACAAAATATTCAAGCCAAATAATAAACATTTTTGCTGTCACGTTCGTGTACATGTTAATTAATTGTTTTTGTAAAAGATGCGATAAAGCTTGTAAAATTAATAAACTAACTTTTATCACTTAATGTTGACTTTTTCACTTTTCTAAGAAAAGATTACAGAAGTACTCGACCTTATTGAGTGACTTTAGCGCATTTTTGTAGATGCGGTCATTATTTGATTGGAAATTGGTGAAGTAAATGTGAATTGATTTGAAATTTAGGATATAAGTCTATATATCAACCCATAACAGGCAAGGAGACTGCTTTTAAATATCGGAGTGGTCTTCATGCACCATAAAATCATGTTCTTTGAATATTAGAGCTGCAAAGAGCTTATGCTTCAAACAAGAGCTTTCTACGAGATCTGAAAGTCAAGATCTCGTCCCTTGTCCGGCCAGTCAGCCAACCAAACAGCCAAAAAAGTGTATGATGCTGATATTTAGACATTCTGTTCAAAATCTGCTAAAAAATAAAAATTGTTCTCACATGACGTCTGCATAAATATTTACTAATCTTGTAATCTTGTTATAATCTTAGTAAATCATAAAGTAGGGACTGAACAAAGATAAGAAAGCTTTATATTAAAAAGCATCAGCTACTTTCACACTATTCAGTCTTTTAAACTTACCAGGATGGTTAAAATGGGTTTAAAGTTTGTCCTATTTTTAGTGAATCTTCAAGTGATTTTTGGTCAAAATGAACTTTTGGAATGTAAATATTCCCAACAAACTGGCCGAGGATATGTTTGTGATTTAAAAGTCATAAATCCAAATGGATTGAATAATTTCACATCTATTTCGGGAAATCACACAACTGGAATGACTGACAATGATGTTAATTATGTTAATTTTGTATTTAATTCAAATACACCAAACATCCCATCAGTTATTTGTGATAAATTCAAAAATGCTAAGACACTATACATGCATGGCAACGGAGTGACGAATTTTGAGGAAAATGCAATTGCCAACTGTAAAATTATTACAACTTTTGTATTCTATGCCAACAATATTTCGACAGTTCCTGAAAAAGCGTTCTTAGAGAATCCAGAGCTTACTTATTTGACAATTTCAAGAAATCTAATCTCATCATTGCCTGAAAATCTTTTTATAAATCAGCAAAAATTAGATAGTTTGGATATTTCGGCAAATCGTTTGACGGACCTACCCAGAAATATTTTCAGACCATTAAGAATATTGAAGACGCTCGATTTTGCCTATAACTCTCTGACAGACCTCAAGCATGATTGGTTTGAGACCTTGGAAAATCTTGTTGAGCTAAGAATAAGCGGTAACAAATTTGAAGTACTTCCAAAAAACATTTTTACACCACTTAAGAATATTTGGAAAATTTACTTTAGCGACAATCGTCTAACAGTCATCAATTCTAACTCTTTTGGACCGTTACCTACCCTACAAAATGTGATTTTTTCAAAAAATAAAATTAACGCAATTGATGAGAAATTCATTAATGATACTGGAATTGTTTATATGATGATGGATAATAATGTATGCTCAACAGAGTTGATGATTTCTGACCATAATGATCCACTAAAGATGACCATGAGAAGATACTTGAAGACTTGCTTTGAGAATTTTAAATATTTGGTGCCAGGTATGTAGGGTTGTATTTTAGGCTTGATAAATTGTGATGTTTAAGCTTTTCAATCCAAGGATTATATTGTACTGAATCCAGATATTAATTTCAGGATCAAACATTATTCTTGTACCGTATGAAATTGTTATCCATGGCCTTAAGTACACCACTAATCTATTAATGCTTGTGTTGTACTTATGGCCATGGATCAATTGTGATCCACGGACCTTAAGTACAACACCAGTCTATTAATATAAAGCTTTTACCGAATTCTAAACCCTTTATTCATTATTCCAGCCTGTCCAATCGGAAATCTTGATCAGCGTGTCTGCAGTCTTGAACAAAATAAGGTGGATGTTGACGATAACTACAAATATCTTTATCAACAAATTGCTGAGTTAAAGGATGAAAATATGAGAATGCAACCAGTCATTTATGAGATGCAAAAATATTTGGAAAAGCAAAACATATTGGAGATACAATTCAAAGCAATTGTGGCAGCAGTTGAGAGATTATTGAAGCAGGTCTTTAATTAATAAATAATTGATTTTTGGCAATTTATAAATATATAGTGATGGATTTGTAGAATTTTGTAATAAAAAAGAACATCTAGACAAAAGTTTAATTATTTTATTATTTAATCATACTCAAACATCTATCTTTATTCCTAAATTTTAGTCCATAATACGTGAATCACACCCAGCTTATCACTATTTATCAGATTTTCGTTGACAAACAAGCAATTCAAAATAAAACTTGAAACAACTTCGATAAAAAAATAATATAAAACTTGGCAGCACTTAAGAACTGATTTATAAATAAATTAAAAAAAGGGAGTTGGGAAATCTATCAATCTGACTCATTGATGTAGCAAATAACAAGTGTTTACCTTCACGCGGTACTCCCTTTTATCACTAAAAGCCACGCTGATGACCGACTCGAACTAGGGTATGTAATTTAGATAATATATTCATAAACCTCACCTGTAGGGTGATATCCCATGACAAACAGGGTAGGAATAGTGAGCTTACAACCTGCTATCTCTGAAATTAGATATAAACAGGACATAATTACTTACATACTGTAACCATCCTCATATGTAAAACTAAGATTACAACAAAATGCTTTCCATCTGACTCTGTTACTGGCTCTGTCATCTAGTTTGTGAAAATTTTCTGTCCACGCGCTGGACTACTCACTGTTCTACGCTATATAGCTTTTGGAGCTCTAGGGTGTCTTCTCTCTTGCGGATTGTTACCAAGGATAGTGCAACAAACTCGAATTTCTTTTCCAGCATTGACATTCTCTTTTTATTGAGCCTTATTTTTTTTTAGAAGCTAAAATTCTAGTTTTGTCAACGCATTTGTCCATATTTTAAGATTAAGAAGAATTTGTTTATTTTCATTTAAGAATATAGCTCATACTTCGAATTTTCCATGAATATACAATTTTCATAATATTCGTTGTCTCCCGTTTCTTTAGTCAGCTGATTAACTACCTCCTAGTAGATCACTCAACTGTTTTACTATATCTCAAACTTGTATGAGCATAAGCATTAGGTAAATACTATAAGATAAAAATAAGAATTATTAAGAAGTTTCTTATCGCGTGACATCCACAAAGTCTACATTTCGAGACTTTTATTTTGCACTATCTCCTTACCTTTACACTAACAATAATTCGCAGTATCACTAGTCTTTGCTCTCCAAACAACAACGTCATCTTCGCGAAAAAAAAAGGCAGCAATAAAAGTTGAAATTTTGATAAGAAAAATGATATAAAATTTTTAAACAATTTTGCACATTCATCCAGTCTCAAGCATATTACTTCATAGTGCACTCATTTCAACTGCCGAAATGAGCTTTAAAATATTATTTGTTGCTTTAATTTTCTCACTAAATTCTCAATTGATCTTCTGCCAAAATGAGGAATTAAGCTGCAGATATTTTGAAGACACCACCGGATATAATTGTGAATTAATAATCCAAAATCCAAATGGATTTAATAACTTCACCGGAATCAGCGGGGATCACATGGATGGAAAGACTGACAGCGATGTAAAGGCAGTCAGCCTTCATCGATCAGTAACGACAAATATTCCAGGAATAATTTGTGAAAAATTCAATAATATCCAACGTGCTAGATTTGAGTCAAGTGGAATTGAAAGAATCGACGACTATTCATTCAGTCAGTGCAAGAATCTCACTATATTGGAAGTAATGTACACAATGGTTAAGAGAATCGACAGAAATGCATTTAAAGAAAATTCGGCACTTGAAAGATTGAGCATTGATGATGCAGAATTGGCAACAATGCCGAATAATGTTTTCTTAAATTTAGGAAAAAAGTTAAAGTTTTTAAGCTTACAAAAAAATAGTTTCAAGGTTCTTAAGGCTGAGTGGTTCCAATCCCTTGTGAAATTAGAGGAATTAAGATTAGATTTTAATGAAATTGAGGAAATTCCGGAAAATGCATTTAGTTCTGTAAAATATCTCAAGTCTTTGTCTATGACTAATAATAAGCTTAATGTCCTCAGTGCTAAGTCATTTGGTGATTTGTCAAAATTAAACAATTACAATTTCTTTAATAATCATCTTAATGCGATCGATGAAAACTTCATAAATAGTGTGAAATTTGTTGCCTCAGCATTTGGCAATAATTGGTGTCCTTTAGTTTTTAATGATGGACGATTTGAGGCTGATCATTTGGTGAAATGTTTTGAGAATTATCGTGCAATTGATGCTGGTAAGGATTGTTGCTTTTTGAATTTATTATTTGCTCGTTCTACCTACTAGGTAGATGGAGCTAGGTCAGGATAAAATGATTCAAGGCAGAGACTCTAATTTACAGCACTTTACCCTATACATACTGTACTTTCCATACAGTAGTAGTACCAGAGTTGTGGTGGCCGATGTCGGCGATCGAGAGAATCGATCAGTCGTTCATTGATTTTACCGACCATTCTTTTTTATCGGCTGACGTTTTAGAAAAATAAATGACAGCGTTTTTATTTGTCACCGTTTTTGGACGACCGATAAAAACAGGCCGTTTCACAACTCTGAATAGTACTTTGTATGTTACTATGTGGAGCTTATGTCACAACATAAGACTTTCCATCTGAATCTGTTGCTGACTTTGTCACCTATTTTATAACAATTCTCTGTCGACACGTTGAGCTGACATTCCTTCATCATTGTTCTGAACCAAATAGCTTTTTGAAGCTCCTGACCTTCGTTTTTATTGCTTATTTCATCCAAGGGTGGTAAAGCAAACTTGTGATTCTCTCCCAGAAATGACATATTCTCTGGATACAGTAGTACTTACCATTACAGTTGGGACAGTAGGTATAAGTGCAGTACTGGACTTTTAGAGTGTCTGAGCGTTGCAAATGATTTAATCAGAGATCGCCACTAAAAATCGGCTTAGCTAAGTCGTTAAACGACGTAGACTTAAATATCAACGGCTTCGATCTCTGGATTTAATTTAATTTAATAATGACTTTTAATTGATTTAATTTATTACAAATCAACTTTAGGATGCACCCTCGGTGACATAAATGGAAGGATTTGCAAGCTAGAAAATGATGGACAAGAACTGTCGACAACTGTGTCTGATAATAACATCAAACTACAAGCACAAATTGATGTTTTAATTATTGCTGTTCAGTCACTACAAAATCAAGTAAATTTGCTCAATGCTGGACAGTAATTCATGTTTTGTAAAAGATATTAGTAATTTTTGAATAAAAATTTTTAGTTTTATTTAATTAAGTTGTGTGATAAGTTAGAATTTATTTGCTTATTCAGAAGAGTGCGAAGATGTTAAGGTTGAGTGGTTCCAAACCATTATTATAGATATTTTAAAATTGAAAAAATTTCTGAAAGTGTGTTTTTAATTTTTTGTGTCATAATTCCAAAAATTTAGGTGTTATTAGGAATTTTTCATAAAAATCCTAACGAATTGAAGATCATTTCCATAAACAGTAGAGGGCTTTGATCCCCAAAAATCCCATTCCCTGAATACACCCCTGCCAAATGCAGTTAGTCGTTTAAAATTTTCAAAAAATCTTATTTTGCAGTTTCAAATATCAGGTCAAAAAGATCCACAACACCATACCATTGACCATAACAAATCTCAGTTCCTTCCTTTCAAGATAACAAAAAGATCCCAAAAAAAAAGCATTTAAAATGTTAATGTAAATTAGTTCCCTAACGACTCCTCAATGCTGTTCATTATAGCCCTGTCTACTCATCATACCCTCTTCTGTTATGCATTTTAAATTTAAGTTAAAATTTTTGTTAAACGAGAATTAAGTGAGAGGATAATTTATGACATACAAATGTGCAAACATGTGTACATATGCTTTAAAAACTATTATTTCATACAATTTCTTAACTATTATTGCCATAACATGAAGCCATTTCTGGGAAAATTTTAAAATGTTACAGTTTTAATTTATTATGGCAATTTTTCGTATGTAATGTGCTGTCTGAATTTGAGTCTGTGTTGAGATGAAATTAAATTTTTATGACTTTTAGTAGTAAAAATTTGAGTTTGTTTGGAGTTGTATTTCATGGATGGCTTAGGATGAGACTTGTTGGAAATGATAATAAAATGGTAGTTAATAGAATCCAGACTGCTTTAAAATTCTAATATTTTTGATAATAGTTTTTTCAACTATATCTTAACCCGAGCAGTACAATTCGCCAAATTGCAGCTTAAACATAAAAAATTGATTGAAATCAGCCGTCATCGTGCAGTTAGAGCATCTTCGCGTCTTACCGTTAAAACAGTGATTTACTCGAACAGACAAGGACCTTGCTCATGGTTATACTCAATTATGTTATATCAATTATATTGATAGATTATACTCATAAGCTTGTTCATTTAAGTGAGTATGCTCCTTGTCTGTTAGAGGTAGCAATGCCCTAGCAAACAAGGTGTGCTGTCCAGGATGAACTATCAATTCAAATGGTCAATAATCCCACATTTGATATCTTTGCAAGTCATTTCCTTCCTAATGCAATAAATTTCTAATCAATTCTGCAAAAAACAAAGAAAATTGTTCAAAACATCGATAAAACTCTTATCGATTTACCGATAAGACAAAGCTGTATATAAACGCAAGAAATCGTGCAATTCCAGTAGTCGTGGAAAATAAATTTAATTAAAATTGTCAAAATGCAGTCGCGAATTATAATTATTGTTTTAATAAACTTATACTCAAATTATAGTCAAGAATTAAGCTGTGTTTACCTAAGTGACAGCCTTTACTTCTATAGATGTAACCTCACAATTCAAAATCCAAATGGACTGAACAACTTCTCAGCGATCAGTGGGCGTCATTTGCCTGGAATGACAGACAATAATGTTCAAACTATTTTAGCATATCCAAGCTCATTCTCAACGAATATTCCGTCGATAATTTGTGATAAATTTATAAATGTACGAAGAATTGAATTTACTGATGTTGGAATTGAAAAAATTGACGAAAATTCATTCAAAAATTGCGGCAGACTTGTTAGTTTAGTTTTGAGAGGCAATAAAATAAACAAAATTGATGAAAAAACATTTAATCAAAATTTAGAGTTTGGATCTTTTATTTTTGATCGGAATCAGCTGTCAGTGTTGCCTGAAAATTTATTTGCAAATCAACAAAAATTAGCGTCCTTAATATTGTCATCGAATAATTTTGAAGGTTTTCCGAAAAATCTGTTCAATCCGTTGACGAATTTAAATTATTTGAGCTTAACAGGAAATAAAATCAAAATTTTAAGGAACGAGTGGTTTGAGAACATTCTAAAATTAGAGACCTTACTTTTGCATACAAATCAAATTGAGGAACTTCCAGTGAATGTTTTTAGTTCACTCACAAAACTATCATACATGGATTTCAGCCGAAATCAACTAAAAGTTATCAAATCAGAGTCTTTTGGAATGTCACCGAACTTAACTGATATGTCTTTTGCACAGAACCGGATTGATGCAATTGATGAAGAATTTATTAATAAAATTCCAGTAAAACAGTTTAATGTGATGATGAATATCTGTGTAAATGACTTTATTAATGATTATTCAGTTTCAAGGGACGTAATGAGGACGAGATTGAAGAAGTGCTTTGATAATTATGAAGTTTTGATTAAAGGTGAGTCCTTGGTCATATCGATGAATATTTTCAGTAGCTGGCTGTCTAATATAATGTAAAATGTAGTGTATATACCCCAATTTCTTCTTATCTGGAGTGAATTTAGTGTATTGCTGTTTTGGTCTTCAACTGGACATTATAAACTTTATAAACTAGTCGTAACGTTTTTTTGTCCACTAAAGCACTGTATAACTTAAACCAGTGTGGGCAACAATATCTTTAGAATTAAAGTCACAATTCACCATTTTCAAACCTTCTTCTACTCACAATTTTTCCATAGAAACTACAACAGAGCCTATCACAACCACCGAGATCTTAACTACAACAGCTCAAACTCTTCCTCCAAGCTGTATCGAAGGAAATTTAGATGAAAGAATTTGCTTGCTAGAAGAACTAAATCAGCAACTTCAAGAAAATATACTGGATCTCCGCACAGAAACTGAAGAGATACGAGAATATTTCGAGATTAAAATTGATGTCCTTTCAAGAGAAAATAAAAATCAAAGCTTATTCTTTTCTCAAATTATGGCTGAAAATAAAATACTTACTTCAAAAACGGACCTACTCCAGGACTCAATTGATGATCTAATCCAACAAAATGAGAAGATTAATGAAGAGTTGGAAGATCAAAAGTCGCTCGTGGCTGATATTCAACAAGAAAATCAACAGCTTCGATCATTAACTGAAGATCTTCAAGAAAAATTTGACAAACAAACTGGAATATTTGCTGCAGCTCTTGCGGAACTAGAAAATAAGTTTCTAATTTTATCAACACGGCCTTGTGCATGTTGAGGTGTAGAATTCAATGATTATGAGTAGGATCTTCAATTTTGATGCTGATGTACATGATGAACCCCGAATGGACTAAAATACGTTAAAACTAGTCATCAACTGGACATTAACTTGTCATCGACCAGTTATAACTTATTTTTGTTTCCTCGAGAACTGAATCTGCCTTAAAAGGTAAAGTGAATCCTTTCAAGAGCTTCTGTTCCTAAATACACCAACTAGGGTTTTCAATCCCGGGATCAAAATGTATGTAATCCCGGGATTCAATCCCGGGATTGCATATAAACCAATCCCGGGATTGAAAACCCTAACACCAACTAAGCATGCTCACTAACATGCTCACAGTTTACTCTACTTTTGAGAATATGCTCTTTACCTGCTACACATCGACATTGTTGCTGATAATGAGAGTATCCATTTGCATCCGTAATAAACATTCAAAATTGACACTTCCGACAAGCCAGCTTATCCCAGACTATCCAAAACAACCTTAAATAATCCATCCTAATCCCAAAACATTCCCAAATCAGCAATAAACTAATTGATTTACAACCGAAAAAAAAATGACTCAAACTTCAAACTAGCCTACATTCAGTCTCCAATATAATTTATGACTTCCACTCACTTAAGCGTGAATTTATGTTCATTTTTTATGTCTAATGTTGTGAATATGCTGTAAATGTAGACTTCAAAATAAAATTTTTCAGGCAATTTGTGTAACAAGACTCTTGAAAAATTTGAAACTTTATTTCCATTTTTTCAGAAATGCATTAAATTTTTAGATAAATTTAACGATGATTGACAGGCATAAAGGACTACTTGAGGTCCTTACTGCTGTCATAAACATACATGAAAATATATTAAATATTAATTTACACATCGACATTAAGTTAAATAATGTTTTTGGATGTTATAAATTATCATGTTAAACACATGACATGACATATGGTTGTGTGAGGCACTTTCGATCCTTTTTTTTAATTTTTATGGAGTTCTCAAGTCAATTTATAGATCTGCTTTGTTGACTGTGATTGGACCTCTGCAGTGCACTTTTTTTTTGTTTGTGAGTCTCCTGTGGCTTCTTTTCGATTTCTTTGTGTGCCTTCATTTGGTTTCTTTTATTTTTTTTTTTGACTTTCTTGGTTCTTTTATGAGGAGAAAAAAATTACTTTTTAAATGATTCTCAAATTGTCTCAACAGTTTTCTACGTAAATTTATTGTCATAAATTTTTTGGTGCTGGATTTTTAAGGAAAAGGTTGGAATTGTTGGGAACATGTTTGTCTTTTGAATGTATTTACTTAGTCATGTGTCTTTATGGATCTATTGTGATCTATTGTGTACATTAGATGGCACCTGGAGCTGGATTTATTGCTGTGTTGCTCAAATCATGATTCATGACACAATATTGGTGTCGATTAACCGACTTGTGCTATTTAGTATAAGAATTAAGAGTTCTTGAAGCCAAGTCTGAGACCGAAACCGAAACTTTACTGAATTACCTTGGAGTCTAGATCTCGGAACCGGTCTTGGTCTTCGAAATCTGTCGAAACTGACACTTCTGGAATCCCTAATATGCAGAGTTCGAAATCGACCTGAATTTAGTATGTAGTGGACTTTTCCACACAAAATCCAAGTCAACTTCTACTTCTATCTCTGCTAATAAGGACACACTAATAATCTCAAAACTGCGCCTCCAAATCCACCAAACCACTAAACTCCAATGAAAGTTCTTTTTCATTTTTATTATTATTCGTCGTTAGTTTTTTACATCCTTATCTTCAAGATCATACAAAGTTGAAGAGAATACATAAAAAATAAAACACATTAAAATATTGGCTTGTATTTATTTAGTCGATAACCACCTGGCGATCGATTTATTTGGTTTGGTTTATTTTTAACAGAAGGTATATAAAAATCAAAAATATTTTAATAATCATGGATAATTTAAATTAAGAGTTTGTTAATTGTGTTGGGGATGGGAATTGAAATGGGATGAAATAGGGGAAGGACTTGGAGGAAGGGGAATGTTCGGAAATTACTTATGTTAAAAATTGCATTTTTAGATGCCTAACAATTTTTGATGCCCATTAAGACCTAATTGCCAATTTTTTTATTTAAAACTAATATCTAATTTTGCAATTTCTAAATCAATTTCTAACTCTTAATCCTCCTCATTATGTCTACCACACCTTAATACATCTCACGAAAATGCACATAAATTGTTGCAACCTCTTATTCTCATTTCACATCAAAAATGTCTTATTCCCATTAAATTAAGAATAAAAATCTTCATTGCAAAAAAAGTTTAAATCCAGAATAAATTTAACATTTAAAAGAGACATAAATAATATATAAAATAAAGCAGCAATTCTTAATGAATTTATTCAAGTAAAATTTATGCGTATAGACACATGTGTATTCCCAATTATCATAAATTTGAAATTGATAAATCATAATAAAATAACGATATTTCTTCATCCATCTCTCGTCTACTGCGTGTTCCTTTTCATCAAACAGTCATTCGTTATTGCAATGTACCAGTATATATTTCAATCAAAATATAATTTTTTTTTATATTCTTTTATTTTATTTTATTATGAATGGGATATAAATTTGAGTATTTATGAATATATCAATTTGTTTGATGTCGATTGGAATTTTAACAACTCTTTTTATTCAAGCGAAACGAGATGAAATTATTAAAAAAAATTTAAATGAATGACTGTGTGTATCAAATTGAAAATAATATTATTTTATATTGAGAGATAGGAGAAATTCGATGGGGAATTTTTGATGCAGTTTGTCTTTATTTAATGTAAGTCGTTTAGTAATTGGACTCATTGAGGGCCATGGAACTCTTAGAAGGAAACTGTCGATAGATAAAGCAGTTAAGTGCCTTGCTGGTCAAATAGGTAAGGCGCTTGGCTCAAATTTGGTATGGTCTCGAAGGTCGTCGGTTCGAAATTTCCAAATTTGTTCTTAAGTTTAGATACTTCGACTGCTTAATGTACGAGATCAAGCCTAATTTGAAATTCTGGGCAACGTTGGATTAAGGAACGGGTCATAAACTTGAAGTGTAGCAAGAGACAAAGGGACGAGAGCTACTAGATTACCTAATGAAATTGGATAGAACGAACCTGAAAAGTGTCACGTAATACGCTAGATAGCCGCCGAAACGAGAGCCTAAATTTATTTGAAACCTAGATTTGAAAAAAAAATTGTTAACTTGATCCTAGGGTTCGGAAAAATACTAACTGAATATATACAGTTACTAACGTGTTAATATTCAGAATATATTCAGTTATCTACAGTTTTCTAACTGTATAAATTTTTTGAATACAAAAATTCCGTTAATTTCAAAATGAATATTTCTGGGCATTTCTGAATTTGGCACTATTGAGGTTCTTTTTTACTATTTTGAGTCTTAATATTGAAAGAACTAATTAAAATACGTTAGGAGCTGGCAAAAAAGTACAGAAATTAATTGAAATTCTGTAAAAAAATATGTTCAGTCCTGGGCTTGAACCCGGATCTTCAAAACGAAAATGTTTCGATTTTCAATATTTGTATGGAGTTTTCGACTTGTTAAAAAATCGAGATATTTTGTTGCTTTGTCGGGACACAGCAGCAAGGGTGACAAGTACAGCAGTGTCCCGGTAAAAATACAGCAAATGGCAGCCCTAAGTCATAAAAGAAGATCCTGAAGAAGGAAATTTACGGATTTCTTTAAACGGTCATTTTAAATTCAAAAAAATATATTCAGTTAGTTATCTACAGTTAGTCAACTGTAGATAACTTATAAGTGTAGATAACTGTAGATAACTGATTGGCCGAACCCTACCCTACATATCAATGTGTCTTAACTCTGTACCAAAAATTCAACTGTATCATTTCATTGTAAATCCCTGCACTACTACTACTAAATAATACTACTACATAAAATATTTCATTGATTGCAAATTGACAAACAAATGTCTGCGATAGAGCCAGATTTAGCTATTATCTGAAGGAGGTCATGAATTGCAATTGATCTGTACGGTTAGTGACACAATCTGTAGAAGTAAGTAAGTATCTTGTATTGGTTATATTCTAACTTAGGTATCTATGGACATAGTTTTGTAACATATCATATATGTAGTTTAGAACCTTTTGTATTATTAAATATAACGGCATAGACAGTTGAATCTAAAAATTGAAGGAGGTTTATCAATTTTTCCTCAAAAAACCTTAATAAAATGAAGAATTGACCTTTCCAGATCTTTTAATTCCGGTATTAAATCAACATTCAATTCAATCAAACCCTACCCCTTCAACTGAATATGCCCCTGAATTATTAGCATTATTATAAGGTCTCAGAAGCTGATATTCTGCAGTAAAACAGTTATTTCCGTCACAATTCACCTATATGTATTACTTATTTGGGTGGTCATAGAGATAAATTGCCCGGCATCACAAGGCTCCATATTGGGTATCCATTTAACCTCTGTATAGATTCATTCGCCTTCTTAGTGTCACCTAAGTTGTAATTTATGCCCTATTTTGGATGACGCTCATCACTGCTCATTAGCTAACCAATATCAATATTAGTTCTATCTCTATCAACAGCAAAGCTCTTTGGTGACTCAAGTTACCTTTAAGTACCTTTACTTATCTATTAGTACCATATTCCTAGGTTAACAAAAGGCTGCGCACAATGACCCCCCAACAGTCACAAACTATCTATACTCCCTTCCTCCTCATCATCATTTCATTCCTCTCGATTTTTTGCTGTCTTCATTAAAAACTCTTGTCAGATTGTGTCATAAATAATCATTCTCAATTCAATATTGATTGAGATGAAGTGATAATAAACAATCAGATATGAATTTAATGTCATGAGACACAATAAAGTTGTAGTTTTTTTTAGTAAGAGAACTCCAATCAATGTAGATTGAATATCCACATAGTATAAAGTCATGATGACGATGGTGAAAATATAAATAAAAAATGTGAAACAAGAGTCAGCATACACAAATGAGGTCAAATATGTAAATTATGAATGCTTGTTAATAAAATAATATAAATGATGACACATTTGTGATGATTTATTGATTTATTTTATTAGTTAATTTTCATCATGTTTCTGATTTTTATTTTATTTCAGTTGATAATTTTTGAGTGACAATGCGGAACGGAATTTAAATTTGAAATGTTTTTTTGAGGTTAGGAAATACTGAAAGTCATTTTGGGGATTTCAAAGGGGGTTTATTAGATGAATTTTGAGAATGATTTGAAGAATCTTGACTTTTTTAGGTCAAAATCTTTATTGTAGTTGATTCCAAGAGTAGCCTGAGAAAGGTAGAAGATCACTAAGTCAATTTTTGGCAATAATACATGAGAACAGTCATTTCATGTAGTTCAATTGCCTTTCTCGATCGACAAAGAAGTTTGAATTGCTATTCTACTAAATGCTACCGTCCACATGGCTGCTTGTTATCTGGAACTAAGGTAAGATAATTTGGTGTTGACTAAAATGCCATGGTTTTGGATAAATTTAGTGACAAAGCCACACCATGTCATAAACTCGACAATTTGAACCTTTTCTGCTTTGAATTGAACGGAATTTGAAGTTTACCCAGATTTTGCATGGAAAAGTCGACTTTTCTTCAAGTTTAATAGTCGACTTCAATGTTATATGGAGCCCTACCTGGCTGTCAGGGATAGAATCTTCCGAAATCTCGGTTTTGAGAGCTTTAGAGTCGAATCGACTTTAAACCCGAGCTCTAAAGTTGAATTTCAAATTTACTGAATTCCAATTAATCAAACTAATTACAATTTATCGATTCTCCAAACCAAAAACCCCCATAAAATCATCACAAGGGACCCCCACACTCTAAAACTCAACAACTCAACTTCATATTCCGAACATCAAAAATGATGACTTTTTTTTACTAACGTAGATGACTAATATGTGACAATAAAAAAATCATTTGTGGACAATAAATTTTGATTAAAATATCAATTTTCTGACAAAAATTTGACAGTAGTTGGTGTTTACGCTCTAGCCAACAAATATCAATTTTGCTTTGAGCATGTGATAATTTTTTATTTTTCTGGCAGTCATTTGACTATATGTTGTGGGATTGGTGATGAATAATGTTTGTAGTTTTGAGGTTGAAGGCTGTTGAGTAATAATATTTGGATTATTTATGGACAATTTTAAATCAGCTGTGAGTTAATCTTGAAAAGGAGAAGTTTGGATGTCGGCGGATTGGGGATGAGTCAAGTTCTCAAGAATATGATCTCAAATTGACATGAAGATGTCTACATACCAAATTTTTGATTGGGAACTTGCTTACTTGCTTACTTACTCCTATGTGGAACTTAAGTTGAAGCATAATGCTTTCCTTTCGACTCTGTTGCTGGCTGCTCACCTAGCTTGTATAAATTCTCTGTCCGCACGTTGTCCGCATCACTGTTCTGTGCAATGTAGCATTTGAAGCTCCAGGGCGTCTATTCCCTTGCGAATTCCAACTAAGGACGTTGCAGCAAACTTGTGTTTCTGTTCCAGCATTGATATGGATCGGGTACAATCATACATAATTATTTAATACAGTTTCTCTCTTTCTTCTGTCAACTCACGTGTCTATTATGCCACAATCCTATTTTAACCTCACAAAATTGTCATTTTCAAGCCCCAAACACCTTAATTCCTAGTTATATTAATACAAATAGTCATAATGATCACCAATCAATATTATAGACATCTTAGAAGACTAATAGGATTAATTTATCAAAATAGATATTGAATATCATGACAAATTGCCAATATTTTCTATCCAAATTTCCATGACTATCTTCAAGACTCCTCACTATCAAATTACATCAACCAAAGGTCAAAGTCGGTACAAAAATTCCAAAAATCAATAAAATTCTCATAAATACCACATTTAAAAATGATTTATTTACCATAAGGAACCAAAACTTAATTCACCATAGCCTCGAAGCCACGTCATTGTCAAAAAAAAAGTGGCATAAAAATTTCCGTTTCAGAAAAAAATAAAACACATAAAAATTATTTCCCTTAGTGTCTCATAAATAAAATTTATTATCACTCCATTTCCATTAAAATGCACATTAATGATTAGCACAAAATATTTACGATCGAGTAGAGTCGAGTGAAAGTAAAGGAAAAATCTGACAAAAAAATAAATATTTTTTTTTTTATTACCTCATTAAAAGGTCTCATTCATGTCATCGGAATGAACTAACAAATCATTATGAAAATTTATCTCAACCCCACCAAGTAAGCATAAAGATATATATCAAATATAAATTTATTTTTATGTGTATAAAAAGTAAAATCAATAAATCGATTACTGAAACTCCTCTTGTGCAAAACCATATTTTCCTTCCGTTCAATGATCATAAATTTTAGTTCTGCATACAATAATATTGTTCATATGCTCATCGTCGAATAAAAATTTATTATTATATCGTCATATATATTAAAATCTTTTTTGATAGGTGTTTGTTTTTCTTCTTTATGGGAATTAGGGTGAGATGAGACGCATTTTGGTATATTCTCACCGTATTCACGTGAACATAGGACTATCCTCTGGAACTTGATTCCTCAAATATGTACAAAGCGAACATATTGTGCCAAAGGAGCACTTGATCCCTATATAGGGCAAAACCGTTTTGCTGAGAATTTTATATGGGGCAAAACCATTTTGCCCAGACTAATTTCTGCAATTTCTACATTTTCAAGCAAAGCTGGCTTACACGCTGGAGCTTGATGATCCCTCTAACATATGCCTAGCAAAGCTTGGCCTTGGGTATTGGGTTTCTCCCCAATATACTAGTTTATTCTTTTAATATTTATTAGTGAATGATTAGGTTGATAAATGCTCAGCTTGAGTTTAGCTTTTGAGTTACTGATCTTGTTTTTGAACGCTTAATGTAAAAGATAAGTAGATTGAACAACAACGATCATCTTTTCAAATAAAATAGTGTTGGTCTAGAGGGATGCTCAGCTTGAGAAATACCCAGTTTAAAGAGCTGTCAGCTTTAGAACTGCTCAGCTAGATGAACACTTATCTCGGTAGCTAAAGGAACTCTCAACTAGAGAAACGCTCAGCTGATGGAGCTCTCAGGTAGACGAAGCAAGAAATATAATAAAATAAATAAATATTAATAATAATAATAAGCCTCAGTTAGAGGAATGCTCAGCAAGAGGAGTGGCCAGCTGAAGGAGATCTCAGCGGGAAGAATGCTTATTAAGACAAGCGCTTATTAAGATAAGCGCTCAGTTAGAGATACGCTAAGTTAAAAGGAAGCGCAGTTAAAGGGATGCTCATCTGGATGAACGCTTTGCTATAGGAGTGCATAGCTAAAGTAGCAAAGCGATTAGCTGCAAAGTTACTAAGCTGCAGGTGCTCTTGATCTGAAATGAATCGATCAAAATGAATGATCTTTAGCCTAAAAGAAACCCAGTTTGCTTAAAATTCGTATTATATCGCAATCCTAGTCAAAATGTCCTTAATCAGACTCCTCTTTACACCAAAACCTCAGCTCTTTTTTTAAAAAAAAAAAATATTTAGTGCATGTAAAGTCATTCCCATAAAAAAAGTAAAAGAAATTTACCCGAAAAAAAACATAATATATAATAATATATGAAATATAATAATAATAATAAATTTATATAAAAAAAAAACTTTTTTTAAAAAGTACACGCTTTTATTCAAGAGTGAACTAAAAAGAAGAAAATAATTTTTTTCCGGACACACAAATATAAAACAAAATTTTTAACTAAAAATAAAAGCGTGGGGCGCTCATAATAGACATAATGTTATACATTCTTAGTTACTTGGATATAGTTTTGAAATTGTATATATTTATACTGAATTAATATAATTGAACATGCTTACTTGTGTGAGCATTCTCATGAGCATGCTCCTTGTCTCTTGGGAATACTTGCTTACAATTTCCTAATTCTTTTTATGCACTAACATAACTTTTCTTGTTAATGCTAAAATATTCTAAAGTAGGTTATACTCATTTGAAATGAAGTACATTTAGAATCTTATCAGTTAACATATTAATACCTATTGGAGTAAATCTGCTTGTTATAGCTTGTTGATCAGGGGGCTTGAATATACAAGTAACTAAGAATGTATAACATTATGTCTATTATGAGCGCCCCACGCTTTTATTTTTAGTTAAAAATTTTGTTTTATATTTGTGTGTCCGGAAAAAAATTATTTTCTTCTTTTTAGTTCACTCTTGAATAAAAGCGTGTACTTTTTAAAAAAAGTTTTTTTTTATATAAATTTATTTTATTCTTTTTAGTCATATCAAGTAATAGATTTTTCGACCCATGTGTATTCAATTCGTTTACGTAAATACTTAGAATATTTCGGTGAAGGTTCACTTTGCTTCGCTTCGTTCGTCCGACTATGCATAGATCACAGTAGTGTCGGACTCCACTTCGCTCCGCTTCGTTCGTCCGACTATGCATAGATCACAGTAGAGTCGGACTCCACTTCGTTTCGCTTCGTTCGTCCGACTATGCATAGATCACAGTAGAGTCGGACTCCACTTCGCTTCGCTTCGTTCGTCCGACTATGCATAGATCACAGTAGTGTCGGACTCCACTTCGCTTCGCTTCGTTCGTCCGACTATGCATAGATCACAGTAGAGTCGGACTCCACTTCGCTTCGCTTCGTTCGTCCGACTATATTTATACAGTTTAGGAAGATCCAGTAACATCCAGAACCGTATTTATACAGTTTAGGAAGATCCAGTAACATCCAGAACCATATTTATACAGTTTAGGAAGATCCAGTAACATCCAGAACCATATTTATACAGTTTAGGAAGATCCAGTAACATCCAGAACCATATTTATACAGTTTAGGAAGATCCAGTAACATCCAGAACCATATTTATACAGTTTAGGAAGATCCAGTAATATCCAGGACCATATTTATACAATGTAGCAAGATCCAGTAACATCCAGAACCGTATTTATACAGTTTAGGAAGATCCAGTAATATCCAGGACCATATTTATACAATGTAGCAAGATCCAGTAACATCCAGAACCATATTTATACAGTTTAGGAAGATCCAGTAACATCCAGAACCGTATTTATACAGTTTAGGAAGATCCAGTAACATCCAGAACCATATTTATACAGTTTAGGAAGATCCAGTAACATCCAGAACCGTATTTATACAGTTTAGGAAGATCCAGTAATATCCAGGACCATATTTATACAGTTTAGGAAGATCCAGTAATATCCAGGACCATATTTATAAAATGTAGCAAGATCCAGTAACATCCAGAACCATATTTATACAGTTTAGGAAGATCCAGTAACATCCAGAACCATATTTATACAGTTTAGGAAGATCCAGTAACATCCAGAACCATATTTATACAGTTTAGGAAGATTTATTACTATTTCCATAATATCAAGATCCAGGCGCATTATGTCCCGATTCAATGTTACTGAATAAATTTTGATGGAAATTTCATTTTAATTTAACGGTTTTTTAAGATTCAAACGATAACGGTTTTTTGAATTTTAAATATTCCATGAGAAAAATACTTAGCTTTGTTTTTCTCTTCCAAAAATACTTTCAATGAATACTATATTTAACATAATTAATAGTTGGTATTATTAATCAATTCACAATAAATCATAGAAACTGGTTTTCAACTTTATATTTGGTCTAATTCATGTACATTGGAAATATACTTAATTGACTTCGGATTTTTTTCCCATCTCAAATGTTATTTAATTAATTATAGCATAATTAAGAATTTTTGAGATTTCAAATTGCTTAAATATTGTATTGTCATCGAGAATACACCTGTAGAAAAATTTTGAGCTCAATAGGAGAAACAGAAGTGGTCGAAAAATCGATTCCAAGATTTGACGCAGACATACAAACAGAGTGACTTAAATAATAAAATAAATAAAAAAGCGTGTAAAAAGGAGAGCATCAACAGCAGCCAGCAGTGAAAAATAATTTATCGCAATTCATATGCCATTTATCAAAGGAGGAACGAGAATAAAAGTATAAACCATTAAGTTTATATATTTTTTGCCTGTTATATCTTATAAAATAAAAGAATGAAAATCTCCTCCTTTATGTTATGCGCAATGGGAATGAGATTAAGAATGAGGAACTAAACTAAATGGTTTTATCTAACTTCATGTGATATAAATATGAGAAATGTTGAATTATTGAGATTGGTTATTTTGATATTAAGTAGAATGAATGAGTTAGAACTGAGGAGTTAGCTGGGGAGCTAGAGCTGATTTTTTGAGGATTTGATAATGCTTAGATTTGGTTGAGCACAGCTTTAGTTGCACATAGCTTGAAGAATGCTCAGCTTTATTTACGTAAAGCTTGAATAATGCTCAGCCTTAGTTACGTATAGCGTGAAGAACGCTTAGCTTTAGTCACCTATAGCTTGAAGAATGCTCAGCTTTTGTTGCGCAAAGTCTGAAGATCGCTAAGCTTTAGTTATGCACAGCTTGAAAAACATTCAGCTTTAGTTATGCATAGCTTGAATAACGCCCAGCTTTAGTTATGCATAGCTTGGAGAACGCTCAGCTTTAGTTAACCATGGCTTGAAGAATGCTCAGCTTTAAATACGCAAATTATGAAGAACGCACAGCTTTGATTGTGCATAGATTTGGAAATTCTCAGCTCTAGTTACGCATAGCTTAAATAATGCTTATCTTTAGTAAGGTATATATTTTATAATACTCAGCTTTAGTTATTTATAACTTTGACTACGCTTAGCATGAAAGACGCACAGCTTGAAGAACGCTCAGTTTTAAATACTAAATAATGCTCAGCTTGTGTAACGTACAGCCTGAAAATCGATTGCTTTAATTTGCGTATGTGCAGCCAAAAAACTATTTCCAAAAAACCCCATCAGTAAATCACCCAAAAAAAAGTCCATAATTCACTCTCAACTCCCATTTACTGAACCCCTAGCCTCATACATCCTCAAAAAGAAAAAAAAAATAAATGTTATAGTGGTGAAAAAATTTACTTTATGGGTTGCCCCCTATAATGTACAATTTTATTATCTTTTATCGCTTATTTCTTCATGTACATCTTTTTACCAACAACTTCCAATTGCCTTTTTGCTATAATCACCCATTGCATGCTCAATATTTCTTATTTTATTTCCCCTTTCCTTATACTTTATTCAACCTCGAAATGTTCTCGTAAATCTCGATTTTTAATATTTTTTCTGTACGAGCACTGAAACGGCACAAAAAAGAAAAGAAGCATAAAAGGATTTATGGATTCATTTTGTACTTACAATAATTTTTCTGTCGATTGCTCTTTTCATTCTCATCGTTCGGGGGTACTTTATGTACCGAATATATATGTTCGGGTTTTTGGGGTTATTATGAATTAGGATGAACTATAAGCTTTTAACAGTGAGCACATTTCATTCTTTATGTTGATGATCTACGATTATTAAATTTCTACTGTAATAAATAATGGATATAAAAATTGTTATGATGAAAAATGGAATAATGGGATTTTGTTGAAAAGATGTTCACGAGTTGGGGGTATTGATTTCTACTTTTGCTGGTTTTGTATTGGAAATGTTGGATTTATGAGTTGTTTTGTAATGTTGTGATTATGGGGATTTATGATAATCATTGTGATATCGATAATATTCGATATGGTGATTGTGAGATCACTCTTTGGTGAGAATCAAATGCATGTAATTATAATTGATCTATAAGGTCTACTGTCTAGCCATTTGACTACATAGGCCAGCGGTGGCGGAGCTTAGCACAAAATAGCAAAAGGCATACAGTTCATGGCGTTTCCAAAAATGTTGGTGGCACATTAATGAGCCGCGACATAACTGTTGCTCATCACTGCTCTATTTAATGATTGAGAGATCATTTTTAGGTGACAAACGATCCCCATGAACTTACAACAGAGTAAAAGAGTTATCCGATTTGTTGACCAGCCACTCGGTCGTGTTTCAGCCAAAAAAGCCTTACTCTCGCACTGGAAGATTTGTCTATATATAGCTCGATACCCCAGATTACACTCTGTTCAGTCGCCATATCTTTCAAAGACATCAAATAACGATTGAAAGCTCGAAGTGGAATCAAATTTTATATGGAGTCGAGTTGAGTATAGGTGACCATGATAGGGCACTAATTATTGCTATGCTTCAAAAATGACTTGCATTTACTGTTTATCAATCAAACAATTTTCTTTATTTCTGTGGAAAATTCTGAAAGCAATTACTAAATGCCACTTTTAAAGGTCAACTAATTACAATTAAATAGAACACCGAGCGATTAAAGTTTTCAAAGATGATTTTCTGGACGGTAAAAGAGCTCGTGGACGTCCAAAGAACTTTTGGAAGGAAGCTGTCGATAGAGATAGTATTGCTTTTGGTATCGGAAATTGGCAAGTTGAAGCCAGCGATAGAGTCAGCTTCAGGCGACTCCTGTGGGAGGTCATGGATCACAACTGATCTGTACGACCAGCGAAGTAAGTAAGTAAGTAAATGAAGTTATTAGTAAGCGGTACCTTAAAAGTTCCGTTTGTGACAGCCTTTTTCGTTTGTGTTGCTTAGGATATCCTATTTGCTTGCTATATTAGTTCTTTTGTTGTAGCATCGAAATAATTGATTTTAAATAATTTAATCTTGTATGCTCATTTTCAGTGTTTCTTTCGGTGATTTCTTCGCCAAAAAGTATCGAATTTTCTACAGGATCCTCTTCATGAACGTCAACAGCAACAACAATTTTGTCGGAATTTTCAAAAATTTCTTTTGATTTTCTCGGTCTTCTGAATATTTCTGTTAAATTTGGTTTCGATCCTTGTTTAATTTTATCCATGACTTTATCAATATTATGGACCTTTGCATACTTTAAGTATTTTAAATTTAGAGGCAAATAAATGAATTTCAGAAAGTCTCTGAAAATTTTCGTATTCAAAAAATATTCAACACCAAAAGCAGCTGCAGATAATCCACAACAAACATACCAAACTAGAAAAAATAGTAAAAAGTCATGAAAACTTGAAGGTTCAGGCTGATTCCGATTTTTTGGCATTTTCTTTGCATTCATCACTTTAGTGTCAATTAAATATTTCATTATTCCTGTTTCAATCAATCCAGCTACTGTCTTTTGAATCATGTTTGACTCAAAGCTCAATCCATAGGTAGCTACACCATAATGTGTTGTTTCATAACTGTCAATTTGATTCCGAGAATTTTCTTCTTGATTTGGATTAAAAAAGTTTTTAACCTTAAGTCGATGTAAATCATGATAATGTGACTTGTAGATTTTGAAAAATGTAGAAACATTGATTTTTGGTATTTCAAAGCTGTAAAAAAATGAAAATAAATGAAATAATTATTGGTTCTTTTAAATGATATGAATTAGAGTTGCAGAGCTGGCACCTGTCACAGGCAAAAACCGTAAAATTTCTTGATAATTTGTATGGTTTTTCTTACAAAATTATCAAGAAATTTTTGTTGCCTGTGACTAGGGTGGCCAGAGGATTTTCGCAAAAAATCGGGACACTTTTGGAAAAAATCGGGACATTTTGAGGCTTAGTCGGGACACAGCAGCAAGGGTGAAAAGTACAGCAGCGTCTCGGCAAAAATACAGCAGATGGCTGTCCTACCTATCACAGGTGCCTGTTTTGCAACTCTGACTAAATGCGTGTCAGTATAATCAGTGTAATCATAAAACTTACATCTCATTATCTTCTGTCTTACTTCCAACTTCACAATGAGAACAGTTCAAAATTGTATAATTTAAATCCATCAAATCTTCAAGACTTTTTGGCAGTTCTGGTCTTAGCATCTCACTTGACTTGAACTCAAAATATTTACTTTGAAAAAGTGTTTGAAAAATTAGACAGAAAATGATTAAATGCACTAGAATTAAGCGCTGAGACACTAGATGATATCCATAAGATTCTTGAATTTTTTCAGACACCAAGACTGATAGGATGATAGCTACAAATGCAGAACATAATAACATCCAAGTGACTGGGTCAAAAAACATCAAAACTTTCTTAAAACTTGAAAATTCTTCAGGAGGTGCAAAAATCAGCTTTGTGTTCACGTCAATTACTGTTAGAGGAATTTGAATGCCCATATACTCAATTGCCTGAATTGGAAGTACATCAATCATAATTTGAATGATTTCCTCACTAGAATAATTGAATACTGGATATATGCGATTTTTAATTCCTAAAGTCATAAAATTTGGATTCCTAACACTAGCAGGATGATATACAGCAGTAAAATTATACTTTTTTGATGCAATTTCAAATATTTCTGGTGTCAATCCAAAAATATCAAATCCAGTTTGATTCTTGTGAATTTTAGCATATCCCCAATGAGCTGTAAACAATTCATCTGCAGCAGGCAGCATCATCACTAATCTACAGCCATAAAAATTCACAAATTTATCATAATTTTCTAATTTTTTCTTCCATTGTGCTGATGGCTTGTGATAAAAATTAAGAATATTAAATGTTGGATTATTACATCCAAATTTGAACCACTCGACAGTCGCTAATGTCAAAAATTGTTGACCATTTATAATGTACATCTCATAAGTGAATGGAGTTTGAAAATATAATTCTAGTTTTAGTTCGTAACTATCTTCGTAGATGGATACAATGTCATACAAAGATTCATCTGAAAAGAATACTAATCTCCTTACAGGTCCAGTGAATTGTGATGGCTGATTTAAATAAGTAATCATTTTAATGTAATCGCCAAAATTCTCCAAAATAAATATTGCTGAGCGGTGGATGTAATGGTCTCTGGATAGAGTATCCTTAAAGTGCCACAAATTAAGCTTAAAATTTGTGTCAAATTTTGATAAAAAATTGTTCAAAAAATCTATTGTAAATGATCTAAGTGGTTTAATTGTAATTATGTCGAACTAAATCTTTGGCTGAATGAAAATTTTATCCACAACTTCATAAAAGCCTTGCGCAAATTCTGCTACATCTTGCTCATAAAAATCATCTGACACGCGAATATAACTTGAACACAAAATGAAATTGATACTCAAAATTGACAAAAAAATCCAAAAATTCATAATTTTTATTAAGTTGATCCGAACTGTTTGAAGTTTATACTGAGAATGTGACTCAATTATCTTAAAATAAACCCAGAATAAGTCAGATTTGAAGATAGTAAATGACATTTAGTTTGACAATTAAGAGTCTCGTGTCACTAACTAGCTGTTCTTATCACTTCATCAAATGAATCGACAGAATGTGGTTGTGCAGTGGGTTGTCAACGACTAAAGGTCAAGTCGTTACATTCTTATCAGGGTGTATTCAAAAGGTCAACCTTTCACCCACTCTTTTTGGATCAAATTTACTATTCAATTCTTTTGGACTATTTTGATCTTAGTATTCAAAAAAAAAAAATAATTGAAATTCCTAAAGTCAAATTTCAATCTGGCTTGTAGAACCTTCAAAACAAAAATGTTCAAAATTTGTCAAAAATTCCAAAATTTCTATGCAATTTTCGACTCTGTGAAAAGTCGGGAATTTTGAAGCTTTGTAGGGACACAGCAGCAAGAGGGAAAAGTACAGCAGCGTCTCGACAAAATAAAGCAGATGGCCGCCCTACTCCGCATGAAATGTATTTGTGCTATTTGCATACGCCTTAGGTGACTGCCTACTTCATGCATACAACCAGACCCCACTTCTCCTTATATCAGTCTAGCTACAATCCTGATGTTTATTAATCAAATTATAATTCATTTCTGTTTAGGACAGCAAGTTAATTCTGCAAAACTAATTCAACCTGCAAGAAGCATATTTCACATTAATTGACACTAATTAGAACATTGATGAACAGCCAGTGTGTCGTTGCAACAGATTAGAATGTGAATTCAATTCTTTTTGATTGAAATTTTTGAATCCTTCCTCTAACAAGCAAAGAGACTGCTTTTAGGTACCATAGTGGTCTTTATAAAATATGAAAGCATGCTCTTTGCCTTAAGATGAATTTCAGTTCCTTATTCAGTGATTTCTTCACCAATAATCATCATAATTCTATCAAAATCCTCTTCGTCAACATCAGCAGCATCCACAGTTGTGTTATCATTCTCAATAGACCCTTCTGATTTCCTTGGTCTTCTGAATATTTCCTCTAAGTTTATTGTAACTTTTTGTTCCTTAAAAAGATTTCGATTTTCATATCTTGTAGCATTTTTGACCTTTGCAAATTTATACTTATTTAAATTTTTAGGGACCAAAAAATTTTTCAGAATTTTTTTGCAAGTTTTTGTGTTCGAAAATCGTTCAACAGCCAAAGCAATTGCAGAAAATCCACAACCAACAATCCAAGCTAGAAAAATTAGTGAAAAATCTTGAAAACTTGATGATTCAGGTTGCTTCCGATTTTTTGGCATTTTCTTTGTATTCATCACTTTAGTGTCGATTAAATGTTTCATTATTCCTGTATCAATTATGGCAGCAACTGTATTTTGAATCATGTCTGTATAATACGTCATTCCAAAGGTAGCTACACCATAATGTTGTATAACTTGATTGTCAATTTGGTTCCAAAAATTTTCCTCTTGATTTGACTTCAAAATGCTTTTATGCGTAAATTGATGTAAATTAAGGCCTATTTTTGATGGTTGTGACTTGTAGATATTGGTAAAGTTTTCACTTTCGATATTTATATCCTTGAATCTATTAAAAAATTAGAAAAATTATCAGAAAATTTACATTTAATTAATAATCATAAAACTTACATCTCATCTGATATCTTACTTGCAACTTCACATTGAGAACAGTTCAAAATTGTATAATTTTGAGCCATCAAATCATCAAGACTTTTTGGTAGTTCCGGTCTGTGCATCTCACTTGACTTGAACTCAAAATATTTACTTTGAAAAAATGTTTGAAAAATTAGACAGAAAATGATTAAATGCACTAGAATCAAACGCTGAGACACCAGATGATATCCATAATATTGTTGAAAATGATCAGAAATCAATTCAGCCACAAAGACTGATAGCAGAATAGATACTAATGCAGAGCCTAATAACATCCAAGTGATTGGGTCAAAAAACATCAAAACTTTATTAAAATTTGAAAATTCTTCAGGAGTTGGTATGAATAGAAGCTTTGATTCCACATCAATAAATGATTGAGACATTCGTATACTCTTATGCAAAATTGCTTGAATTGGAAGTATATCAAATATCAGATCCAAATTCATAATTCTTCCATTGATTGGTTCTGGATGTAAGTATTCGTTGTATACTGCTCGAGACTGCATAAAATTGTGTACACTAATATAAGTTGGTTGATATGTAGGAATAAAATTGTATTTTTTAGCTGTAATTTCAAATATTTCTGGAATTATACCAAAAACTTTAAATCCTGTCCTGTTTTCATAAACTTCAGCATATCCAAAACTATATATATGCCGCGAATATGATGTAGGTAAAATCAACGTTAATTCACATCCATGAAAATCCAAAAATTTCTCATAATTTTCTAATTTTTTAAACCATTGAGATGTTTTCTTGTAATAACGATTTATAGCTTCCATTTTTCCAACATTACATCCATAATCAAACCACACAACAGTCGTTAAAGTGGTATGAAGTGGAAAATCTATAAAGAACATCTCATAAGTCAATGAATTTTGTTGATTATAATCTTGTTTAAGTTCAAGAATTTCTTCCAAATTCTCTTCATGAATATGCCATTGTTCCTGTGTAAGGAAAACTAATCTCTTTACAATTGAACTTACTATATGTTTATGCAAATAATATATATAGTTTAAACGATATTGTAAATATGTTTCATAAATAAATATTATTGAATGATCGTAGATGAACTATTGATTCATGCTGGAATGGAACCACAATTTATATGAACAATCTGATGCTAATTTTGGGAAAAAGCTGTCCAAAAAAAGATTGGTAAATGATTGAGATGGTCTGAAAACAACTATGTCGAACCAAACTCCTTGTTTTATGAAAAATTCATTCACAATTTCATAAAAGCTTTGTGAGATATGCGATAAATCTTCTGTATAATTAATATATTGCACAGCACATGAACACAAAAGAAAATTGTAGCTCAAAATTGACAAAAAAATACAAAATTTCATGATTTTTAGCATGTTGATCCGAACTGCTTGAAGTTTACACTGAGAATGTGAAAAAATCATGTTGTAGAATAGACGAAAAGAAAAATCAGATTTGAAGATAGTAAATGACAATTAGTTCAAAACTTAAGAGACTCGTGCCACTAACTAGCTGTTCTTATCTCCTCAAAATATCAACCTTTAATCTGGATCTAATTTAGCACGAATTAGTTAAGATTTTCATATCACTTTTCACCAGAAAATGACAAAATATTGCCTGTTTTATTTATTAATAATTGACTAATTCACTTTTGGATGCAATATGGGATATGAAAGTTGCTGACTCACATATTGTTGTCATGTTGATTATCATAGATATTTTTAATTTAGTGTTGATGTTTAATCTAATATGACAAATTCAAAAAAACAGATTTATGTGTCCAAAGCGACTCGATGCAGCTAAGCCGCAAACTTACTTACTTCACTGGTCGTACATATCACCTGGGGTCCATGGCTCCCATCAGATGACGCATAAAGCTGGCTTTATCGATGGCTTCCGCCTGACAATTGCCAGTACCAAATTCAACACTAATGTCTCTATTGAAAATTTCTGCTCAGAAGTTCTATCGTCGCAAAATTGGATCAAAATCAGCTGTCATGGTGCCGTCCGGGCATCTTCGCGTCTTATTGTCAATCTGGTTACGTAGCGTTATCAGTGAAGCAAACACATAGTTGCATTTTTAGGAATATTTGAACTAGTACTAGAGGTGTATTCAAGGGAAAAGGAGTTGGTGATCAAAATATCAAATTTCTTATATAAAAGTGATATTGGTTCAATCCCCTGCGCTCTTAAAATTTCTATACTGCGCCCCTTACTTGTATAATCATTTTTGTACTAGTCAAGTTTAATTTGACTCTTTACTGACTCGAGGCTGATGATGGAGATCCAAAAAGTTTAAGATTTTTTTCATTTTCCAGGGAATACACTCCATAACATCACATGGAGTCCTGCCAAAACTGATCACCTGATGATGGGATTCCATTCCAGAAAGACATTCCCTAACATCAATCCAAAAATGTTGATCAAAATTCATGCATCAACATCCAAACAAAATCTGACGACATAATAAAAATTCATTAATTCTCACCACAATCAACCCCAAATGAAAGACACAAAATAAAATGCTCGTTTAAGCTATTATGACAGCAATGAGCAATGTAAATAAAATGATATTTTTTATGGTCCACAAATTAATGCAGATTATACACATTTTACAGGCTTAGTCGTCAAAGCATGAACACCATTAATGTGATTCTGCAATAATTCAATTTTAATCTCATTAAGACCAGAAAAATAAAAATATTTTTTTCGCTGCTTCTATGAAATAAATTTTAAATTATGGCGTGTGAAGATGTTGTTTCGTTGATTACGCTTGCATGTTTGTGATTTAATGGTATTTAGTTGGAATAGCAGTAGCGGAGATGTCTATTTTAGTTTATAATGGAGTCGATTATGGAAGGTTAATTGGTGTGAGTTGAGATATTTTTTTTGGTGGAAATTATGAGCGGTAAAATGATGTTGAGGTATTTTTGTGGATTAATGTGAATGAATTGAAATATTTTAGCAATTTTGCATGCAAAAATTGGAATTTTGAGTTCAAATATTCAATTTTGAGTTCAAATGCTTCTAGATTCAGTTCATCTGATCACTAACAAGCTCTGATTTACGCTGATAAACTCTAGTCATCAACCGACAACCCTTTGAACTTGCCATACTCCCAAAATCAACCTCATTTTGCCGACGGAGAATGACTCTAATTTCTAAAAAATCGATATTTTATTCACTTTTGTTAAACATCACAATTCGTCAGACCTCCAAATTTATGTTGTTTAGAAAATTATATGTCTCGATTACTTGATTATGGGTTTTGTCGATGGAAAATTTTATAGAATTTTTGTGCAAAATTAGATTATTTTTTTTTGGCGAAATTGGCTGTTACGTGTTTGAGGAAATTATTATAATCATATAAAAATGAGGTACAAATGCCATCAAATATTTCTACGAAGTCAAGTCTGCTGAGTAAAATTTGAAAATAGTGTTTAGTGTCTTGGCAGGGTTGAGGGTTATTAACATGTGAGGTCTGTTGAAACATAGGAAATTTAAGACCATTATCGGTCACAAAATTATCATAAAATAATATCATACAATCATACAATAATAATTAAGTTAATGATAGTGCTCGAAGTCGACTCAAATTTTGGATCGAAAGTCGACTCATCTCCATACAAAATCCGAGTCGACTAAATGGTACTGGTAAATGGTTCCCAATGCTCAAATCATTAAATAGTGTTCAAAATTGAGATCTAATCCAGCAAACCTTAAATTATGTTCTATTCTAATCAATTAATATTGATATCTTAGGATATTTCGAACTCACAAGCGTCAGACACTCAAGACTCTCAAGACTAAAGTACAGTAAGTATTTCATTCAATTACAGTAATTACAGTATTGGATTTTTAGAATATCTGACCCAGCGTCATTTTCGTTTTGGAAGTAAAATAAAACTTTTACAGTTCAAATAGTCAGTTTTTGGATAATTGCTTTCAATAGCGGAAACAATGGGTAATGTTTATCTTAGAAATTGGATCTAGAGCGTACAAAGTAGATTAAATTCTTTAAGAGAGACACCTTTTGGACTTCTTGATTCCAGACTATGTTTAGTCCTACCCACAGTGCTATAGCCCCATGTTTCTCCTTTAAAACTTGATTTAATTTTATAAAAGAATTTTATTATTGATGACTCATATTACAAATTATCCAAAAAATGAACACCTAGACTCAAAACACCCATTCCATAACACTTAAATAACCAGCATAAAAATCACATTTTCAACAAAAAAAAAATTCTCATACACTTCTGTTACTTAACGTCATTGTCACTTGATTTATTGACTTACTGTACAAAAAAAAAAATTAAAAAATAAATCTATGCTTCATAAATTAAGCATGACATTAGCTTCACACAAAATTTCGCCTTGCATTTCAAAGTGTGAAGGATAAAAAAATTTGTAATGGACATAAAAAAAATTCCTGCCTATAATTTTTGTGTCCCTAATTTATTGCCTTACTTTCTCCCTTTTTTTGTAAGTCAAAAAAAAAAATTAATTTCAGTCACGTCATGGTCGGAAGAGTGAAAAACTATCCAATTATCACAAAAATGTCATTTTTTTCGGATTCTCATGTCACAGAACTCAGACACAATGGAGTCAATAGACAATGGAATCATATTTGCTTATGTTATTATTATTACACTTAATTCAAATATATTAACATCATATTTTATGTGTTCATCTCACTCTCTCTCTCACTCACTCGTCTTTAACAACAATCCAAAGTCACCATGACAAAGGCAATATAAATTATAAATTATACATGAATTTGTTACGCTCAATGATTGGATCAATTATGAAATATTATCATTTATATTTTTATTAGTTTTATGTCAGAATTTTTAGTGAGTTATGTTTAATTGTCATGAAATGTATTAACATTTGTGCGTGTGCATGTGCTTTGAATTATTTAGAGTTTATGGTGTTGTTGAGTTGGATGCTAGGGGGATAGTTTTTTTGTTGTTATTATTTTGATCGTTATGTATTTATCTTTATTAATGTCCTTTTCAGCTGGTATGAAATTTAGGAGGATTTCGGAAGTTTAAGAATTAATTTTTAATCAACTTTTTGGATAGTTTTCTAATTTGGTGACTCAGTTTGAAGCTTGATATCAAATGATTGATTTTCCAGGTTTAGAAAATTAGATAAGCTAACTCTAATATTAGACAAAGAGCGTTGCTCTAAGCTTAATCTGCCCTTTACAACACCTTGCTAGGAAAATATACTTAAACCGAGGTAATGTTGTAGTCAAAAGGTAACAACTTAACAAAATTGACCAAAATTTTATGAAGACAGTTGTTTGCTCTCAAATTTTTTAAGGTTGTCTATGCCCGTAAATCAGTATGAAACACCGAACCTGGACAGAAAAACGTACAATTTTCATGGGGGAAAATCTATTACTACTCGTACCTAAAAGTGGTTCCATCGGCTTTTAGAACGAGATCAGATAATAAAAATCATTTGTACAAAACCAGTTAAGGCAAGTTAATGACTTGTTGCAACTTTTTTGAAGGATACACATGAGCTGTCAGAAATTAGAACCATGAAATGCATACTGCAGAGAATGGATGGCAAACGGTCTAGAAATCTAGTTGAAAATTCTGTTCTCAAGCAGGCGCAAATCAGACTTGATGCTGAATTTATCGAATTCGACTCTAAATCAGTGCACGTCCTGAGCCTAGATTTGTCATATTTTCTTTGCTGTGGGCTTTTTAGAGAAAATTGATTCAAATTTTGTCTGTTCCTTTGTAGTTAGCATAATTATTTAGAAACTAACAACTGTTAGTCTAAATACGAAGATATTCCTTGTAAAATTTGTTGAACTTTTTGAACAAAATTTGAAAGGACTACCTTAAAATAGTCACAAAATTGTACAAACTACCACAAAATTCAAAATATAACAGTATTCTACATCAAAAACCCATCAACCGATTCGAAATGCGCATCAAAAGTTCCAATAAAATGTCAACAATCCTACTCAAAATATAAATTTTTTAATTTATTTGTCACAATAAACTCAACAATACAGTCATATGCCGCATTATGAACAAGGAAAGAATAAAACAATTTGTCAAATTTATAAGCATGTATATCCACATCGACATGGCAGCTCATATGAACAAGTATAATAAGAATTATGAGATAGGGAAATTATACAGCAACAAAAAAAGTGTGTGCGGGTGTGCACATACAATTTTGTGTGTTGTTTCTAGTTATAAATTCATAAATTAACAATTCTCGGGGCCTTTTTATTAATCATCGCATGTCAAAAATATTTCATCACTTCTGCATAATAAAAAAGGTTTTTTTTTTGAAGTCGCTTTCGTGTTTACATTTTTTTCATCATTTTCTCGAAAAAAAAAAAAATCTAAAAAAGAAACGCCTGCGGGTATGTCAGAGTATAATGTGTGAGAGAGAGCTACTCGACAAGCTTAAATTAAAAGAAGGCAAATGAAAAATTTCTTACATCTTCATTTAAAATTCTTCTTTTTTTTTGTGAATAAAATAAAAAAAACTTTTACTTACTGCCGGAATTGTGTGGCGGCGGTTGCTGATGTTTGTGGTGTCGATTAAATTAACCAGCATCATCATCATCATCATACAACAGCATTATTATCTCTTTTTATTTCATTTAAATAGTGAGGAAGATTGGAAGATTTATTAGATATTTTGAGTTATGGAGCGCATATTTGAAGGAATTGAGGAATATTGAAGTGGTTTAAATTTTTTATTCATTTCCAAAAATTATACTCAAAAAAACTTGTAAACAGCAACCAACTTCGCTTGAAAAAACTGGTAAACTTGTGAAACCGCATTTTATGGAAAAAACTTGTCAGACTACAAGTTCACGGGAGTTACAACCCCTTATGTCAACAATCCTACTCAAAAAAATTAAATTTTTTAATTTAATTTGTCACAATAAACTCAACAATACAGTTATGCCTCTCATGGTCAAGAACAGAATAAAACAATTGTCAATCATAAGCATTTATCCACATCGACATGGCACTCAAGGATGAACAAGTGTAAGAATTATGAGATAGGGAAATTATACAGCACAAAAAAAAGTGTGTGCGGGTGTGCACTACAATTTGTGTGTTGTTTCTAGTTATAAATTCATAAATTAACAATTCTCACCATTTTTATTAATCATCGCATGTCAAAAATATTTCATCAGCTCTGCATAATAAAAAAGGTTTTTTTTGAAGTCGCTTTCGTGTTTACATTTTTTTCATCATTTTCTCGAAAAAAATCTAAAAAAAACGCCTGCGGGTAAGAATAATGTGTGAGAGAGAGCTACAAAGCTTAAATTAAAAGAAGGCAAATGAAAAAATGAATTACATCTTCATTTAAATTCTTCTTCTGATTTTTGTGAATAAAAAAAAAACTTTTACTTACTGCCGGAATTGTGTGGCGGCGGTTGCTGATGTTTGTGGTGTGAACTTAACCAGCATCATCATCATCATATAAAGCATTAATATCTCAATTTCATTTAAACTTCAGGAAGATTGGAAGATTTATTAGATATTTTAAGTTATGGAGCGCATTTTTGAAGGAATTGAGGAATATTGAACTCCAAAGTGGACAAAAATACATTAGAATTAATCATCAACTGGGCATCAACTTGCTATCAACTAGTTTTAATGTATTTTCGTCTAGTCGGGCTAGTTTCAGGCTTCGTTTACTCGCTTCGTTGATGTAACAGTGCCCTAGCAAGCACTACGTGCTCTTTGGGTTAATTTAGATCAAAAATATTCTTAATTTCAAAAAATCCCATCATTTTACATCACAAACTCATCATCCACCAGCCATCCACCCAAACCACCAGCTCCACCAAACCACCACATCCATCAACATCTCTTCACTTTACTCAAAAAAAATAAAAAATAAAAAAGAAAAACACAAAGAAATGAAAGAGAAAGAAGAAGAAATGAATTAGCATTTAAAAGACTATGATGATTGCCATGTAATTAAGATCTGTCTATTTCAATGAATGCTGTGCTGTCTATTAACTGCTCTGAACTTCACACGATTCTCACATCAAATAAACATTCCAATATTCAATTTCTTTTCAACTTCATCTCTTTTGAAATTTCAATCAAGACTTTTTTTAAGTTAGATTAAATTGTTGGATTTGTTGAGGTTTTGTAGATGGTTTGGGGTGGAGTGGCTGGCTGGAATTTTGGGAATTTTGGTGTGGTGGGGTTGGAAATTGGGGTATGCATAGGGTTTGTGGGTTATGGATTGCAATTGATCTAGAAATTCAGCGAAATTTTTAAAAAATAATTAAAAATCTTGCTGAATTTTCAATAAAAATTCAAAATTCTTCAAAATTCCCCAAAAAATGCGCTCCATACCCAACAAATCACCTCAAAAAAATTCATCATCAATATCATCTAAATTACAATTCTTTTAATTTTTCCATCGCAGATCATTTGAAATAAAGAAAAATATATATCTAATGAATGGAGATCAATTGAGGATGATGATGATCATGAAAATTTACTTGTTATTTATTTATGTGTGTATATACGCGTGTATGGATTACATTTTGCGGTCCCTTTGACTTTGATCTTTTTCTTTCCTTTTCATTAGAAGAGAAATTGAAATTTAAATGGATTTAAATTAGGTACAGAATGAAATTTCTTGAGATTGATTCATTTTTGGATATGGATTCTTGGAATTTGAGGTGTAAAAGTATGTCAGAATTTTTGATTATTATTTGGGAATGTATGCATGACTCCATATGAGTCCACAATTAGATGATTGCTCGAGAATTGGGAATATTGAGAATTTTTGTACAATTTTTGGAGTTTTGCGTCTTTTTGCATAGTCAATCATGTTACAAACTTGAAAATCTGGCACTAAACTGAATTCAGAACGCTGTGAATCCAGATTCAGACTGGAACTAGAGCCAAGTTGGCTTTACTGTCGTCTCCATCAGAAGAGTGACCAACCAGCCTTCTTACTGTCTTATTCAACATCTCCCTTAGCAACAAATTGTCATTTTAACATGTATCGCATATAAATATCCCTAATTCTCAGTCCATTATACCAAAACTCTACAAAATTGCCCGAATAACATCCTTCATCCTCATCCAAATCATTTCCATTCTCCCTTTGCCAAAAAATTCTACCAAATTCCCCCAATGACAATATCTCTAAAGCATCCATATAATATCCTTATTCACTTATGCAATAGCCATATTTATGGATAATATGTGAGACATTACATACAAAATAAGAAGCACAATAGTGAATTATTGCTGCCATAAAGACAATTTTCGTATCTGACTAAAATGTTTTAACACTTGCGACACTTTTGCGTCTGTTTAATTTTGTATGGAAAAAAATAAATATTGAAATCAGAAATTTATGAGTTCATAGTGCCATTAAGTGTAGAGGGAGGAAGTGTTGTTGTGAGATTTTGTGGATGTGGGGGTTTAGGGAGTTTAGATGTTGTAATAAGCTGTACAATTTTTTGGATAAATCTGTTAAATTTGTGAAGGATGGATTAGTTAATAGTCAATATTAAGCCAATATCAGTCAATATTAAGACAACTACCAACCTAGGATGACACGCAGCGTAAAAATATCCGAAAATCCGATTCAAACCAACGTAACTCCGACCACAAGCCAGATTTAATGAAATCCGGCCTCAAACCAGAGACAAGTCGGTGTAGTACAATCCTGGTACCGAATTTTTGGCAATTTCGGCGCCATGTACTTGTCAGGCTGGTTTCAAAGCACCAACTTAAAATTTTTATATTTTTAAAAAGTCGACTTAACCTGGATTCGATTTTAGAGCAACGAAAACTTAGTTTTTGTTCAAACTTGAAGCAGCAACTTATGTTTGAGCCAATCTTAAAGTGATGACTTAATATTGAGTAAAGCATGAAGCGATGACTCAGATTTTAATGAAAATAACCGATGCAGTGACTTAGACTTGAATTTATTTCAGAGCAACGACTTACTTACTTTGCAGGTCATACAGATCAAATGTGATCCATAGTCTCCCTCAGTTGGCGTCTGAAGCTGACTCTATTGCTGACTACCACTTGCCAATTACTTATACCAAGTGTGATAATATCTACCAAATGTGAGCAACGACTTAGTTTAGAGAAAAAATTGTAACAACTACTTGAATTTTAGTTAAACGTAAAGCATCGACTTAATTTTGAGTCAATCTTCAACTAAGACTTAATATAAAGTCAATTTTAAACGAAATCTTAGTTTTGAGCAAGTATTGAGTCAATCCCAACCACTTCCATCCATCCATCATCCCATTAATCACCAATTTAAGCAGATTACACGCAAAAAAGACAAAATGACTGCATCCTTACATTTCCTACATTCCAATCCACCCCTCACAAAAAAAAAGAATGTCATGAAATAATTATGTGATGATTTTTCATCCATTCCTATATCAAATATCCAACAACAATAAAGTATATCAAGTCAACATTCTTATTCAATGCACATTCGAAAAATTACTCTCATGAGATCTCTATTAACTCAAACAAAGCCCGTACACAATAACATAACATAACTGATGATTCCATTCAAGAGGCATCTTCAGTGCCTTTACGTTGAGTGGTCGCATCAATATTCAATGAAGTAAAGTAAATTATTGAGAGCTTAATGAAATAAAAATCAATGAAATGAGAAATGAAATTCTTGAAAAAAAAAAAAAAGATGAAATAAATTTTTGGAGGGTCTTCATGGCTGGATAATCTGTGAATTGATGATCTGCAATACTCAATGAAATGAGTTGAGAAATAAAAAATTGGAATTTATGAGTGGGATGAGGAAATTTTTTTTGTGTAATTTAGATAATTGAAGATGACGGAGTGGCGAGAGATTTGGAGAATTTTTTTTTGGAAGTGATAATTTGCATGATAAGTGCCAGAAATTTCGAGTGAATTCTTCAAATTATTTCGCAGCAAATAAATTCAATTTTGACCTTCCAGAAACTCAAAATTGCATGAAAAATTGCTCAAAATCAAAAATTTCAACAAATCTCATCAATATTAATCCCCAATGTCCTCCTCATTCATTGATCTTCAACGCACCATGCCAAATAAATGACCCGAATTTCATCTCACAAATGTGAACATTTTTCGACACTATAAGGATGAATAATATCATCCTAATGGTCTTCAGATACACAACATTGAACATGTTTTATTTAAGATGGAAAGATTGAAAGACAAAAGGAAGGAAGAAGATGTGTAAAAGGGAGGAGGAGAGCAACAGCAGATGAGTTGAATTGACTTAGGGAAAGAATTATTGTCAGGAGGTGTCCCTTGTGGTGGTTTTGTTCAACTTTTATGAATTTTAAGGAATTTTCGAAAATTTTTTTTTCAAATTTCTTCAATTTTTTAAATTCTCCAAATTTCTTCAAATTCTTTAAATTTCTTCAAATTCTTTAATTTTCTTCAAATTCTTTAAATTTCTTCAAATTCATTGAATTTCTTCAAATTTCTTCAAATCTTTTAAATTTCTTAAAATCTTTAAATTTCTTCAAATTCTTTAAATTTCTTTAAATTTCTTCAAATTTCTTCAAATTCTTTAAATTTCTTCAAATTCTTCGAATTTCTTTATATTTCTTCAAATTTTTTAAATTTCTTCAATTTTTTAAAATGTTTTCAAAATCTTTAAATTTCTTCAAATTTTTAAATTCTTCAAAATTTTTAAATTTCACCAAATTCTTTAAATTTCTTCAAATTCTTTAAATTTCTTCAAATTCTTTAAATTTCTTCAAATTCTTTAAATTTCTTCAAATTCTTTAAATTTCTTCAAATTCTTTAAATTTCTTCAAATTCTTTAAATTTCTTCAAATTCTTTAAATTTCTTCAAATTCTTTAAATTTCTTCAAATTCTTTAAATTTCAAATTTTTAAATTTCTTCAATTTTTTAAAATGTTTTCAAAATCTTTAAATTTCTTCAAATTTTTAAATTCTTCAAATACTTTAAATTTCTTCAAAATCTCTAAATTTCTTCAAATTCTTTAAATTTCTTCAAATTCTTTAAATTTCGTCAAATTCTTTAAATTTCTTCAAATTCTTTAAATTTCTTCAAATTTTTTAAATTTCTTCAAAATCTTTAATTTTTTTATTAAATTCTTTGAATTTCTTCAAATTCTTTAAATTTTTTCAAATTCTTCAAATTTTGTAAATTTCTTCAAATTTCTTTAAATCCAAAAATTCAAAAATTTCCTCAAAAAATCATCACAAGGACACAAAACTGGACATCCACAAGCATCCTGAGGAAAAAAAAAGAGCCGAGAGAAATGTTATAAATGATTTATTGCATCCTTTCAAACCCTCGTTTCTCAACTGATTTATCACTTCTTGCTTACTTACATCCATGTTTCACTATTGTAATGATATGAATGGATGAATAGTGTTGCCTAACAAAACAAAAAATTCTCTCTTTTTTTCGGTGAATAGAAGCGACACACACACATGATATTGTTAATATCCCACACATAATAATGCTGCAACATTTGTTACTTGTGTGACTTCTTATAATGGAAAAATGAGATTAATCAGATGATGAAATAAAGGAATTAGAAGTGTGTGATGAAAAATTAATTTGATTCTTGATTTATTTTATTTGAAAATTCAATTTAAGAACATTTTTTAGTACAATTTGTAAATTTAGACCGATACTCCAACAAGTTAGGGTTAAGGAGCATCCACTACGGTTTAAGGCAGTCCACAATCAAAATTCATCCTTGCTTCTTTCCAGAGCCTCAATTCTTCTTCGTAAATCTCGATTTTCAACTTCTAGATCACATACTCGTTGTTCTAAATTTCCAACAGGACATTGTGGGGTTGTAGTTGTTGGCTGTGTCGTTGTTGTGGTTGTTGGTTCTGTTTTAAAGAAGGATAAGTTAAAGAATTAAAAAGTTGTTTAAATCATTAAAGGGCAGTTCACTTATTAATTAATGCAAGAAACTCAATTTTTGACCCGTACCCCATCCCATCCCTTGTAAGAATCTCGATGGATATTGAGTAGAAGTCGAAGCCGATTCATTTTAGTAGGCCTTTGTTGCCTAAAGCCGGCTAAAAAATCCAGATTTTCTTTAGTCGATTATAGACCGTAGTCGACCAAGGACGGCTCTGACCTCTGATTAAGACGTAACTATAGCTTAACCTTTCTCCCATAGGAACATTACGTATTAAGCAAGGCATCGACACACTTTTCTTCCGGATGAAAGGATTCTTCATCTTCATGCAAAAATTTCATCCGGATGAAAGATTGTATGGGCCGGATGAAAGCGGATGAAGAGTGTCAATGTCTTGGTAGTAAGTCAACGGCCCCTTAACAATTAATTTAAAATAAATTCCATAAATCCTCCCAAAACACCAACTTACCTGGATACAATTCCTCGTAATTCTGGAAACAAATCCTCAATGCTGCCTTCAAAGCTGCTCTGCTAGGTGAATAATCAATAATATTTGAATTTGCACAAATATTTCCTCTCATATCAATATTGGTAATTCCTGTATTATCAATAAATCTCTCATCGATTGCATTAATCTGGTTATTAGCAAATGATGTATTAGTCAGCACTGGATGACTTCCAAATGAATTTGAGTGAATGACTGTGAGTCGATTGTTGTTAATTATGAGTTGCTCTAAGGCTGTCATGTTACCAAAAACACCTCGTGGAAGTTCTGCAATTCTGTTATATTGCAGGTTCAAGTATGTCAAATTCCAATGTCTTAAGAACCAGTCAGGATTTAGGGTTGTCAAGTCATTTTGCTCTAAAATCAAAGTCTTCAATTCAGACAAAGGCCATAACAAGATCCTTGAAAAATTAGCAATTCTGTTCTGTCGCATGTCAAGTCTTCTTAATTGAGGACTATAAAGGAACGTAAAGAAATCAATAGCCTCAATTTGATTGATCCAAATATTCAAATCCAGCAGTCTACTGCAATTCCAGAAGGACTCAGGTCCCACACTTCTAATGCCAAGCTGAATATAAAATATTGTCTCGACATTTGTAAATTTATCGCAAAATATTTTCGGGATATTTGTGGTAACGGTTCTCAGACCGACGATAGCTTGAACATTTGAGTCATCATAGCCTGATAGATGGGCTCCGCTAATTGTTGTGAAGTTGTTGAATCCATCAGGATTGTAAATTGATGCTCGACAAGTGTAGCCGTACTCTGTTACTGCGTAGGTGCAGTCTATGGTGGTGGATTGATCTGTGGGAGGGATGAAAGAAATTAATTGAGGTTCAATTAATCCTTAAATGACCAAAAACTATAGAAATTGAAAAATCATTTTCAAACCCCTCTGACAGGCCCTCTGAATACGTCCCTGCTAGTGACACACATAAGACAAAGGTAATAATTGCAAATGCAGTCGATGTCTTGGGACTAGAATTCATCCAAGTATACAGACAATAAACCTAAGCCTGCGCCTGCAGCCTTGGACGAACTATAACTTACTTATTGGAACCATGCTCCGACTTGGAGCCTTGGTTATTACTAAATGCCTTCCATCTGACTCTATTGCTTTACGAACTTTAAGGTACAGTTAAAAATGCAGGCTTAACATCTAAAATTCAGGAAATTCTGGCCTGCAGTTCTTAGCCGAACCCAACAAAGCCCCAACAAGCCCGAACCCAACAAGCCCGAACCCAACAGGTACGAACCCAACAAGTCCGAACCAAACAAGTTCTCAGTAAAAAACCTCAACCACTACTTACCACCCATCTCCAAATAATTTGTAAAGCACTGCTCCAATTCTGTCCTCATCACCTGCTTAAATTCAGATGTATCATCAACATTAACATCAGCACATACATTCCCTTTCATGTCAAAACTAGTAATTCCAGTATTGTCCAGAATCTTTTCATCGATTGCATAAATTTGGTTGTATTGGAAAGAACCGACACTCAATACTGGTAGAACTCCAAAAGAATCAGCATGAATGATCTTAAGCTTATTATTATCCAAGTCAATGTGCACTAAACGAGTTAAATTTGCAAATATTTTATCAGGTAGGACCTCAATTTGATTGTTGTGCATGTAGAGATATCTCAAGCTTGAGAGTCTAAGGAACCAGTCGGGATTTAATGTTGATAGCTGATTACCTCCCAAATTAAGGTTTGTCAAGTTACTTAATGTGAAAAACACAATATTAGGCAGAGTTGCAATTTTATTTTGCTGTAAATCCAGACGAGTCAACTTGAGAGCATTGATAAATGCAAGCTGATCAATTACTTCAATTTGATTCATGTGTAGATCCAATGTCAGTAAGTTTCTGCAATTCCATAATGAATTAACGCTAATCCGTTGGATGTTGAACAACAGGAAGTGAATTGACTCGACATTTGTGAATTTATCACAGAAAATTCTTGGAATATTTGGAGATACAGGACCGGAACTTATGATTGATTTAACATCAGCATCACCTTTATTTGGTAGATGTTGTCCATCAATTATTGTGATATTATCAAATCCATTAATATTGTTGATTGTAGCCTGACATGTGTAGCCATTGACAGTTTCAGTAAAATCACACGCGACTGTTTGACTTTGACTCGATTGAGATTTCACTAGGATGATGAAGACCAGCAGAAATATTTTTATATCCATTTTGTAGCACAATTTTAAAAGACTAAATTTGTAGAGTAAACTCGTGCCTGATTTTATTTTGCTTTTCTTTATCACCTTGCTTCAAAAAAATGATAAGATTGGATTAAGGTCAATAAGTACATGGGTAGGGGAAATTTGGATATGATGTTACTAATTAGGGATGATTTTTGATTTGCTCTTGGTTCATTGAGCACTTAACTGCTTGTTTCATCCATGTTCTAATGTGAAACCAAATCAATGACCAGAACTCGAAGTTGACTCGAATTTTGAAAGGAGTCTAGTCGACTTGAGTCGATTTGTGTCCTTTTTCCATGCGGACTCCATCCAAGATCTACGATTCTTAGCATTCGACACTTTGCAAGGTGTGGAAATCCGCTGAAGTCTCAAACATTTAAGTTTTTCTGGAATTCTTCCCCTTCTATCTTCAATTGTTGATCAGCATTGAATTATACAAAGGAACGTCTAAAATCATGTGACTTGTGAGAAAGTACTGGGATTTTTTGTAATTTTGATAGTTTTCAAGTCCAAGCAACTCCAATTTAGTATGAAAACAGCAGAGAACAGCCAGAATTTTTTTGGGAAGCGATTTGGATTCAATTTCTGTTTGGATTGCTAAAATTCACAAAAAAACCATCGAATTGAAGAATTTTTCCATAAAGAGGTGGTTGGGGTCCTGAAAGAGAAGAGCACCATGCAAAATTGGTCACAGCTTTATAATGGAAATCAAATGAATGTACGCGAATTAGACGCTCCTTTGATACTCTTGAAAAACACCAACTCTGTCAAGCTAATTACAGTTAACCCAAATCAATTAATTTGATTAAAAATTATCAAGTCATTTTATTATGCAACATTTTATACATAAACAGCTGATAAACTGTAAATAAAATCCACGTGAGAATTTCGGAGCTTAAATTGCATTTATTCGATTAAATTCCACAGATAAGATTAGTTGACAAAAATTAGCACAATTTTAAAAATAAGTATCACAACAAAAGCTATATCTATCCATAAAAGACTGTAATGTCAGTCCGGTACCATGTAAGCATGCTCTTTGTCTGTTAGGGTATGACTTTTAAGTGATGATGATTTGTGGAAAAGGGGAACTTTTTAAAATGTTTTATCAATTTTTTATCATGCTTAATATTAATATCTACTAAGAATTGGATGAAAAATTAAGCATATAGATAAGAAAAGTGCAGTTTACAGTATAAAACCTAGCAAATTTTCAATAATTCTTCAGTACAATTTCGAAATCATAACCAGTGACTTTAAAATCTACAAAAAAAATGTTTATAAATTTGAAAGTAATTCTATTAATCTGCATAATGTGGTGCATATACACACAAGCATGCATACCCCATCCAGACAGAACCAGTGGCTCAATTCAGCTTTGTCGTGCTAACAATCAGTGCACCACACATTTTGGATCGAATCAAATCTGCTCACCCATCAATCCTAGCTCATTAGGACCATACACGATTGCACATACGACCAGCAGCTTGTTCCAATGCAGAGTATTCGCTCAGGCTGGATGTGGTGGCACTAGTCGTATTATAAATCATAATTGGACGGTCGTTGGATTCAATGTGATGTCATACACTTGTCCATGGTTATGTTGAAAGTTTTTTGGGTTTGTGTTGTGCTGCAAAATTCACAATTTAAATTGAGTTTTGGAACTAAGTGCTGTGACAATCCAGAAATAAAAATATTGTGTCCACAAACATCCAATTTAAATACATATTTTCACATTTATCACAAACCTTTTTTTCATACTTTTTATCATCATGTCATGTCATCATTCATTCCATCCCCCCGTTACCTCCACCTACCACTTTTATGCACAGTCACTTTGACATTGATTTATTTTTTCACATTTAAGTGAACTAATTTTTCTCTTTCTTTGCCATTATCACTCGACCAGAAGGTCGTTTATTGTCTTTTGTCTTCAGCAATTTTCTTCTTTTTTTGCCTTCTTTTTTGACACTTTTTCTTCTTATTTCCTTTTTTTTTGTCTGTTTTGAGGAGTTGGAGGATGAAAATTGTTTGAAATGGGAGATCAAAGGGGTTAATTTTAAGGAAGTGGAATGTTGGGGGTTTTGTTGGAGCAGAGGGCGAAGTGGACTCAAATTTTATATAGAATTGAGTAAGTCGACTTTTTCATGCAAAAAACGAGTAAAGTCGATTTTTCCACAAAATTATCCAAGTCGACTTCGAACTCTGTGTTGGAGTGACTAAGATGATATTTATAGATATGAACAGGACTTCTAATTAGGGTGCAGACGTTTTGATGAATTTTATCTGTTATACACACTAGGTTTCTTACTTAGTTACTTACTTTGCTGGCTATACAGATCAATTGTAATCTAGAATCTCCCACTGGATCATTAAAACTGATTCTATCGATGAATAATGCAAAGTAATTACCAACACATAGATAATACTGCGATTGGGGCTTCCGGAAGTCTCGGTTTCGACGAATTTTCAAGAAAAGAACCAAACTTGATATCGAACCAAGAAATCAAATACATTAACGGAAAGTGATTCCGAAACCAAGAACTTTGGAACCGAATGACCAAAAAAACGGAACCGAAAAAGAACAATTAGAACCAAAACCAATAAAAACGGAATATAAAAAGTAGGTTAGACCAAGAAGGATCTAAGCAAACACATAGATAATACCAAGAACGGAACCGAAGACCGGTTTCGATGAATTTTCGACACCGAGGCCAAGAACTGAACCGAGACTAAGAACGGAACTGAGACCAAGAACGGAACCGAGACCAAGAACGGAACCGAGACTAAGAACGAAACCGAGACCAAGAACGGAACTGAGACCAAGAACGGAACCGAGACCAAGAACGGAACCGAGACTAAGAACGGAACCGAGACCAAGAACGGAACCGAGACCAAGAACGGAACCGAAACCAAGAACGGAACCGAGACCAAGAACGGAACCGAGACTAAGAACGGAACCGAGATCAAGAAATGCAATTCAAGATCAAACTAGATGTTTTAAGCAACATCCTTGTTTTAGAACTTATTGATTACTCTTACACTTTCCAAATTTGACCTAGATAACCCTTGAGTAATCTCCTATACCCCCATATCATATCCAAAATTCACTTCCAAACCTCCATTTTTATGCCAGCATAAGCAACACTTTTTTAAGATGAAAAATACATATTTTTTTCTTCTATTTTTCACTGTCATTTTGGGAATGAGAAGATGTCACTTGCTGCTGCTGTGCTCTTCTTATTTATTTCATGAAGTAAGATATATAGTATGAGGCGGGATATGAAATGTCATGTCTATGTCTTCACCTTCTTCCTTCTTACTCATCTGCCTCATCTCTTTTTTATGTGACACTAAAAATGTATCATCACCAACACATAGATAAAGGGTTGATGTTGGTACACAAAAAGGATGAATGACAGTGCAGTTAATGATGATAAATTTCCCAAAAAAATATATATACTGAGATTTCAATCTCATTTCATGTCATGTTTCTGTGCTGAAGGAGAAAAAAAAAATCTGAGAAAGATGAAATGGAAATTTAAGATGTGGCACTTGAAAGATTAAGAATGGATGGAAAAAATTTTTGTTCGCTGAAGATTTTTCTTTTTTTCATGTCATTAAGAAGCTTTTCTGATGATGAATTTATGGAAACGAAAGAATCGTTATATCATCATTATCAGTCATTAGTTATGTTGCTTAGACAGATTGACAGTGAGAATGTGGGAAGGGATTGAGGTGATTTGGTGGGGATTAGGAACTTGCTCGTTAAAGGAACTTAAACAGCATAACATGGTTACTTACTTACTTACTTTGCTGGTCATCATGACCTTCCACAAGAGTCGCCTGAAGCTGACTCTAACGCTAGCTTCCACTTGCCAATTTCTCATAAAGCATAAGATGGTTAATTAACCAAAAATCAGGAATCAAGCAAACATGACTCCAAACATGACAAAACAGCTCTATTTGGTCATCGTTGGTTTTATCAAGGACATAAGCATTTTGTAGAGAATTTTGGATGGTACAACAGATCATTGATCGCAGTGCCGTTGCTACAAGCGAACCTTACATTATATTCTATTCTAACATGACTCTGGGATGGTACCGAATTCTAATTGATCCCGGACACGGCATCATGTCAGAGTCATGTCGGTCTTAAATCAAATTGTCTGGTTTATTATCAATTTTATTATGATATGACCCCATCCAGGCAAGTGTCAGGTCAGGGTGAAGCTGAGTTTTGGATCAACAATTGGCAATTGACTAGCAGTGGCCACCTATATACCCAGCTTCAGACAGATCGAAGGACATAAGTAAGGACCCCCAATTGTAATTTTATTGATTCCAAACCTCAAATAATCCTCATTAAATCAATACAAAACTGAAACTTCCTGACAATCAAATCCAAAATAAAAATCACATCTCTCCCCATCAATGACCTTCCCACCTCAAATACTCTCAAATATATTCCAACAAATAAATTTCCATAATGTCTAAACATCAAGTCACAAAACTACAATACCATCGACATTTCCTTTTTCATTTTCCTTTTCTCATTTCTCAATCTCGTCTCATTCCATCACTCAACTCAAAACCCCATTCCATCATATCAATCACATTCAATCTATTATTCACCAATCCTATCTGTCTATCCATCTAAAATGCCATGTCTTGAAGGAAAGCAGTCAGAAAAGAAAAGAAAAGGATTCATTGTCGTTAATTAAAAATCATTTATCATTGTTTGACTCGTTCTATGTGACACTGTGTGTGAGAGTTCACAATGAGATGTTGTCGACTGTTGATGACACATTTCTCATTCACATTTTCATTCTTTTCGTCTTTTGTAAGACGTTTTTACTCCGACAATAATTTCTTTCCTTGACGACATCAAGCATGGCTAATGAATCTTGAAAATCAAATTAGATGAGGAAATGGATGATGATGAAGAAGAGTTTGGATATTTATTATTTTTGTGGATGGGTTTTTTTTTTGGGGATATGCTGGATGTTTTTTCGAGAGAAATTGTGTTTGTTACATTATTTGATTAAAATTGATTGAAATTGGGAAAGGATGATCTAAACTGAGCAATTTTGAGGTTGACTGAGCAATATATATAGCTCAACTAAGCAACAAGAAGCTTAATTGAGTAACATCAAGTTTAGTTGAATTATAAAAAATCCAATTATGCAATCACTAGCTTAATTATGTGATAAAAAGTCCGACTGAGCAACTATATACTCGATAAAACACCAAAATAGTCGACTAAGTAACAGCGATGTCAATTTAACAACAAATAAGCTCAATTGAGCAAACTAAAAACTCAACTGAGCAACAAGTAAATTTAACTACGCATCATCAAGACCCAACTAAGCAACAAAAGACCCAATTAAGCAACAAAAGACCCAACTAAGCAACAAAAGACCCAACTAAGCAACAAAAGACCCAACTAAGCAACAAAAGGTCCAAGTAAGCAACATAAGACTCGAATAAGCAACAAAAGACCCAACTAAGCAACAAAAGACCCAACTAAGCAACAGAAAACTCAACTAAGCAATAAAAGACCCAAACTAAGAAACAAAAAGCCCAATTGAGCAACTAATCGATGTACTAAGCAGCTGAAAACACAGCTTAGCAGCGACAACCTAAACTGAGTAACAAACAACCTCAATTGAATAAAAAATCTTTTGACTGAACAACTTTGCGATCAACCAACTAATAATTAACTTGACTAAAAATTAACAACTCTAATGAGCTAGATAGTGTTGAAATGAGATTGTGTGAAGGAAATAAGTTTAACTTAGTGAGCAAAGTAGCTTGCTAGCTCAGTTAAGTCCAATAAAAACATAAAAATTTGAGGTTTTATTGATCCAATAATTTTATTTACCTCAAGTATTTGGATCTAATCCTCAAAACATGAATCTACAGTTCCCTACACTAATCCTTCAACAGAAATCCTTTCAATCATCCCATCTAGTGCTTCTGATTTTCGATGTAATAAATAAACTAATTGAATGCGCATGATTTATACTCGAAAAAAATGAGATTTATCATTATCATCAACATAATAAATGAGAATGAATGAGGATGATAGGAAGTTGGTTGAGGTGTGAGTTATACACAAAATGAGATAATATCATCATCATCAACTTCATTTCCATGATATTGTGGGTTTGAGAAGAAGAAGCATAATATTCATTTGATAAGTGATACTAATTGAGGGTGTCTTTTTGTGTTGTTTGGCGTTGAAACAAGAAAGTTTCTCTTCTGGATCGGAGTAAGTGATTTTTCAATAGATTGGAGGTTTATAAGCTTGGAAGTGCAGTAGTGGCTCTATATTATCGGGTTATATTCAGCCGTCCACTTGATCTTTGGCCATGTGAATGCTATTTTGTTTACTTCATTAATTTAAAGCCTTTCTTTTACTTTTTAATTGCATTGATAAAATTCTGCTTTATCTTTATCACGTACTTTCGTGTGTTCCTGTTGCAATAAAATTATTAATCTGTTCGGAAAAGTACTTTTGTTGATAATAAAATTGGTATAAATTAATTAAAAATTTTATTAATTTGTTCAGTCAAGAAACAGTAAACAACAAGTATAAATATCCTTATAAGCTCCCAAGTGATGAGTGTTGGAAATTTTATAAAAATTGTGGCTATTTTTTTGATTTTTCATAAAAGTTGTGCACAAATACTGTTATGTACGTACAGAGTCCATTATAGTTTTGGCTACACTTGTGATATTTTTATGTACAATCCGAGTGGTACATACAACTTTACAAGAGTTAGTGGAACACATTTACAAGGAAAGACAGACGAAGATGTTCGGTATATTGTACCAACTGCCAATTCAAATACAACTAATGTCCCGTCAGCAATCTGTGACACTTTTCAAAATGCAACAAGAATTGATTTTAATTCAATGAGACTCGTTCATATTGGCGTTAATTCATTTAGAAACTGTAAAGGTCTTGAATATTTGGATTTAAATTACAATTTAATTACGGAAATTGATGATTATGCGTTCGAGGGAAACTCAAATCTTTTGAGGTTATATCTAGAACGAAATGAGCTAACAAGAATCCATGAAAATGTCTTTACATCATTAGTGAACTTGAAGATGTTGGTCTTAACTTATAACCAATTTAGTGTCCTACCAGAAAATGTCTTTACATCACTAATAAACCTTAAAACATTGGATCTAAATTTTAACAAAATTAATGACTTACCAAAAAATATTTTTGCATCGTTGGTGAATTTAGAGTCTTTGGTCTTAACTAATAATGAACTTAAGGCATTACGTGTGGAATGGTTTGAATCTTTAAACCAACTGAAATCTCTGTATTTGCGCAGCAATAAAATTAAGGAACTTCCATCAAATATTTTCAGTTCCTCAAAAGAATTAATATCGATTGAATTAGGATTTAATAACCTAAGTGTCATTCATTCAAATTCATTTGGAATTTTATCCAATTTAACATACCTTTATGTTAATAATAATCAAATTAATGCATTTGATCAAAATCTTATTGATGATACGGGAGTAAGAACTTTAGATTTTCGTGAAAACATGTGTGCAGATTTCTCCATTTATGATGATTCAGACACAAGATTGCAAATGAGATTACAGCTTTTGAAATGCTTTGAAAATTACAATAATCTAGAGCCTGGTAAGAAGTAAATCAATTAATTATTTAAAAATTTATCATTTTTTGGCATATACACAGAAACAACAACTGTTGCAACGACCACAACTACGACTGCTATAACGTTACCTCCAGGATGTATTGCTGGGAATTTAGATAAAAGAGTTTGCAGACTTGAGGATGTAGATGAGGAATTTAGAGATAATTTTTTCACTCAAAATGTCCTAAACAACGAATTTAAAGAAAATTTTAAAAATCAATCATTTGCTATTGAAGAATTGGAGAGAAAAATTGCTGAGTTAGCACATCGTCCATGTGCTTGCAGCTAAAATCAAGCAATTGGGATTACTGGTGTGACAAATATAGATAAAGCATTTAAAGGAGAAAATTGTAAAATTAAAAATAAAGAATTATCAACTGTGAACACATGTGTATATTCTTTAAATGAATAAGCTTACCCTGAACATCATTAGGAAGTCCCAATCTCTGATCAAGATCCTAGGTAAATAAGGTAATATACCAATAAACCTCTTTATTATTTAGTGAAATTTCATTGCATCATTAGCAACTGATACAATTCTGAGATATTTCCAAAGGGTTGATAAGTTGAGTTCAACCTCTAACAGTTCCTAATATCCAGCATTTCTATATTAAGCTCACTTACGATCCGCAAAGTTAAATGTTCTCAATTTCAATACTGATTTCCCATGTACATGCCTTTGTGTATATTCTGTCCACCTTAATTTTCTGAAGAAGCTCACAAAACTCAATTTAATGAAGACCGTGCCTCGAAGTCGTCTCAGATTCTGCATGAATAAGTCCGCCAGAATCGATTCGACTTCGTATAAAATTCGAGTCAACTTCGAGCTCTGATGAAGACTCTCAAATTCTTATAATTTTTTGATATTATCATAAATCTAAAAATCAAATTTTCATATCCATACCTAAAGATATCAAAAATCAAATGAGTATAAAAAATTCATTAAATGAGTATTAATTCCGAATGATGAGACATCAAGAGCTAATGCTCAATTCAAAATGGGAATAATTTACCCATTCACTGAGTAAATGAGCATAAACCGTAGCATATGTGAGTCAAATTGAGTAACTATCTCAAAAATTCTCTCAAAATTCTCTCCCATTTTCGAATTTCGAACATCTCTCCGACAGGCATGCCGAGAGAGCACCCACAAAATAAAAAAAAATTGCACAACTCAACAGAAAAAATTTTTTATTTTGTCTTCAAAACGAAACACGAGAGAAATGAATGAATAACAAATGCTTTAGTCAGTTGCTGTCAAACTGTATTAACGTAAACACTTAATAATATATAAAAAATAATTTTTTTTGTATTCTCGCAACCCGTCTTTATTTTAATAATAAAATTATAAATGTCGTCGGCCGAGAATCGGTTGGATATGAATTGAGTAATTATTAATATTATTGTTACATGCCGAATGACGCGACACAAAAGAAATGCTGCGTAATAATAAAAAGTGAAAATTTTTATAAAAAATAATAAAAATTGGCACAACAAAAAGGGAAGTGACCAAAAAAATTACGAGCCAATTAATAATTTTTTGTGCACATTTTTTTTTTCACATTATTTAATGAATTTACGATAGGCACACATAAGATACAAGTGAGAAGAATGCAGTGAAGCACATAAAATATAGCAAAAGTAGCAAAATTGTGTGCTGTCAGTCGATAATTCGTTTGGATTTATGTATGCACATAAATAAGATTAAAAGAGGTAGAAAAAAAATGAAAATTTATGAGTGAAAAAAATTTTTGTTCTGCTTTTGTTGATTTTTTTTTTTTTGTTTGCGGATTTAGCGCATTTTGTTGTTGTTGTTGTTGCTGTTTTGGAGTAATCAGTAGTTCTGTTGGGGAATTAATGATCCCGCTATGTATCTAATCGATGGACATGGAGCGAGGATTTGATGATTTTTTTTTCAGTTTCGGAATTTGAAATTTGGTAGCTTAACAAGCTTATGACTCAAATTACTTTCACATTTCTTGAGTATTATTTAAGTGCAGTTTAGTAAGTTTCAAGTATTCATAATTTTGACCATCCTCCAGTATTTTAAGATGTTTCAGTTGACAAGTGTTGTTTCAATTGGAAACTGACAATTCCAAATAGCGGATCTCTAGTGAGACTCAAAACCCACGTTATACGATTTCCAGACGCATGTCCCTAAAAATGAGGTATCGGGAGCTGTTCGACTGTATGACACTATATCATATATGTATAAAGTATACATGTTTTGTATGTCCCCTTTACTAATTATCAATTATCAATCATTAATGGACCATTACATGAATTTCATTCCAACAACAAGCTGAATTTTATCGAGTTTATGCAATTTTTCCATTCTAATCCTGTAGATGAAAAACAAGTGATAAGGTAATTTAATACTTGTTTTGAATTTTAGGTTTCAAAGTTAAACAAATCTGTATCAAGCTCGTGATCAAATGGCATTATGCAAATTTTTTGTGTCAAACTTTCAATTTTTCAAATTTTAGGTCCCAAAATTAACAAATCTGTATCAAGCACGTGGCTAAATGATGGCTGTGTCATATCTTCTATGAATCAAATTTCCAAGGGATTAAGTCGTTTTTAAATCTTCATTTCATAAAAAAGAAACAGGACATAATTAATGAAATAGTGACCAGAGCTTGAAGTTGATTCAGATTTGTTACACAAAATTGGACAAGATTTCATATGGGGACGTTCAAAAGTTATATAATGCTTATAAAATTAGGATGGAGTCAATTATAACATATGCTCACATTAATGAGCATACTCAATGCATGCTTTTTGCATACAAATTAGTATGATTACAAAAGTGAGTATACTCAGAGTATGCTCGTTGTCTGTTAAGGGAAATACACATTTTGATTAAGATTCTTTTACAAATCTGCTTTGTTAAAGCGTTACGATGAGAGAGAGGAGGAGGGGTATGACGTAATTTCCAAATGTGCCCAATAAAAGTCATGCAGACTTCTATCAATAATAACTACTTCATAAATTTGAACTTATTGGTCGTTAAGACAAACATATTATAAGTAGCATCATTGACATTATATCTTAATACTTGAGACAGTCACAATGTGCAAATCTGTAAACAACCACAAATTGTATATAATTCTACGAAACCCAAATGGAGAAATTTCCATGACACATCAAAATTCTTCCTTGTATTTCTGTTAACATTCAAACTACTCAATTAAATTTGCATAAAACATTCTATGACTCTCAAAATAACCGCATAATTAGCCAGCACAATGCTCAACTTGGTATAATTTTCAAATAATAATTTCCCCCCAAAATGACACAATTAATCCCACAACTCCAACAGCAACAAAAAAAAAAGCGCTAAAAATCGGAATATGAATGTGAGAATGTTAATTATCAGCATAAAAACATCAATTTTGAGCTTCTTGTTTTTATATTAATTAAAATTAAAATTTTATTCTTTGCTGCTGCTTTTTTTGTGGATTAATAATGAAAATAAATACGTGAAATAAATACCAGAAAATAAAAATAAAAAATTCCCACCGAAATGCCAGTGGATTATGAAATTTTGCGGTTTGGGATTATGTGAAAAGTGACATACGAACAACAATAAAGGATTAAACTGCACATTATTATGCATGTAGTCATACATGAATATGAAAAAAATTAAAATTATAATAAAGTGAACATAATTAAGGCAGAATTACCAATGCTGATAATTTGTGTCGTTGATGCTCTGATTGGATTATAAGTGGAAATATTTATTTGTGAAGGAACTGACTAAAAAATGTATTCAGCATGCGGGCACATATTGTGGAAGATTAGAGAACAGATTAGCATAATTATTAGAATATTTTCGAGTGGAATTTTAATTCCTTTTTTTTGGTTGTGGTTAAGATATGTAAATGGAACTAGAGGAATTAGAGACTGTGAATTTAATTGTGATAATGATGGTAAAAATGTGCTGGGAATTGCTGAATAATTATGAAGAATTTTAAAAAATAATATTTAAATTTTTGAATTCAAATTTTATTGAATTTAAGTTTTGAAAATTTAAAATCTAAAAAAAAAAAATATTAAACTAAAAAAAATTTAAAAATAAAAAAACTAAAAAATTTGATAAAAACTTTAAAAAATAACTGTTAAAAATTATAAAAAAATGTAAAAATTTAAAAAAATCCAAATTTTATGACAGTTTTGACAAAAACTCGAATTTGACCTGGAAATGTGTCTGAAAAATTCGAAATTTTTGTGTCAATTCTATTAAAATAAGAAAATAATTTAAAAACTTGAAAAAATTCCAAATTTTATGATAAGTTTGACAAAAACTCGAATTTGATTTGGAATTTTGTCTGAAAAATTCGACTAATTTTGATCAATTCCATTCAAAATCCGATTTGGCTTCAGATCTTGAAAATTAAAATTTATAAAATGTAAAATTTTAAAATTCTAAAAATTTGAAATATCTGAAATTAAAATTTTAAAAAATTTGAAATTTTAATTAAAATTTTAAAAATTTGAAATTGAAATTAAAATTTTTAAAAATTTGATTTTGTAAATTATGATTTATAAAATTTAAAAATTTGAAATTAAAAAATTTAAAAAAAACTAAAATTTAAAAAAAATTTAAAATTACAAATTTTGAATTTAATTTTTGATAAAAATTTAAAATTTGGAATAAAAATTTGAAAATTCAAAAAAAGAAAATTTAAAATCTTTAAAAAACTATAAAAACCTAAAAATCTTCAATATAACACAAAATTTTCTAAAAAAAACATAAAAATTTGAAACTTTTCAAATCTAGTTTTATTTTCAAAACTCAACCAAAATTTAATCTTTGCTAATTCCGCTCCCCAATCTCAAAAATCAACAACAATCTAAATCCAAATTCCATCAAAACAACAGCAATAGAACCTCTCACTAATCCCTCAACCACCACCACATAAAAAATAATAAAACATTCCAATTTTATTGAGATTAATTAAGCCTTTACAATACATTCTCTAAACCTTTTAAATAATAATTTATTTGTCTGAGCCTTAAAAAATCATGAATTTTGATAAATTATTGTTGGCAAAAACTGTTGTAGATTCTGACAGAAGGTGTGTTTTTGCCAACAAATTGCAGTTGAAATTCAATGGATTTTTGAATATGATTGATTAACTCGATTAATTATCGAGTGTTGTTTGGTCATTAATTTATCTGAAATGTGGATAGAATTATGAATTGTTGTGTAGATTTTTAGATTGCTTGTTTGTTCTTGCTGGGGGTTATTTGGTTTGGATTGTTGGTTTTGAGAGGTCTGGCAGTGTTGCTGGGTCTTAGATTGGACAATAAAAGTGAATAGTCGTGTATTAATAATAGTTGAACATAATAAAATTAATAAAATTGTAAAAAATGCAGCATTTCTGTCGTGAATCGGTTTAAAACTCCAGGAATTGACTTAGAAGGGATTAATATTGACATTTGTGGATGAAATTGATGCTAGCTTAGAATTTAATAAGATTCGTCCAAAATTGCAGGTCAATAGACAAAAAACGCAGGCTTGCAGCTTTGAACGTACTGTAAGGTACATCCCAAAACTGCAGGTCTGTGCATCTAAAATGCAGGTCAGCGGTTCTTGACAGGATCCTTAATTTTAGATTATTGTGGATTGTTAAGGGACTTTATGAGTAATTTTATGATGTATAAGCCTCATCTTGATAGGTTTACTAAGTTGTTGGAGCATTTTCAGTTAATTTAGACATTAAGCTCCCTCATTTATTGCCTGAAAAGCTCATAAAATCTCAGAATCAATCCCAAAAAGTTGCAAAAACCTTGCATCATTGCTTGGTAACTTTTAATATCAATTTAGAGCATTGTCCAAAGCTCTAAAGCAAATTTGGCAGAATTTTGTGAGTCACGACTCCAAAAGTCCAAAATGACACCTAAACTGGTGTCTGAAATTTAGTAAAATGCCTCTATATTGAGTTCCTATCCTGAGAACCAATGAGTATATTATTGAGAGCTTACTTACTTTGAATATACTAGATAAGTATCGTTGCAATTTCTAATACATGCTTTTGACTATCTTAACAATGACTAAATGAACTGTTGAGCACCAGTTCACTATGCAGTTTCTGTTTGTGCTAAATAATGGGGTTACCTATTTTCTAGGTCACGTTCTGCCTAACATGCATGCATATGGTCAATGAACATCTTACGTCACCTAGTGAGTATGCTCATTGATACAGTAATGTGCGCATTAAGCATATGCTTGTATGTTAGGGTCTGGTTTTGAGAGTATGCTCTTCCTAGTGCTACCAGCTCTGCTTTAAAGTCCCTAAAAATATTCTAAGTAATCATTAAATAAGCCAGCATCAATTTCGTCCCAAATGTGTCATTAATCCGACAACATCAATCATTTTAATAACAATCATTTAACTTCTAAGTCGGAATTCCACAACAACAAAAAATATATAAAAATAAACCCAAGTGGCGACAACATCATAAATAATAATTTCAATTCTTTTCTTGTCAGATAAAGTCAAAATAAAACTTGAAAAGTGAAGTTACAACTAAGGAATATAGCTCAAGTACCGTAAAAAAACCCAAAAACATCAAAGTTTCAATAATCAATTTGACAAGTGCTAAGCCGTCAATAAAGAAGGCTTCAAGTGCCCAAAAAATCCAGTTCCAATAAATCACACGTGGCATAAGATCTAAAGTGGATTTCAATTGAGTGATATTTTTAAGAAATAATAATAATTAATCGTAGTAATCAATAAACCCCACCAAAGGAGGAGGGGAGGCCGCAAAACAACAAAGTGAATGCTTAAAAAAAGAGAAATAAATCGCAAGAAAATATTAATAAAAAGTAACAAGCCTGTCAAAAGTATTAAAGTAAGAAGAAGTGATAAGCGATACAGTATAAAAAAAAATATGAAAATGTCAGAAATGTTGAGTTCAGTGAACAATAACAATAACAATCAAAATCATTACATCAGTCCAGATTATTTATCGCCCACGGCCGCATCAGTAAGTTGTCAATCAAACATTTTATTATTATTATTATTATTTTGTTATGTACAATGGCAACCTGTTGAGATGCCTGCGCCATGAAAAAATTGTGTATGAAGTGAATTGTTCGTATAACAATTGCTAACTGTCTACTGCTGTTCATTCATCAAACCAATTAATTACAAATTTTTTTTTAAAAAAAGAGAGAGACATGCCTGACAGCCACTCAAGTGTGGCGTATTCATGAAGTAATTTTCGTGATTGATATTGATTTTTTTTACTTTATTTTGGTAGTTTGTTGGATGACTGATTTTCAGGGGTTTCAGGGAAATGTCAGGGCAATTGGTTATGTCGGGATAAGTCGTATTGTTAGGCAGTGTTGGGCAAACTGCGTGACAAGGGACGTCAGTGTGTCACCATTGCTCTAAGATTCCTTGTCATATTATTGGCCAAAAACTAAACAACTTATCTAAAAATTGAGCAACTTTTGGCTTAAAATTGAGCAACTTTGACTAAAAAGTGAGCAACTTTGACTAAAAATTGAGCAACTTTGATTAAAAATTTAGCATCTTTGACTAAAAACTGAGCAAATTTGATTACAAATTGAGCAACTTTGACTGAAAATTGAGCAACTTTGACTAAAAATTGAGCAACTATGACTACAAATTGAGCAAATTTGACTAAAAAGTGAGCAACTTTGACTGAAACTTGAGCAACTTTGAGTAAAAAGTGAGAAACTTTGACGAAAAATTGAGCAAATTTGAATGAAAATTGAGCAACTTAGACTAAAAATTGAGCAACTTTGACTGAATAAAAGAGCAACTTTGATTAAAAACTAAGCAACTTGCCTAAAAACACTGATCAAGTGCAAAAACTGCATTAAAACTTACTCATAAATTCCAATAAAACCACAATCGACCTAAAAACATCTACCACGTGGTCCACTTCAATCATCTCAATCTAAATGACCTCTAATCACCAATCAACATCACTCAAACCAATCAACACCACATCACTCAAAAAATTCATTCCATATCAAAAAAATCTACAATTTCGATTCCCCTGCACCGAAAAAATTGACACACAATTTAGTTCCCCTATTATCCCCCGATTCATACCATGTCAAGTGTCTACTGAATTGAAAAATTAATTTCGCTTCTCATTGAATTGTGCGTTTTTTGTCATGCTGCGCGTCTGGCATAAGTAATCGAACCTATGAATTTCACAATTGACTGCAATTATGAGCAGACAGCGAAAAATGAAAATATCATAAAAAATTGATTCTCACATCATAAGTCAATTTATGTCTGTCTACATCTCTCGCAGCTCCACCATGCTTCATACAAAAATAATGTGTTCTCCACGACTCCCCGCAATGCATGTGTGCGACTCGCATGTCATGAAATTTTATTTATTTGTTGATCACGAAAATTGGCCCATTAAATGTTTCTCTTTCTTTTTTTAAACGAAGGCACTAATATCACGCACATTCGAGTGATGTTGTGTCTGATCAATTATTCATGCATTTACATTTTCGGTGTCTCGACATTTAGCATTTGTGAGCATTCAAATGAAACAGTATTTATGGTTGAGGGTCTTTTGGGTGTGGGTGGATGTGGCGCAGTTTTGATTGGGTTGTAGAGTTTGGTAGATGCATTAGGATAGTTGATGGTCGTTTTTAGGGATTTTATAATTAATGACGCTCATCATGTATCATTGCTCAGTTCTAATAACGCTCAGCTCCAATGACGCTCAGCCTGTATCATTGCTCAGTTCTAATGACGCTCAGCTACAATGAAGCTCAGCCTGTATCATCACTTAGCTCTAAAAATGCTCAAAATGCATCTAAACTCAGTTTTAATGATGCTCAGTCTGCATCAACGCTCAACTTTAATGACGTTCAGAATTAAGGACGCTCAGTCTTAAGAACGCTCAGTCTTAAGAACGCTCAGTCTTAAGAACGCTCAGTCTTAAGAACGCACAGCCTTAAGGACGCTCAGTCTTAAGGACGCTCAGTCTTAAGGACGCTCAGTCTTAAGGACGCTCAGTCTTAAGGACGCTCAGTCTTAAGGACGCTCAGTCTTAAGAACGCTCAGTCTTAAGGACGCTCAGTCTTAAGGACGCTCAACCTATATAAATGCTCAGCTCTAATGATGCTCGGTCTAAAGGAAGCTCAGCCTGTATAAACGCTTTAATGACGCTCAGCTTACATAAATTCTTAACTCTAATGATACTCAGTTTGCAGCAACGCTCATGTCTAATGATGCTTAGCTTCGTCTCAACTTACCTCAGCCTTACCAAAAAATCACTCAAAGACAAACTGAAAACCTCAATAATTCAACTCCAATTTACAATAATATCCACCTAGGAATTAGATCATCCGTACCATTGTTATTGGGAGTGTCAAATGAATCAAATGGATAGAAATAATTTAGACAAGGAGGCCATTCATAATATGCTACGTGTCTGAAGCCATTAGACAGTCACTAGATTAAGCCACTTTAATTAATATTGATTTTATTTTGTCATATGAACATCGAAAACTAAATGTGATCTGAATTTGAATATAGAAAATTAATTGAAAGTCACAAAACAGACACGACCGCAAAAAATGCAGCAAAATGGACAAATGACAGTCGTGAATGTAAAATTAGATTTTTTTGTAATTATCGTATGTGGACAGTAACTTTATTGGGGGGTAAGGCATAAAATCGATATAAAATTAGTATTTAAGGTATTATGGACACTAATTTGATCGATTGAAGGCTTATTAAGATATCTAATAGGCTCTACAAAATCAAATTTTACACAATAATACACAATAGCTTCCCCCAGCCATTCTCAATCCACAAAAGAGAATCTATCCAATTTTATTCAATAAAAATTATTTTATGACTCAATAAAAAAATATAAAAAAAAATTCACATGTGACTGTTGTTTCGGCAATAAATCTTTATGAAGTAAAATTAGTAGTCTTGTGATATTACGTACGCGCTTATATATTACGCTATTATCATAAAGTCATAAACTATGTGCACAGCTTGTGTTTGTATGTATGTTGGTGACTGTGTAAAAATTCTATAACTTCAAAGTCAATAAAATAATAATATTTAAATTAAATAGTTTGTTCGGACTGAGGCAAATAATAAAAATGAGTTTGAAATGGGGTTGAGGATGGGAAGTGGTTAGAGCGCATAATTTTGTGTTTTGTGGTTTGAAGCTTAATGAAGAGATATTCAGCTTTGGGCTTGACGCTCAGCTTTGGATAAAAACTTCAGCTTTTGATAAAATCCTCATCTTTGGATAAGACGCTTAATTTTTAACAAGACGCTCAGCTTTGGATAAGCTTCGAAGACCTTAAGTTATGAACCAGACGCTCAGCATTGGATAAAGTGGTCAGCTTGGAATAAAACACTGAGCTTGGGATAAAACGCTTAGCTTTAGATAATATTCTCAACTTTGGATAGGATGCTTGACATTGAATTAGTCGCTCAGCTTTAAATAAGCTTCTCAGCATTGGTAAAATGCTCAGCTTGGGAAAAAACGCTCAGCTATAGATAACATTCTCAACATTGAATAAAACGCTTTAAATTGGAATAGTCGCTCAGCTTTCAATAAGCTTCTCAGCTTCGAAGACCTTCAGTTTTGGATAAGACGCTAGAAATTGGATAAAATGATCAGCTTTGGGTAAAATCCTCAACTTTATATAAGACGTTAAACTTTGAATAAGAAGTTCAGCCTTGAAAAAGACGCTCAGCCTTGGATAACACACCCAACTTTGAACAAGATGTTCAGCTTTGGATAAGACGCTCAGTTAAGGACAAGACTTTTAATTTTGATAAGAAGCTCAGTTTTGGATTAGACGCTTATTTTTAAATAAAATCCTTAGCTTTGTATAAGACGCTTAGCTTTGAATAAAGCGTTCAAATTTGGATAATACGCTCAGTGTTTGATACGACGTTCAGCTTCGGATAAGACTCACAGCTTTAAAGACTTTTAGTTTTGAACATGACGCTCAGCTTTGAGAACATTCTTAAGTTTTAAATAATTCGCTCAGTTTCGAATAATTTGCTTAGTTTTGAAATGTACACTCAGTTTGACTTAAGACGCTCAGCTTTGAATAAGACCTTCAGAATTTGATAAAATGCTCAGTTTAACATAAAAATCTTAACCTTGGACTTGATGCTCAGCTTCGGATAAAACGTTCATTCATTAAATAAAATGATCAGCTTTGGATAAGACCTTAAGATTTGGATAGATTACTCAATATTCCATAAAAACCTCAGTCTTAGATAACACATTCAGCTTTGGACAACCACCGACACAAACATTTATACCCAAAATTCCCCCAAAAAAACCCATAAATTCACCTCACAATCTCCGACAAAGTGTGAAATAAATCCAACCATTCAATAATTCCAACCCGTACATTAAAATAGAGATAAAAATCGAGTATAATATTCAAATTAAAGCGACACAGTAAAGCAGTAAAACTTTATGTCTTCTAAAAAGTACCTGTGCGACTTGAAAAAAAATTCCCACAAGCGAGATTAAAAGTAACATAAAATCACATAAAATTCAAATCACAAATCGATAATAAAAAATTGAATTGAGTGCCTCGCGGTCATCAATGAGGGGAACTAATTTAAAATTTCCGTTAAAAAAATCATATTCTAATTAAGATATTTAAGTCCGATCGATCGATGTCTCAAAATCACAAATTAAGCGTATTTCGTTAACGATCAGGCATAAATCAAATCGAAAAATGTAAATCGATGTATCAATTATCATCATGTGGATTAGGTTTTATTGTCGGACTTTTTGGCATTTTTTTAATTTTTTTTTGTCTATCAAAAAACTTTTTTTTATAGCCACTAAAAGTAAATGATAATGAGAAACTTGGGTGTGTAAAGACACAGTCACAAGGGATGTCGAAATGCTTCTCGAGGTGTCAAATTTAGTAAGTCTTTTATTGACTCTTGAGGATGTGACAGAGACTTATTGACTAGATGACACTTAAAGGTCAATTGAATAATTTTCAATGGGAAGTGTTGTGAAGGTTTTAGTGAAGATAATGTAAAATCGTGTGTTGTGTGCTATTAATGAGTCTTGGAGTCATTATTGATATCATTTGAGTTATTTGAGTTATTGAATCCAAAAAATCGTGTTTTGCACTAATTTAGACACTAAACTGACGCTCAAGGTCAAAAATTGTGTGCTTTGCAATACTTTTGACTCTCAAGGTCAAGAACCGCATGCTTTGTATCTCTTCTAATCTTTAAAGTCTAGAATTGTGTGTTTTTTACCATATGAGACACTCAGGTTGAAAAATGGAGCTTTTTAGACTACTTTGGACACTCAAGTTTGAGAATCTTGTCCTATGTACCCCTTTAGACGCTAAAACTACAATAATCGTATGTTATGCATTAATATTGACACTTAAACTCGAGAATCATACTATTTTTGACTCAAAAGTTCAGAAATGGTTTTATTTCTATTGCTTTCGACACTAATGCTCAAGTATTATGTCCTCGGAACCGATTTTGACTCTATTGGTTGAGAATCGTGTCTTTTTTTTATCAATTTTGACTCTTAAGAACAACAATCCTGTTCTCTGTACCACTTTAAATGCTACAAGAATTGTATGCTTTTCAACAGTTTTGGCACTCAAGCTCAAACTTGAACCCTCTTCTATACCATTTTTGATTCAAAATATCAAAACCGTGTCTTCTGTTCAACTTTTGACACTTAAGGTTAAGAATCGTGTCATCTACACCATTTTTGACTCTCAAGATCATGAATTATGGTTTTGCACCATTTTACAGACTCAAGTCTGAGAATCTTGTCCTCTGCAACAATTTAGACGCTAAAACTACAATAATCATAGGTTGTGCATCACTCATGGCATCTAATCCTAAGAATCGTCGTCTTAAGTGACGATAAGAAAGCCTGAGAATGTTCTATGCACCATTTTAGGCACTAATTCACATGAATCGTGTATTTGGCACCACTTTATGACACTAAAATACAAATTTAAACGAATAATTCAGAATGAAATTCAACAAGTACCTCTCAACCCATAGCACACCGTCTCTTTTAGGACGACAAATTTATCCCCTTCCGTATCATGTTTTCTGCTCAAAACTCTATCCACAACCATAAAATTGAACAAGTTCATTCAATCTACATTTTTGTTTCCATCTTTTTCTCAAATTTTTAATTTATTTATTTAACAGTTTTATTGCCAACCACATCTCATATATAATATATTAATGAAATCAACTCGTCCACTTTAAATACATTTTAAATACCTTGTTATACAACATTTTAACATTAACGATCGATATGGAATTAAAATTTTTTTTAAAACAGATTGAAATGAAGAAATGAAAAAAAAAATCATTAAAATTATTTTCAATCTTAATTAATAAAGAGCTCTGAATTGATATTTGTTGGATATACGGAGTGAGAAGAAAATGGAAATAAAAATTAATATGAATTACAAAATACGACAGTCAATTGACAATCGGTTGTCACTGTTGTTTATTTGAAATTTAAATGAATGAGAAAAAAAAATAAAAATTTTTTTTTTTAAGCTTCTTCAATAAAAATGTATCAGTAGTCAATGATGTTGTCGGTTTTTGTTGTGGATTGGGGATTCAGGTTTTGTTGTTTAATGTCGATTTTGAGAGCGGATATTGGAGATTTTGTGGATTATGAGTCTGAGTGTCAGCTTAAATGAGCATTTTATGACATTCAAGTTGAGCTTTTTTCTGGCTTTGCGTCAGTAGAGCTGAGCATTATTTTGGCTATGCATCACAGTAGAGCTGAGCATTATTCTAGCTGTGCTTCACTAATACTTAAAATTACTTTGGCTGTGCGTCTCTTACATTAAAACTGAACATTATTCTGGGTGTGTGTCAGCAAAGCTGAACATTCTTTTGGCTGTGCATTACTAAAGCTGAACAATATTCTGGCTGTGCATCACTAAAGCTGAGTTCAGTTTAGTTAAGATGAACATATTGTTAAGCTATGCGTCACTAAAACAGAACATTTTTTAACTACACGTCACTCAAGCTTACATTTAAGACCAATCTTAAAACTGATATAAATCTTTACGCCAACTAAAGCTGAACAATTATTCTGGCTATACGTCACTAAAGCTGGACATTCTTCTGGTTTTGCGTCACTGAAGCTGAACATTATCTTATCCGTGCCTTATTGAAGGTGAACTTTTTTCAAGCTGTGCGTTAATAAAGTTGAGGATTCCTTTGGCTGAGCGTCACTTCGAATGAACATTCCTCTAACTGCGCGTTAATTATATTGGAAATTTCCGGCTGATCATCAGGACATATTAACAATCTTTAAGTTGTGTGTCACTAAAGCTGAACATTTCTCTGATTGTGGGATAATAAATCTGAAAATTAATCAAGTTGTTAACTTAAACTTAACTTTCATCAGGCTGAGTGTCACCAAAGCTGAAAATTCTTATGGTTGTGCCCAAAATGAACATCTATGTAAATAAGCCTTCGTGTAGCTGTTGTTTCCTGAAGTTTCGAAATTATCTAGCTTAGCAAAAAACGACCATTCCCCTAAACAACTTCCTAAAATCCTTAACAACCGACAACCGACAGCCATTCACTTCACACTTAGTCAATAAACATTATTGTAAAAAGGACAATTCGCATAGCCAATTCAATTAACTTAATCCCCATATTACATTCGACTTGTGACAAGTAAGACACTTGAAACCTCTACCAGTTGATATAAACTGCTCATAAAACGAAAGAGTGCCTACATTTCGGATTATAAAATGATTTTAATATTTAATTTATGTCATCCGATCTCTCTTTCATATCCAACAATTTTCTCTACTAAATATTTATTTTATAAAAAAAATTTTCACATTTTTTATTAATCAATATATAACTCTGAAACTCACTTAACTCATTCCAAATCCAATCCATTCTCCAGTTTAATATTATTATAATATATTTTATGTTTTATTCCGTTGAATATGTCACATTAAATGTTATTATCGTTAAAATTATGGCTTTCGAATAAACATAAAGTTCATGTTTTTATAATGGCAGTTCAGAGCTGCTACAAAATATGGCATACATAAATTATTATATATGTGAATATATAACAGCCATAGTCGAGCAAGCAGGGAGCGAATGGGAAAAAAAAGAAAGAATTATTGCTGTGAGTTTGGCGGACATTTTTTTGTGGGTTTAAGGCGCATTTTTTTGGGGGGTAGGGAGCTTTTGAAAATTATAGCTTGAATGGTGTTCAGCTTCTAAGCTGCTCAGCTATAAAATTAACATTAGTATAAATGCTGTTAGAATAAAAGTGCAAGGTAAAATGATGCTCAGCATTAAAGCACTACAATTTAAGCAACACAAAGTTTTAAAGTTGCAAAGTCTGGGAAATACTCGGCTTTAAATTTGCACAGTCTAAGAAACGTTCAGCTTCAAAATTGCACAGCTTGAGAATGCTCAGTTTCAAAGTTACACAGCCTTAAGAATGTTCAAATTTAAAGTTTTACAACCTGAATACCGCTCAGCTTCAAATTTGCATAAACTGAATACCGCTAAGCTTTCAAGTTGTATAGTACAATAGCGCTTTGGGAATAATAAGCATCAATTTTATATAGCTCAAGTGACGTTTAGCTTCATATCTTTAAAAATGAAATACCTACCCAGCTTGAGCAACGCTCAGCTTCAATAATTGCACTTTACTGGAGAATCTGTCAGCTTAAAATTATCACTAGATCATAAAAATCTCAGCTTTAAAGCTGCACAGCTGTAAACACTCAGTTTGGAAATATAAGCAAAGCACTTAATTTGCATAAAATGTGTATTTTTAATATTTATTCATTATAATAAATTTATCATACACACAAAAAAAATATTCATTTCATTATTTCCTTCAATATTTATCAGCAATTTCTGTCAAAATGCAATCATATTTTATAGGTTAAATAACGAGATAATTAAAAGGGTGTGAAAAAAACAGTCGATGATGGTGCAATATGATGCAAATTTTATTTTTTTTTATTGATTTTATTCAACTGTCTAACTCTCTATCATTAGAGGTGTCGATTACAAATCCCAAATATTTGGGATTTGGGGTATTTAAAGTTGCACAGCCTCCATACCGCTCAGCTTCAAAATTTCAAAGCTTTGACAAGCAATAAACATCAATTTTGCATAGCTCAAGTGTCGTTTAACTTCAAGACTTTAAAATTAATATTTTCATCCAACTTGAGTTAAGCTCAGCTTCAAAAACTTGTCAATTACAGACAATCTGTCAATATCAATTCATTATCCCACTACATCATACATAAATCCGGTTAAAAAAGTAAGAGCTGTAATGTGCGGAGTTGTGGAAATATAAGCAAAGCACTTAATTTGCATAAAATGTGTATTTTTAATATTTATTCATTATAATAAATTTATCATACACACAAAAAATATTCATTTCATTATTTCCTTTAATATTTATCAGCAATTTCTCATGTCATGTCCTAAATGCAATCATATTTTTATAGGTTAAATAACGAGATAATTAAAAGGGTGTGAAAAATAGTCGATGATGGTGCAATGTGATGCAAATTTTATTTTTTTTATTGATTTTATTCAACTGTCTAACTCTCTATCATGTATCAGACGAATATCGATGAATAATTCATGAAAGAGTTGAGACAGGATTTATGAAATTGAAAAAAGATTATTGAATTAAAAATTTATTGAACGTTTTTGTGAAAGATTTATGATGAATGCAGTTTGAGAGAAATTTGCAAGTATAATTTTTGGATGTGAAATTGGGGTAGGGCGGGGGAGTTGTGGGTAGGATTTGATGATTGATTGATTATTCCATATGTTTTTGGGGAAGCCAGAGGAAGCTTCCCGAATAGCACAAGTTGGTTAATCGATGCAAAATCCGACAAAATGTCAGCTTGACTCTGGCATGGTGCCGGGTTTGACATGACGGTCAATCGAATCATGCTCCGAGTTAGAGTCACAATGACCTCACGCTGGGGTCGGATTTTGGATTGATTGCCAATTGAGACTAAGCTTTCCCAAAATCCTAGTTAGATGAAATGAAATTCAGGTCGGGACACAAGCGGGTCTTTTTCGGAACTTCTCGGTTCCGTTCCCGACATCAAGAAAGCATAATTTAAGCTATTCTGGGTTAAATATTGTCAATTTTTAAGATTTTCTGTGAATTTATCTTAGATCCTTGAACTTTAACCTCAAAAACTCATCACAACCCCTTCCTTATTAAGTTCCATCACCCATCAACTAAAACAATCCTCGCATCCACCAAACACGTGTATCACATGACAATTTTCATCAACAAACGTGCAACCTATATTTTCATTTTGTTTAGCTAACATTTGATCCAAAAATATTGATAAGAAAAGTATCACGAGTTTGTCAAGTTGTCAAATTTAACTCGACAGGCTTTTTTTATCAGTATCAATAATTATTCACACATTGTCAAAATGACAGTGAAATAACGTCAATATGAGATATTAACATGATATGAGATTGTTTTGGAATTTCGCCTCATGGGATCTATTGGAATTTTCCAGTTGTTTGATTGATTTGTTTTGTGACTTTTGGGTGAGTGGATGGTTGGGATGTAAATGGGGTTTTGGATTTTAGGGGTGGAGGGTGGATTTGGAGCTAGGGTTGGAAAGCAGGCTATAACTTACTAAAAACTGACAAATAATATAATTTCACTAAGATTTCAAGCTTAGTCTCAATTTGCGCCTGAATTCATAAAAGCGGTGTATCAAAAGACAGTCTGAATAGCATTTTAGATTTAATTCGGCTCCAAACGATTGTTTGACATCTATACCGATTTGATAAATTCTACATGCAAGAATCTACACTAGCTTGATTGGATTAAGAAACCCATTATTTTAGGTTAAGCTTAAATAGTCAAAAATTCAATTTTAGCATTACGTTCAACTGCTTAATTTTTTAAATGAACCAAAAACCCTTGCCATACGAGGGGTCTTAATACTCACTTACTTGAGTCATGCTCTTACTTGAAGCCTAGATTATTACAAAAGTTTTTCCATCCCGAGTAGACAAAAATACGTTATGAATAGTTGATGACAAGACAATGTCCAATTGATGACTAGTTTTAACGTATTTTTGTCCAATTAAGTACTGACTCTATTGCTTGCCATATCACAAATCTTATACAAATTCAACCATAGGTCTTGAGTTATGTCTTAATTTGCAATCATTAAATAACGACCATTTCAAACCTTATAATTCCAAGAATTCATGAAATCCATCACGGATATAATTAAATTTGCTACTTGATTTAATTTCCATGCATCAATTCAGCAACATAAATACAAAATACCAAGAACTAAAAAATCAACTCAGTAGCTTGACTTATGACAATTTTCTCTGCATTATTCGCAATTAATTTTCAACTATTTTTTTCCCCATTCCAATGACTTTAAATAAACTCCAAAAAAGGCATTTCTAATTGCTATTGCCATAGAATCTCTCCATTGCCTCATAAGCGACGATAAATTATTCGCCAATGCATTAACTACATAAAAAAAATTATGAAAAAAAAACAGCAAGTCAGAAAAAAGTGAATTATTGCACCTTATTTGTTATGCTTCATAATTCATGCCTACTTCATTTAAATTTTTTTTTTTTGCACATTCATGTGAGAAATTCATGGAAGTGAATTATTTAAGGTTATTGAAGAAAAATTGTGAGAAGGGAAAGGAAATTGCATGGAGAGGAAGAGAAACAACAACAAAAAAGTTGCAGCTTGATTTTTTATTGTAATTTGAAAATTAAGCATGAAAAAATTTCTTATTTTGTTGCTTGTTGGGAGTTGTGTAATGAATTATTGGCAATAAATTTATGTTAGTTAATATGTAAATTGTATGCTGATGATGTGAGGATTTATGGATGAATTATTGTGATTATTATGCAGTGATGCTGAAATAAATTGTTGATGGTGAATATTGTAGGGAAATTTTTTGTGATTTATTGGATGAATGAACAGGATTTGGTTGTTTTAGACACGATTATATCGACTCTAAATACCTGGTTTAATTGACTTCACAACAGTCCATAACAGGCAAAGAATATGTTCTTTGAGATGAGGTTGCTCATCTTAAATATAATTGATGAGCATGCTCATGAGCATTATTTTCAGTTCACTCTGGTCATGAAAGCACGATCTTTGCCAACTAGGGAGTCGATTATGTCAACCATCAAAAGTCCTTAATATTCACTTTGAAACATTCGTGATGTTGATACCAACGAGTCTTTTGTCTTAGCCTCAATAGTTGCTACATGACTACTCAAAGAGCCTCTTAATCCGATCTTAAAGTGTGCCATTTTACGGCCTCAAAAGATACCCTCTCTTTGGTATCAAAAGATACCATATGACGTCCACAATGAGCTCCTTAAGTCGATCCTAAAGAGTCCTTCGTGTCGGCTTCATTAATTTCCATATTACAGCCTTAAAATGCTACTTATGTCCATCCTAAAATGTCTTTATTGTCGACGTCGAAGAATCTTTCATGTCAACTTTAAAGAACCCAACCTGCAGATCTTAAACTGCTTCTCAAATCAGGATTTAAGAGTTTATATTATTAACTGTAGCCACACCTTTGCCGATTGGACAAATAAACTTTAGAACTAGTCTTAAACTGGACATTAAATTGCCATCAACTAGTAATAACATATTATTATCTACTCAGGTTCAAGTCCACATCAAAGCGTTGCTCCTGTAGCCCCAAAATCAAGTTTATGAGTCCCTATTATTGACTAGAGTTACTACTTTAAGTCCTTATTAAAGAGTTTTTCATGTGGCCCCCAAAATCAAGCTTCAAGAGTTCCTCTTATTGGTGCTAGTTAATCCTTCAAGTCCACATCATAGAGTTCTTCATATAGGCCCCAATGAGCATTTTAAGTCAATCCTACATGATTTTTCATGTCAACTACAAGAAGTTCATCATATTGAACTTTAATTTATTCTTATGTCTCCCTTATCAACCCCCAATAGCTTCTTTATGTCGGCTATAAAAAGTCATCTACGTAAGTCAATAATAAGAAGCCCCGTATCGACCCATTAAAGCCTAATAAATATTTTTAACCCAATCTACTCTAATTAATTCCTATAATAACCTCAATATTCCGCAATATTTATATCAATGCCTTTCAAAAACCCATCGTGCCATAAATAAATTATTAATTTGTAAAAACTTAAAAGCTATAAAAATCCATTTTCGATAAGATATCGCATATCGAACACAAAAATCTATATCTTATGCAAAAAAATATAAAATAAATTTTTTTTATGGTCGAGTTATCTAATAAATTAACCGATCATAAATTATCGATAAAACGTCAATGACTAATTTATTATAGAAACAGTAAAAATAATTTATTTTTGCATTTAATTTGAATATTTTTTGTAAGCCAATCTTAAAAATTTCACAATATTTCCTCAAAATATGCAAATTTTGGTTGTTAGATTAAGTCAAGAGAAGTGACTAATTTATGACAATACTTAAAATAAATCATCGACTTGTCACTCAGTTCAATGCAAATATGCAAATCTTTATTTCTTGGAATTTGTTCAATGACTGTAAAGAGAAGCTAATTAGCGGCCATAAAAAATATACATTTAATCAATCAACAAGCAGACATCGATGAAGGCACAAAAAATGTTAATTTTGACATGCAAAAAAGCTGTAAATTATTTTGCAATAGTTTGTAGATTTTAGGTTAGTGATATTTGGTCGGTGGCTCATCGATTTTTAATGAGATTGTGATTTATGGGTTTGCAGGGGATGGACACTTATGAGGTAATGGATTTGTATTGTTTGAGACTGTTTTGGAGAGACTATGAATCATTATATCGGGTGCATAGCCTGAAATTTGAGGTGGATTTTAGGATATTTTATGAAAATTCCCGACTTATTGAACAATTTTTTCTCAAATATTGGATTTTGACCCCTAAGCTACCCACTGAATACGTCCTTAATTCACATTATAAGCTGGAACACTTACGAGGATTATAAGTTTAGTCATTAAGGGGAATTTTGGGATAATGAGTCTCATTATAAGCTCAAATGTCTCATTTCTACAGTCAACTAGCTAAGGTTTGTCCAAAACTGTAGGGATAAACATAAAATATGCATGCCTACAGCCTTGAATGAACCATGAGGTTTAACCGAACACTGTAGGACTAAAAATCTGCAATGCGGGCCTGGGATTCATGGTCATTTGTCAGTTAGATGCAAAAACGGATATCTTGTACAAACTTTGTGATAAGGCTTGAAATATAGTCCGATGGAGAGTCTTTAGTAGTAACCATATCGAAATAACTAACTTTAGGCTCCATATCGAAGCATGGTTCCAGTAAGTACGTATTTATGTCCAAACCATACCAAAATCAATTTTCTTCTAACAATTCAATCTGCATCATTTCCCCCAAAAATCCCCAATTACATGCTCCCAATTACCCAACAATACCCTTAAATCCAACTTAAATCAATCTCTTCTCCAAATTCTTTAATGAATCTTTCAAAATTCCCCCGATTCATCACATACACATCAGCCAATTCCAATTTAATCACTGACTGACTGCCATTAACTGTCATTACACAAAAAAAAGTGAAAGACGTGGAAAAATAAATGAATCGTAGCTAAATGATTGATGGCATTACAATGTGCTGTGTGTGTGACTACTTTTTAACATATCATCATTTATGATTGTTCAGTCTTTATTATTTACCTTAAAAAGTCGTTTTTTTTCTATAGCTTACCAAGTTTTTAATAATATATTATTGCCACTTTTATGATACAAAGTCATTTGTTATTTTGAATGGAACGGCTGACAGTGAAGACGATGAATAGGATTTGATTGACTTCTGGATTTTTGGTTTGGGTGTTTCGTTTGGAAATTAGGATTGATTTGTTAATTTGGAATTGAGGAGATTTGTGGATTATGTAAGTAGTTGGATAGTGAATGTTGGGTTCAATGAGGTTGATCTAGAGCTGAAATGATGCTCGGATAGATGCCAGATTGTGAATTAAGTGGATGCTTAGTATTCAAAGAGTTTTAGCTAATTTTGAAAATTATAAGGTTCAAGATAAGTGCCTGTTGGTGATTACTCGAGCGACAGACTGCACTTAACTCCAAAATCGTCCAAAAGCAGGCTTCATGGTGTCATCAGAGCAACTTTACGTCATATTGAAATTTTGCCTTTTCAGAAAAGCACAAATTGGTTAATCAATTCAAAATCCAGCACCTGACTGGCTTAATTCTGACTAGGAGCGGGATTCTTTTAAAAATTCGGCACCATATCAGAGTCATATCGGGTTACCGACAAAATCCCACTGCACATTTGCCCACTGTTCATTAGCCCACTGACATTTTCTGAGTACCAGTGAGCTTATGTACCAGTGGGCCTATGTACCAGTATGCCTATGTACCAGTGGGCAAGTGCCAGTCAGCAAATGTCTTCCACCTGTCACATCGACCTGAAGCCTGATTTATGCTATTCTGGGTCAAAACAACAACCGCGTTGTGTCGAAACTACAGTCATGTCCAGCTCAGGACAGTTTATGTCCACACTTCACCCGTAACTGATAGCCAGTAGAGTTCAAAGCCACAAACTAAACAAAAATCACCTCAAAGTCAAACAAATGACTCAAATTTCACTTCTCAGCCATTTCTATCCAAAAGTCTCAAATATTACTCAAAAAAATAACCAGGAAACTGTCTATTCACGACCCAAAAACAAACGACCACAAAAAAAAGCTATTTTCTACAAAGACATAATCACGAAAAAATTAATAATATTTAGTATAAAATATCCATTGTCTATATCCATCCTATACGGTAGCTTAATCATTTGTTAACCTTCTCTAATGACTAAATTGACCAACATTATTGACCATTCAATGCATGAATGATTGAATGCCTTTTGTTATGAATTGACTATGGATTACATAAAAAAATAACAAAAAATTAAGCGAGAAATGAAAAATTATTTGACTATGGACACGGTGGAATAATAATGGACTGCTGGATATGTGCTATTGTTACCGTATATACATTTTTTTTACGACTCTGGCTAACAATGAGGCTCTAAAATTAGTTTTTTATTGTTGCCTGAAAAAGTTTGTTGTATTATAATTTATGTAATGTGCTGATATGATGGATACTAGCGGGGAATTTTAAATTGATATTTATGACTTGTGATCAATAAAATGCCGATTACCGGAGATCTTTGAGACGGGGGTTAGTGAAAGCTTTGATTAAGGCGATTATTTGGTGTAATCAAGGTCAATATCAGTTGAGGCTTTATTTTTGGACACAAGACGTTGCTTACTTACTTACAGATCAACTGAGGATCCATGACGTCCATCAGATGACGCTGTTGCTGGATTCTGGATTCTGTCCAACAATTGCCAATACCAAACACAATACTGATGGCTTCCCTCCAGGAGCTCATTAGTCTACCACGAGGTATCTTGTCCTCTTTTGACTCAATCTCCATGACAAGTCTATCGACGGCTTCCCTCCAGGTGTTTTTTAGTGTACCACAAGTCCTGTCTTATCCTCCATCGACCCAACATCCATGACAAGTCTATCGACAGCTTCCTTCCAGGAGTTCATTGGTCCATCACGAGGTGTCTTGTCCTCCTTAGACCCACAAGTCTACCACATGTTCTGTCGTGGCCCCCCCGACCCACAAGTCTACCACATGTTCTGTCGTGGCCCCCCCCGACCCACAAGTCTACCACAAGTCCTGTCTTGTCCTCCCTCTACCCACAAGTCTACCACAAGTCCTGTCTTGTCCTCCTTCGACCTAACATCCACATCAAGTCACACACCGGTGTGAATACAGCCAAACACTGATAAAAGAATCTCCATCAAAAAAAGAATCTTTTTTTTTTTTGTTCAGCCGCCGTTTTGCTCATAAACACTTATTTATGATCCGGCAACGACCATTATTTATATTACAATGTGTTATATATGATGCACATATACAAGAAGCAAGCACAACAACAACAAAAAAAATAAGCTGAGTATAAAGAATGGGAGATGAGACATTATCGCAATAACACCGAATGAGGCAAAATGCAAACATAAATGGCCAGTAAAATGGGGATGTGAGAGATGGAGATAGAGAGAGAAAAATATGAAACATTATAGCCACAATTTCTCATTCTACTGCTCACTCTTGCCTCGACAACGGAAAATTTATAAACATAATTTATGATGGTCATAAAAAATAATAATGTTGTTGCCTTTCCACTGCTCTTTATGCCTCCTCACACTTTATATCGCATGATATTTTCTCTCTCTGTTACTCATTTGGTTTCTGTTTTTTTTTTGTTTTGCTGCCTAGAGAACTTTTGGTTGAAAGAGATTCATGTGAGCTTATTTTTATTTTACGGAAGTTGGTTGTTGTGGGGATTGGGAATTGTGGGGAATTGGGCGCATATGTCATGAATTCTTTTTGAGACAAATAGGGTTGGTAAGAGATGAAGTGTATGGGCTTATTGACGCTCAGCTGAGGAAATGCGTGGAATTAGTGATGCTCAGCTGAAGAAATGCATGGATATAGTGATGAATAGCTACAGTTACCCTTAGACTAGCTGACACTTAGCTGAAGAGACGCTCAGCTACCAACATTAATGCATATGCTTTGTGACGCTCAGCTACAATAATCCTCAGACTAGATGACACTCAGTTGAAGAGCCACATAGTGTTATTGACGCTCAGCTGCAGTAAACTATATACTTAGTAACTCTTAATTACATTAATTCATAGATTACATGACGCTCAGTCAGTTGAAGTGCCACAAAGACTAAGTGATGCTTAGCTCCAGTAGCCCATATAGTATATAAAGCTCAGCTGAAGAGCCGCCTAGACTTGATTACGCTGAGCTACAGTGCCTACAGATTATTTGACACTCAGTTCACTTTAGTTAGTGACACTCATTTACAGTAAACCATAGACTAGATGAAGCTCAGCTGAAGAATCACATAGACTTATTGATGCACAGCTACAATATTTGCATACACTTAGTGATGCTCAGCTAAAGCAACCCATACAGTAGACTACGCATAGCAGAAGAGTCGCATAAATTTTATAATGCTCAGCTACAGTAAGGCATTCAGACTAGGTGACACTCAGCTTAAGAACCGCGTAGAGTTAGTGATGCTCAGCTGCAGTAATGCACAAATTTAATGATGCTCAGCTAAATTCGTCCATAGACTACGTGATGCTCAGCTAAAGAGCCGTATAGATTTAATAACGCTAAGCTCCAGTAACGCATCGCTATAGTGACGCTCAGCCGGACAAATCCCAAACATCACCATCATTTCCCAACTTATCCACCCAAAAATCTACAATTCCTTCCTAGAAGAGATTGTTGCAATTCTGACACAAAAACAAACACACACCAGTCAGTGCCAATGCGCCTGCTTCTCTGCCATAGACAGAGCCTTCACTCTCTCCCCCTATCAATATGCCAACCACCTCTAAAAGCACGCCATAAATTTTTTAATACTGCCTCATATTATTTATTAACCATGTTTGCTGTCAAAAATCTGTTTCCATAAATTAATAATGCAAAAAAAAAATGTTGTTGGTGCTCTAAATGCTTCATGAGTAAACAGACATTGTATACTTTGTAGATTTCATATTTCATACTTTTATGTGGGCTTTTGTTTATTGTGTAGCTTAATAAATTTGATATGAAGAAATTAAGCATTAATGTGTAGTTGTAAGTCATTAATGGTAAAATAAATGGAATAATTGGGGGATTGTTAATTAATTTTTTATGTAAATTGAGTTAATAGGGGTTAGGGGAAGTGATTGTTGGGGTTATGGATGGTAATCGGTGGATATGAGTGTATAGAAGGGGGTTAAAAAAGGTCTGAAAATTGGCAATTGATGCTCAAAATTGAGCAATATAACGTCAAATTGAGCACCACAAGATCAAATTGAGCACTACAAGATCAAATTGAGCACTACAAGATCAAATTGAGCACTACAAGATCAAATTGAGCACTACAAGAGCAAATTGAGCACTAAAAGATCAAATTGAGCACTAAAAGATCAAATTGAGCACTACAAGATCAAATTGAGCACTACAAGATCAAATTGAGCACTACAAGATCAAAATGAGCACTACAAGATCAAATTGAGCACTACAAGAGCAAATTGAGCACTAAAAGATCAAATTGAGCACTAAAAGATCAAATTGAGCACTACAAGATCAAATTGAGCACTACAAGATCAAATTGAGCACTACAAGATCAAAATGAGCACTACAAGATCAAATTGAGCACTACAAGATCAAATTGAGCACTACAAGATCAAATTGAGTACTAAAAGATCAAATTGAGCACTAAAAGTTCAAATTGAGCACTACAAGATCAAATTAAGCTCTACAAGATCAAATTGAGCACAACAAAATCAAAATCGAGCACTAAGCTGTCACATGACCCCCATAACACCCCTTATTAGTCCCCATAACCATTTACTTCATTAATATGCGTCACACACCATGCAAAGTAGCTCATTAAATGCATCTAAATTAATTGTCGACACAGTCGATAATTACAAACTGTTAATATACATTATAAAATATAAAAATTCACCACAGCACCGCAATTATTGACTGGGTAAATTATAAAACACAAATTTGCCAGAGACACAAAATGCTCAATTGTAGGCGTAAAATTTGCAAAATTATTATTTATGAGATTTTCGAGCATGAAAAACGCTCGAAAAAAAAATTGTAATAAAATTAGATTAATTTTAAGTGGATATAAATGATGTGAATAAATTATTGACATTTGTGTGGAGATTAATTGAAATGGAAATGTTGGATCATAAATTAATTTAAATGTATATATCTATGAGAGATCTGAATTAAATGAATGGGGATATAAGTGGCCTTACGGGGATTTTGTTAGAAAAATATGAAATTGAACTGGTTTGTGAGATTTAAGGTTATTTGAAAAAAAATTAAAAAATTTAGAATTTAATTTTAAAAAAATTTAAAAAAAATTAAAAAAAAATCAAAAAACTTTCAAAAAAATTCAAAAAAAAGTTCTTAAAAAATTCAAAAAAAATTAAAAAAGTTTAAAAAAATTTGAAAAGATTTAAAAAAAATTTGAAAAGATTTAAAAAAAATTGAAAAAATTTAAAAGAAAATTGAAGTAATTTAAAAAAGTTTTGTAAAAATTTTTAAAAAAAAAGTTTTAAAAAATTTGGAAAAAATTTCAAAATAACTCAAAATAAAATAATAAGAATTCAAGAAATCAGAAAAAAAACTAAATTTTTGGAATTTAAAAAAAATTAAATTTAAAATTCAATGATTTTCCCAAATTTTCAACCCAATATTCCCCACAAGGGTTCCCTCTGTCTACTCATTCCACACATTTTCGTGAATAATGTCATCGATGAATTTAAAATGTTCGATTTTCATATTATTCGAATGTGTTTTTTTGCTTGTCAACGTCAAATGTTTGTTGTGAGTTTGTAAATAAATTATGAATGAATTAAAATTGTTAATTAGTCAATCAATAAATTAATTCAACTTGATTGCTTGAATATTTTAACATTTTTATTCTGTCTTACGGTTTTCGCTTTTAATTTTGTTTTAAATGAATTACTTCCGTGCCTAGAGGGGTTATTAATGTTAGGGTATTTAGGAGGTTTTTGAAGGTAATTTGCAACTTTGTAGTTTAATTAGAGGTTTTGGTATTTTTTAATTAACTGTTCAATTTTAATAAAATTTAAAAAATTTAAAAAATATAAATATTTTAAATAAAAAAATATTTTAAAATTTTAAATTTTTACAATTTTTAAAAATAGTTTTTAAAAATTTTAAATAATTTTTTGAGTTTTTTAAAAGTTTTAAATAATTTTTTGAATGATTTTTAAATTTTTTTAAAAAAATTCAAATTATTTAACAATTTTTAAATTTTTTAACAATTTTTAAATTTTTTAACAATTTTCAAAATTTTTAAATAATTTTAAAATAGTTTTTAAAATTTTTACAAATTTAAAAAACGTTTAAATTTTTTTTTGTAAAATTGAATTTATTAATTAAAAAAATTAAAATTTTTTACAATTTCAAAATATTTTTCAACTATTCAAATTTTAATTTAAAATCACAAAAGTTCCCAGCCCTTTCCTACATTTCAATCCATCAATTTCATCATGCAAATTACAAAATCATCCATTAATTAATCTTATATTTAATGTTCAAATAAACAAGCAATGTCTGAAGTCATGAATGAGTTGAAAATAAGAAATTTTCATGCAATAATCATCAATTATAATTAATAATAATTAATTCACAAAGTTGCGAGTTATTTTTATGCTATAAATTATACTGAGTGAAATATCTCTCATTATAATAACACATTGCATCTCGTACGTACATAATATTTATTGTTTTAAGTACAGATTAAAGAATGAGTCGAGATAATTTGATTTATTTGCGGGGATTGGGTGGGTTGTAGACGCTGTTTGGGGGACTTGATGTATGACTTATTTTAAAACTGTCAAAATAAATTGATTTAAAATCATAAATTGAGTTTAAAATTCAAATTAACTGAATAACTCACTTGAATAGCACAGATCGGTTACTCGATCAATAACTTGGTCCAAGGCAGACATGACTCTGGCATTCAAGCCGACTTTGGCACCAAGTCAGCAGTCTGGCATTATATAGAGTCGGTTTGAATGCCAAGTCAACAGTCTTGCATCAGTTTGGCAGTTGGTGCCACAGTAGGTTTGAGTACCAAGTCAACAGCCGAGCATCAGTCTAGCACTTGTTCTTAAATTTTGTTTGAATGTCAAGTCAACAGCCTGGCATCAATCAGACGCTTGGTGCCAGAGTCGGTTTGAGTGCCAAGTCAGCAGTTCTGTATTATTCTGGCACTTGGTGCTAGAGTCAAATTGAATGCCAAGTGAGCAGTTTGACTTATCTGACGCTTGATGCAAGAATCGGTTTCAATGCCAGAGTCATACTGACCTAGGTTCCGACTCTTAATAAATTAACCGATTTGTGCTATTTTGCAGTAGTCTGGCACTTGGTCTCAGGTTCGGTTTGAATGCCAAGTCAACAGATTGGCACCAGTCTGGTACTTGATGTCCGATTCAGTTTAAATGGCAAAGTCATTCCGACTTTAGATCGATTAACCGATTTGTGCTATTTTGCAGTAGTCTAGCATCAGTCTGGCACTTGGCGCCAGAGTCATGCTAGTCTGGGTTCAGATTTTTGATCGATTACCCTACCAGTGCTATCCGGGACACCTCTATGAAAGCACCAATATATCTACCGACCCCTAAAACCATCCATACCCCATTAAACTCCATCATATAATAATTCCCAGCTACTAAATTCGCAAGTCAAACAGACCAATAATTGAATATCATAATAATTAACGAGAATAATGTCGGAACATGTTGCAATAATAACCAATAATAGCAATAAAAGCGTTTGAAAAACACGTAGCAGTTGAGCTTAAAGCAAATGTAAGGCATGTGATTAATTTTATGGTATTAAATTAAGACTGGCTGAGCTTAATAAAAAGGCATTACTGATTACCTCTCTGGCATGTCCGCCAGTGTCTGATTGCTTGTTCAATTTTCTTGCCTCGTTTTAGTCCGAGGCATTAATTAATTATAATATAAATTTACATGGTGATTTGCTTTGATCACTTTACATTCATATTATAAAAAAAAAATCTTTTTTTTTTATTTCTCGCGCATTTTAAAAGAAAAAAAAAATTATATATTTATGTATATCGCTCACAAATCGTGAAAAATTGACTTTAATGAAATGGAGAGCTTGTTCGGCAATTTTTCAAAAAAAAAAAAGCATTTGTGGATTGAGTAAGGAGTTATAAGTTTAGTTTTGAGTGACTGTTTTACTGTTTGTGTATCGATTATCATAATATGTCTATCTGTATGTTAATTTGATGCATTTTTTTTTGTTTGAGGATTTAGAGAAATTAATTTGGGATTTTGAAAGTTTGGTTTAGAGGTATTGGGGTTCATTAAGATAAGGTTTTATAGGTATGTGTAGTAAATACTGGACATTAATTATGAATGTCAGCTGTGATGAGCTCAACAATGGACAAAAATACCTTAGAATTAGCTCAGGAAGGTCATATGTTGTAGAAATTGACAAAAACCTGGCCTTAGACCACTGGACCTTGACTACAGACCAGATTCAGTCAGATCTGGCCTCAGGTTAGAGTCAAGTTAGCTTGGACCCTGATTTTCTGCCATTTCTACATCATTCCCTTCCGGGTAGTGATTGACTGGACATTAACTCGACTTTAACTGATTCTAACGTATTTTCGTCCACTTGGGGTTGTGACTAGGGTCAATCTTGATGAGTAGACTAGTAATATCCCTTAATATATTAAATGATACCTCCTATTTATGTATCATAAAATCATTTATTTTGCCTGTTAGGCTTCTAAAGTACAAAAAATCATTTTTTAACCCAACATTCCCTACTCAACTTTTTAAACCATATTAATCAATACTTCCCAGCAGTCTATTGTTTATCCACATAACTTCCTGAATTCTGCGTTATAAATTCAGCTGCAGTTTATTACTCATGATTCTGATTCCGGATATTAATCTCCTCAGCAATTTATGAGTCTATTAAGATGCAGACACTGTTGCTAATTCGGAAGCCTAAAGCAGTCATGAACGTTAAAAAATTCTCTTAGATATTTGTTATTAATGCAGTAGATATTTTAATAATGATTAATTGTTAAAAATTGGTAAATAAGGGGTTTGGAATGAAGTTTCTTAAGCACAGTTTCTGGGTGGAAAAGACTAGGATCCTTAAGATACAAAGATCGCTTTTAGGTACCGTAGTGTCATTTCTGTATCATCAAAGTACACTATTTGCCTTTTATGAGATTAGTCGACCCTAGGTCTAATAATAAACAATAAAATCAATAGAATTTGCCATAATTCGTCAAGTTAATTGCTAGACATAAAGTCGATAAATTATAGCCTAATTGCTACAAGTTACTTACTTCGCTGGACGCATTGATCAAGTATAATCCATGACCTCCTTTAGTTGGCACCTGAAGCTGGCTCTATCGCTAGCTACCGCTTGTTAATTCCTCCCAGAGTTGCAAAACAGGCACCTGTTACAGGTAAAATCGGACAAATTATTGATAATTTGTATGGATTTGTAAGAAAAGTCATACAAATTATCAAGAAGTTGTACGGTTTTTGCCTGTTGCACATGCCTGTTTTGCATCACTGATTCGACTAAAAAATTTTAATACAGAATTAAATCATGTTGAATGACAATTAGCCCATTTAACTTTGAAAATTGAAGACGCACCTTAAAAAGACACGATTTGAAATAAGGCAGGTCTATGAGTTTGTCAAAAAGTGAAGTCGACATGAACATAATACCCCTATAAGTGAGCTTCATACAGTCAAAATATGAATTCTCGATTACCATCCCCAAAATCATTAAAAAGCGCTCCAAACCCATCAAAACTCTAAAAATCCCGACCATTCCTTACTTCCAACTCCACACATTCGGCAGCGCAAATTTATCCATACGTTTAAAAAAGTATCCATATCCATAGCATTAATATAAATTGAGTGAGGCGAAATGAAAAAGAGATTTCGAATAATTAATGAGGACGTTTAAAAAAAAAAAGATTTTTTTTCATCACAGCTTCAGGGGAGGAGGAGCAGGAAAGGAAAGGAGGATGAACAAAAAAAAGTATTGAAGCGATTTGATTTTAATCAGCAAAAAATGAGAATTGGAATATCGAAATGTGTCGGATTATTAATGGAAATGGACAATTTTTCTTGATTATAAATTTTTAACTCCATTCCATATGTCGCGTTGGAACCGATGTCAATTTATTTAAGATTTTTTTTTAATGTTTTGCCATATCTTGATACTTTTATCTAATTTATGAGTGCATATAATTAAGAAAATATATAAATTTATTTAAATTATCTCGCATTTTATTTATTTTTTTTCTGTTCCTCATCTTTTGTCTTGTGTGTGGCGACTAATTAGGATGAAATGCTAAACAAATGTAAAGTTGACTTTTTCAAATGTGAAATGAATTAATTAAAAAAAATAGAAAATTTTCTGCTTGTGTAATGTCAAGTCACATTAAGTTCAGGATTTCGAAGCTCATTTAAGATTTTTGTTACAAAATTGACGCAATTTTTTGCAATTTTATTGAGGAAAGAAATTAGCGACAGTGTTGCAAAATGTGTCGGGTGTGAATCGTAGTAAATTAAAGATCAAATGCAAATTTCAACACCTGACTCGGTGTTTTTAATAAATTTATTGCTACTTGATTATTGAAGGTGACTTTTTTATATTTTGCGGTATTTCTTGAGTCAGATTTTATTGGATTTAATTATAATTTATTTGGATATAGTTTGTAGTATTGGACATATTCTCTATATATATTTGGCTAAGCTTTATCTGAGTCATTATATCTTTGGCTAAGAGTCTTAACTGGAATTTTTCTTAAAGTTGAGCATCTAGTGAGCAATTCTGTCACTTGAAGAGACATTTTTGAACCATTTCTTCTCTAATTAGGCGTTTACTAAACGTCTAGTAATCAATGTTAGATTTGGCATCAGTTAGGTCCTAGTTAAGTCGTCTTTTCTGTATCTGAGCATTTTGTGAGCAATTTCATCTTTGTCTGTGCATTATTTGAGTCATTTTAACTCTAATTAAGCGTCATTTAATTTATTGTATCTCTGGCTAACCATTTAAAGAGTTATTTTACTACTGTTTAAGCATCATGTGAACAATATCGTCTCTGGCTTACAATTAAAACCCGAACTGAGTAATTGGATCATTTTACCTCTGACGAAGTAAATTGTAAATTGAGCCATTTTGTCTTCAGTATCTGATAAGTCATTTTATCTGTGTCTGAAAATGTTGTAAGCAATTTTATTTCTGGCTGAACATTACTTGAGTCTTTTCATCTTTGAATAAGCGTCAAAAGAGCAATATCCTCTCCGAATTGCAATTTTGTCTCAAGCTAGGCGTCATTTGGGTCATTTTACTTCAAGTTTGATGCCTTAGATGGGTGATTTTAGTCATTTAAATTCTATCTTTAACTCTGTCTGAGCGCATAAATGAACCGAACTCTCTCTGACTAGCAATTTTCCTCTGGTTGAGTATAATATCTACTCAAAAACACTGTCTGTGGCAAAATCTTAAATATCTTGATTTTTAAAACCTATAAATTTAAGAGTTATCCCAAAAAGTGTAACAAACAGCTTAATAACCCCCCACATAAAAATAAATTCACGTCCCAAAAATGACACCTAATAATTTCACCTCATCTTCTTCCATCAAAACATTATTCAACCACCAAGCAATTAAGTCAACAACGTCACAATGTCAAACCGTCAGTATAAATATGATCAAAAAATTTCATCAACAAAAAATAATTTCTCCTTTCAAAAGCTCATTAATTAGTCGCAAAGCCACATCAAAATCAAACAAATTACTTTATAACTGACTTAAAAAAAGTATCAAAATATTCCCGGCAATTTTCATCCCACACATCCGTAATGCTTCCTTGAAAAAAGAGACTTAAATCCTCAAAAATAATAATTTTTAATTCCTGCATGTCTAAATCAGTGTGTGTTAATCTTTACATCTGTTGCCTCGTCGTCGCTCTAATTCATTTATCTTCTCAAAATAATTTAAATATATATTCACATTCATTAAAGTCATCGTTATTTGTTGTTGCCTTTCAATGATCAAACACATTTCATGTCATAAATCATAAAGAAATATTTTTTATATTTTTTTTTTCATTCCTTTCCACTGCTGCCACAACCTCTTTATTTATGCGAAGCAATTTCTTAATATTACAACTGAAAAATGTTTCTATATACATTTCATAATGATACCCCCCGGCACCGACTGATTTAAGATTTTTAAATGAAATCTGAACACGAAGTTGGAAAGAAGTTGGGATGAAATGAGAGCTAAACGGAAACTAATTCCATAAATCATCACATTTAGTTTCGTATACTTATAAAACTGGGATTTTGAGAAGGAATATGGAAGGGGGATTATTTTGTGGCAGATTGGGTTATGGTATGGATCATTGAGAGGTGTTTGATGGTTTGGAACTGATTTTTTTGACTGGTTGACTGGTAAGTCTAGCTCTAGCTTATCATTGATGCAGCTGAGTGTAGATTCAGTTAATTGTAAATTGGTTAAGCATTAGAGAAGTTTCTGGTTGGGTCAACTTAGCTTTGGCTCAAGTACTTCTGAATGTTAATGTAGCTGAGCTTGAGCTCGATTGGCAAGCTGGAAGCCGGCGATAAAACTGTACGACCATCGAAGTAAGCAGGTGGGAGCTTGAGCTGAGTGTGTGTTTGGTTGAACGTTATTAAAACTGTTCATTGTAACTGACTCCTAAATAAGCTGAGCAATCATTAGACTGAGTATTGACAGAATTGCAACTTAAAATTGAGCGTTAGGACTGAATAACCTGAACGTTTTTTAGCTAAACATTCTGATCAAGCTGAACGTCACTAAAATTTAATCTTTGACTAGCTGAGTGTTAGTTGTTAGTAGCTATAGCTTGATTCAGCTTAGCATTGACTCAATTGATTTTTGGATCCTGTTGAATGTTACTGTAACTGAGCGTTAGTTCAGCTGAGCATTTCTTAAGCTGTAAGTTTATAAACCTGAGCGTTAGTCCAGCTAAACGTTGGTTATGGATGTGCATAAATCAAGTAGTACATTAATTAATCTTAGCGTGGATTCAACAGATTGATGGTTCTGCTGAGAGTTGATCAAGCTGATTGTTAGTTAACCAGATTCTTTGACTGATTGAGAGTTAGTTAAGCTCTCAATACTAGTTTTGTTGATCTTTGGTACAGCTGAGCGTTAGTTCAATTAGACGTCATTCTAGCTGAATGTAGGTTTAGTTAAATGTTGCCTAGCATTGACTCAGCTGACTGTCAGTTACAAAATATTCTCTAATAATGCCATACATCTAATTAACCTTTCTAAACTCAATTCAAATTCGTGTTTTCTTTGTTTTGTTTGCCATCACAAAACTTACAGAAAGAATTTTTTCTTCGTGTTTCAATTTTGTTTCCTTCAAAAAAACTTCCACTTTAATTTATGATGTTGTGAATGTAAATGAAAATAATAAAAAAAATGAGTTGAAATGAAAGAAGTAAAAATATACGAGTGAGTTATAAATTCACATGTACACACATATCATGTCATATTTAATGTCTTTTGAAGTGAAAATAACACAAAGAGCATTCAATAATAAGAATAATAGCAATAATAACAATAATAATGGCAATAATTTTTCATCTCCTCACAAACAGTTTCGTCGTTTTTATTTCTTTTCATATATTTTTTTGTGTAATTTTATTACTCATTCACTTACTCAGTTACTCATTTTTAAATTGCTGTTTAAATTAATTGTGAAAAATGTCGTAATTTATGGCAGTTAACATTTACAGTCAGTTAGTCATTTTGTACATGAAATAAATAATATTTAGTGCTTTGTACATGTTTTTTGAAGATTATATACATTTTTTTTTGGATGTACATGTCGGAACAATTTGATGAGTAAGAGGCTGTTTGCTTTAGGGGGATTCAAGGGGATTATGTATGAACATTGTTGGATGACGGAAGGAAAGTGAGGTCAAGAGGATTAGTCGGATAGAACATGTTGGTTAATTGATCCAAAATATGGCAGCAGGGTGGTATGACACTGATCTGGTGATGGATTCAGTTTAAATCTAGCCAGAGTCTGTAAGCCGAGTCTCTGAACCAGTCACTGTCTCTGAAACGAGCTACTGAGTCAGTGTTTCTGAGTCTAGTTACTGAATCACAGTCTGTCAGATTCAGAGTCATGAGCCTAGTCAGAGTCTCTGAACTGAGTCCCTGATTCATAGTTTCTGATTCGAGTCACTGATTCAGAGCCACTATGTTAGAATCACTGTGTCAGAGTCACTAAATCACAGCCTCTGATTCGAGTCACTAAATCATAGTCTCTGAGTCGAGTTACTGATTCAGAGTCTCTGAGCCAATTATCTTAGTCAGAATCTCTGAACCGGAGTCTCTAAGCAGAGTAACTGAGCCAGAGATTCTGTGCCGAGTCTAGTGAGCTAAAGTATCTGAGCCGGAGTGTCTGAACCGAGTCTATAAGCCGAGTCTGTGATCTGAATTTCTCAACCAGAGTCTAGTGAGCTAGAGGACCTAAGCCAGAGTCTTTGAGTCGGGTTTTTGTGTCAGAGTCTCTAAGCTAGAGTCTATTGAGTTAGAGTGTATGAGCTAGATTTGAACCTAATCCATCACCAAGTCAGATATTAGTCACGTTAGCCTGTTTTTCGGATTTTTGATCAATTAACCAATTTGTGCTATTCGGTTTAAAAGCTTTGATTAAAAGGTAGATAGGTTGGTTTCTAATCTATTTTGTGTGATTCTTATCATAATATGAAGCTTGGTAACTACCTAGGTTGTATTCTAGAGGAGTGTTGATGGTCAAAGCCCCTATTTCTTGAATTTCTTCAATTTTCTCATTTCTTCAGCTATTAGAGTCAGAATTACTTGCTTAATTCCTTCAGTGACCTTAATATCCATCATAAAACAAGTAAAGTAAGCAATATGCCTCAATAAGCAATGTGACTTACAGCACCCTCTCAACAACATCATCATCATGATCCAAATTAAATTTGAGTCTAAAAGGAAGCATATCCCGCAGAATGACAACTGAAATTCGACACCCAAGATCATCATCTCATTTATAGATACACATTTCCAGATCAAAATTTATGATCGTGTCCAAAAGTCACTCAAACATTTATGCTGGCAACTTTATCACTCATTTCAATCTCATTAAATATGTCCAGCAAAATGTTAATCTCCAAATAGTCTTCTCATCCACCATAAAAGCCATAAATTATCAAACTCAAATAAAAACTTTCGTAAAATCCTTCAAAATGCTTCTTTTATGGCCATCAACAAAAAATTAATAAAACACTTTTTGAGAATTTAATTAAACATTTAAGCAGCTCTAAACAGCAAAAAGAAGTCGTTAAAAAATCTACAAAATCCGTTAATAAATTTTCTTTAAAAATATATAAAAATTTTTTTACTACGAGAAGCAGCAACAACAACAAAAGTATATCTCATAAAATATATTCTGTATAGTTTTTCGTTTTTTTCCTTCTTGTGCCTCATAAATCTTGTATGCATGCCTGCTATGCCACACAGTATATTTATAATAAAGATAGCTGAAATAAAGAAGGGGGGCAAAATTAAAATATCAATAAATTTCATGTATATCCATTCTGTTGTATTTAGAGTGCTCATAAACAGCTCATTTTTCTCAATTCTACGATGTTTTTTTTGTCGTGCTGGGAGTGGGAACTTTTTGGATGATGTTGGGTATTTTGGGGCTTAGTGACAATGGTCATTTAATTGCTGGGATACAGAGTTGCGGAACAGTTGTCTGTGAAAAAATGATCTCATTAAATTGTCTTTTTTAGTATCATGTAATAGGAGTCCACAATGGGGACTTTAGTGACTTAGATGCAGTAAAAGCTGCATAAATTTATCAAGAATTTGTACGGTTTTCGCCTGTCACAGGCACCTGTTTTGCAACTCTACCTTAGTATATGTAATTGCCAAGGGGTAGCAAGCTATAGAAACAGCAGTAAGCTTCATCTAATGGATCACATGGATAAGAGTTGATCTATATCATCAACAAACGAATCAAGCAACCAACTAAGTTCCCATCCCCTCATTCTCCATCTCCTCTCACAGCTTCCAGATTCTTGTCCTCATAATTCACTCATTTCTCTCATACAAGCACCAACTCATGCATATGTATATAGATTTATAAAATAGTTAGTGAGCCATAAAAACTTTAAAATGATATATTGACTATAATAACTTATCAACTAGTTTTTATGACTGTCTTATATTCTCTCGCTTGCGGTTCATGCATGTATCTTTTCTCTCATATAGTTGTGAATTTTATATATTTTTTTGTGATTAATTGTGACATTTTATAAATTATTCATGTTAATAAGCCGTTTTCGTGCTGCATACGGATGGGGTTAATGATTTGCTTGAGAAAATGAACGAAAAAAAATTGGAACTGAATTTTGAAATTTTCGAGAAAAAAAAAAAATTGTGAAATTAAATTTTACATGGTTGACAAGTAGGGAAGGTTTTTGGGGTTGGGGGTATAAGGCGCATTTTTTGAAAATTGTAGAAATTTTAGGGGAATTTTCAGCTATGATCTAAAAAATTAAAGAATTTTGTGATTAGAACCTAACCTAAAAATACCAAAAATTCATGTTGATACCTAGAAATACCCAAACTGCTCAAAAACCCAACCCTTAACTCCACATACCTTAACATGCTTACATCTCACATTAAATTATGCAAATGTCGAAGGAAAAAATCGAGTAAAGAGAGATTTATGTTACTGTGTTACCTGAAAAACCGTTTACAGCATAAACAGCTTGTCATAAATTTGTTAAGTACCTTTAATATGCATGCATGACCCGTGTGTAAATTATAAACTATTACCATAAATTTTACAACAAATTTCATGCAGCACATTCACTCCATGTAATGATGTTGAAAAATTAGCAAAAAGCTGATAAAGCCATAAAGACCACGTACGTGGGAATCGAATGGTCATTTCCTGTTTTACATCTAAATAGTATCAAATTTTCCACATTTTTTTATTTATGGCTAAATTTTTATGGATTTATGGATATATTCCAACCTTATATAATGAATATTGATTTACAATTTTTTATGGCATTCAATTATTGATAGTTTACAATCCATAATGAGCTACTTGATCTGTTTCAGTGATTTGTTGATTGAGAAGCTTGAGTCGTAAATGCTTTTGAGCGATTGTTTCATGACGAGGAGGCTTTAATGAGAATTGATGGAGATAATTTGAAATAAAATTAATGATTTTGTACTGAAAAATGGCCATTAGGCTGGATTAATGGGGGTATAACCTTTATTATTGGATATTAATTAGATTTTGATGTGGATAATTTTGATTCGGATTAAAAATTGTTGAGATGGAATGTTGACTTTTAGGGTGAGCAGGACTAATTTAAAACAGAGGTTAGATAATTATTGACTTTATTATGTTCTTTCAGCTGAGCTTATCTTTGGCTGAGCATTTTTTCGGCTGAGTATCTTGACAACTCTTGCTGTATTTTTTCCTTAACGTCCTTCCACTTGTGCATTCCTCAAACTGAGCGTTCTTCCAGCTGAGCGTTCTTCCTGCTGAGCGTTTTTCGTCTTAGCTTCTTCTAGCTGATCATTCTTATAGGTAAGCATTCTTTTAGCTGATCGTCCCTTCAGCTAATCGTCTGTTCAGCTGAGTCTTTGACAGTTGAGCTATGCTTAACTTGAACGTTTTTCCTTCTGAATGTTATACGAGCTGAGCATTTCTTTAGCTGGTCGTTCTTCCAGCTGAGCGTCTTGACAGCTTAGTTATCCTCCAGTTGGGTATTTTTCCTTCTGAACGTCCTTTCAGCTGCGCATTCCTTTAACTGATCGTTCTTCCAGCTTAGTATACTTTCAGCTGACCATTCTTCCAGCTGAACATGTTGGCAATTGAGCAATCCTTAATTTGAACATTTTTCTTCTTGAACTAGCAGAGTAATCCTTTAGCTGACCTTCCTTCCGACTGAGCAATCATTCAGCTGAACATTCTTTCAGCTGAGCGTTCTTCTTACTGAATGTCTTGACAGCTGAGGTATCATCCAGTTGAACATTTTTCTTTCTGAGCATCTATCCAACTTAGCATTTTTTGAGCTGATAGTACTTTCAGCTGGGCGTCCTTCCTGCTGAGCATCCTGTCAGCTATCTTATTCTATAGCTGAACGTTTTTTCTCATGAACGTCTTTTTAGATGATTATTACTTTAGCTGAGCGTAAGTTCAGCTATGCGTCGTTCCAGCTAAGCGTACGTTCTGTTATGCGTAGTTTCAGCTGAGCGTCCTTCTGGCTGAGCGTTTTTTCAGCAAGGCTATTCTCGTGATGAATTTACTTGCAAATTAGCGTCTCTTCTGCTGAAATTCCTTAAAACTGAACAAATTTCTAACTTATAATTCTTCCAGCTGAGCGTCAATTCAGCTACACGTTTCTTTTGCCTTAAATTCAAAGTAGTAAACCTTCGATTAAATTGCAATATCTCGGTTAAAATTCGCATACATATTTTCATTCCACGTTTCTGCATTTCTTAGTTGTTGTTTATCTCCAAATGATTCAGTAGATGTAAATTTTCCATTCATCACTTGGCGCATTTCCGTCGTATTTAAAAGATTCAACTTGGATATTCCATAAATTTGAATCTCAACAAACATCCATGATAAATTGTTTCAGCTTTTATTTATTCAACCCATATTTTGCATTTATAAAATATTTAAAAAAATTCCTTCATTTACGCAGTTAATTTTCATTCTCAAAATCTAATAAATTTAAATATCATTTGACGGTTATAAATTTTAAAATTTTGTAATCTTTTTGAATAATTTCTTCATATTTTCTCAATCTCGTCTTAAAATTCCATAAAGATAAATTTTTATTTTATTTTTTTTTTCAGTTCCCTCCATCTATTCCATTATCATTTACATGAAACTTATTGAATTGAATACAAGATCAACATTGTAATGTGGCTATAAATTAATTTTAATACATCGTCGATGGCCATAAACAATCCCTTAATAGCTTTAATATCCACTAAGTAAAGTAAATAAGTAATCTCATGAATAATTTTTCAATTAATTTTTTTTATATATTTATTTTTATATCTTTTTATTCTCCCTTTTTTTCGCCTTCAAAGTATGTGTGCGGAGATAAAATAAAAGAAATTTCTTCTTTTTCAGTCATGACCGACTTTTTTTTTCTCGTCTTGTGTCGCTGCTTTTCTTTTCTTCTGGTCTTCATAAACTGTAAACATATCAATGGCTGTATTTTTCATTCGATTAATGTCTATTAAATGAAGACTTGTGCGACAATCTTTTAGGTTTTTTGTGTCGTTGTTTTGTTGTGCATCGGCAGCGGTTTTTGTTGATTCAATTTGTGGATTAGCTTGAATTTTAGGGGTGATAAGTGGGGTTATTTGAGGGTGGTTGATTGGCAGTAGTAGCTCAATTTTGAGAATTTAGTCCTTTAGACTGTTAGATCACGCAATTTTGAGGATTAGTATCATTTCAGCTATTTTTAAAGCTGAGCGTTATTAAAGTCATTTTTGAACCTGAGCATTTTCAAAGCTGAACGTCATTTTAATGATTTTGAAAGCTGAGCGTATTTCAATGTTGAGCGTTATTAAAGTCATTTTTGAAGCTAAGCGTTCCTAAAATATTTATTGAAGCCGACTTTCAATTTAGACATTTTCAAAGCTGAGCGTTAACCAAAACATTTTCATAGTGTGACGTTATTCAAGAATTTTTCTAGCTGAGCGATACTCAAGACAATTTTAAAGACGAGTGTGACTTTTTTATGCTGAGCGAGAATTTAGTTTTAGGCAATATTTAAAGCTGAGCGACTTTTTAGACCATTTTGAAAGCTGAGCGGATTTTTTTTTTGACCATTTTCCAAGGCTGAGCTTCATTTTAATCATTTTCAAAGCTGAGCTTCATTTTAATCATTTTTCATTTCATTAATTCAGATCTTTACCAAAGCTGAGCTTCATTTCAGCCATTTCAAAAGTTGAGACTCATTTCGAACATTTTCAAAGCTGAGCATCCTTTCAAAAATTCACAAAGTTGAGCCTTATTTCTGAAATTTCCAAAGCTAAGCGTGATTTCAGACAATTCCATAGCAGATCGTGTTGTTATTTGTTTTCAAAGCTGAACCTGGTTTGAAGTCACTTTCAAGGCTGAGCATCATTTCAAGTGTTCTTAACGCTAAGCGTCACTAACCACAATTTGAATGTTGAGTGTAATGTTAGAAATTTTGGAAGCTAGACTTAACTCCATAAATTTTCAAAAACGAAATGCGCTCCAAACAATTTATAAATCCTGTCAACCTTTTCCAATCACATCTCACTCATACCCATTCACCGTGAAATTTATGACGCATAATTTCTTGTGTATATTTTTATTCTCTTTCAACTAAATCGAAGGAAATTGTTGTGTTTTTGTGCGTCTGTTAGCGGTGCCATTACGTTTCATCTTTTAAAAATTGCCATTTATCGATGACTTCTTGTCTTCTTTGAGATTTCTCTGTTCAAATAAATGGTGATGATGTCGCTTCTTCTTCTTGTTGTTTCGTTGACAATATTTTTTTTTGTTCCTCTCGTTCCTTCTTTCTAGTCATTTTGCTGTCTCAAAATATTAATTTGATGTCGTGAGAAAAATTTTTTTTTTATAAATTAGATTTTGATGAAAATTAGAAAAGCATCATCATAAAAAAGCAATTAACAATTTGATAGAAATTAATTTGTCGATCATTTTTGAGACATCAAAGTGGATGCGACGGGTTAATGGATATTGCGGGAAAATTGACAATTTATTCATGAAGATGTTGAAGTTATTGATATTGTTATTGATATTGGTTGACCCTCATTATATGTGACTTATAAATGGCTTGTGGATTGGGTATGGCTGGCATCAAGTTCGAAATGGTCTACAGACTGTAAATTTGAATAAATTTGAAGACAATTTTTAAAAAATTCATAAATTCTGAATCTTAATTCAAAGATCTTTATCAAATTCGCCAGACCCACAAGCAGCACAGCAATTAAATCCCCAAATAAAGTTCAAAGGCAGCAGTCACATAAACAATATTTGATGATAATCTCCGTCGTTCCTTAAAAGAAGATCTTTTTTCTTTATTTATTCAAAAAAAGTTGTCGCTTAATGAACTAAGTGACTTCAATTATCATAAATATGAAGAGTAAATTGGCATCTGACAGTTCCTTGTGTGCTACTTTGAATTTTATCATAAAATTAGACTTTTGTTTGTGTTTCGTGCATGATAATGACAGCTTGATGTCCCAGATAATAAAGATTTGCTTAGGGGTATGTTGAGCATGGCGGAACAGCTTTTATTTAGTAGGGAATTTATTGTGAATTGCCTTTAAATGCTTAATTTTGGTGTATAAATTGAGTAGCCTTGGCCTGATCCAATTTCAACTCTGTAGCAAGCCAGAGTGACGGCAACTTGGTGTTTATCGATTAACCGACTTATGGGTTAGATCCGGGTTAGATTTTGGGGTCGTTTTGGTGTCTTGTGACCTTTACAATTTCTAGTATTTGGCGCTGAATTTGAGGAACCAAAATAAAGTAGCAATTATGATGGTCCTTGAAATCACAGCAAAATTTAGAATTTCTTCGGGTTTGGAACTTTGTGGTGAATTTTATGAAGTATTCAGCTGAAATAACTGCTGAATCCTTCAAATGTTGTCCTTGAATATTCAAAAGCATCTACTTTCATTCAGATGTAAAACACCATAACATACACAGATACTTCCATCAGAAAGACCACTGGGTATCTAAAAGCGGTTTCTTTGTTACTTTGCCCTGAAAGTGCATGTCATTCCATGTCCCAATTTCTACATCCCAATACTATACCCATCACCCAAATCAACCTTCATTACTAAACCCAACCTTATTCCCTGGGACAATGTCACTTTTGCTCAATAAAAATCAAACTTAATTATTCCAAAATGATAATATTGTCAACATACTGAAAATAACATTCATTACGATCACAAATGTCATATAAATTTGATAACAAGTAGCCTCAAAAAAAAATTATATTTATATATTTAGTAAATTTCAATATAAAATGATCAAATTTAATTAAAGGAAATCGCATCATTTTTAAGGTGATCGAAATATACTGTGTATTTTAATGGACATAATGGATATAAAATGTGATATTTTACGAAGGTGCCTTTATCATTAAGGTGCAAGATAATTAAGGAATGGTATTTCTTAAGAAATATTGAATGGATTGGTTGGGATTTTGGAATGTTGGAGGGAATTGTCAGTGAGAGTTGGATTCTTGAATGAAATTGGGCTTAACCTTGATGTAGTTGCTAGAATTTGTTGTGCCTGACTCATGATAGAGTTCGAATAGGGCTTAAATAGAGCTCTAAGTCTACTCGAATTTATATGAAGTCGAGCCAACTTTAGTCGACTTTTTCATACAATATCTGAGTCGACTTCGAGTTCTAGGTCTCAAATGAGTTGCTATGAGTTGACCAGCGCTCTTGATAAGAATCTAGGCTCACTTAATGTTGTGTTATCATCCAAATTGTAGCCTAGAAGGTGGACAAAGTGAAAATAGCTGGAAATTTGGTCTGATTCCAATGTGACGTTGACTCCAGACCAGCAAATTTGATGAAATCCGTCGATTGTTAGTCAACGACACAACGGAAAACCCCGCGGGTATTTTCCCACATATTCCCGCGGGAATTCTATGGGTTTTTCCCTCAGGTTTCCCGTTGTGTCGTTGAGCAACACCCAAATCCATCCATAAGCCAGAGTCTACATAGGCTGAATCTTCAACCATTTTTACGTCCTCTTTCCTGGTAGATAAAGCCTTAAAATAATGAATTTCATTAAAAATCACCAAATTATTCCAAAAAATTCCCTAAAAAGCAATCTCAACAACATTCAACATCCAATTTCAACCATTTATTCAAACCTGACCACATTTTTCACCCTGATTATGATAATTTCATCTCATTAAACATACATGATCTTTCAATTCCTGCAAATACACACATTTTTTGTGCCCCTTAAAAAAAGGCAGTCCAAACAGAAATAATCTTTTTGCATTCAGACACGAACGATTCATTCTATTAAGAAAAGATCGAAAGCGCAACAACAAACATAAAGAAAAATAAATGAGATGTGCATCGGAGGAGCTGAAACAGCAGTCATATGAATTGTAAATGAAACGAAACGAGAGCAAGAGACAGTTTAATTTATGGCACATTTGCCGTTAAGGATTAAAGGCAACTTTTGCCGCCTTTCTCATAACACTTTTCAGCATTCAACCGAAAATTTGTTGCTGCTCATCTCACAAATTTCATTTTCTTTATGCCATGCCTTGTGCTCCCCTCTTACACGGATATATCTCTATGCTTAATAATATTTATGTGTGTACATAAACATGTTTAAAAATGTGAATAAACACAAAATTGAAAATTGTTAATGGATCGTCAATTGAGAGTCTCTGTTTTTCATATGTATGCCTTATTTGCTTCTGTTTCGGCATTTCATGAAAGGAAATGAGATGAAAAATATAAAAATCCTTTGAATAAAATTATGAACTGGATTTTGAGAAGAAAAAAAGGTTAAATTGGGGTTTTATAGTTGAGATGTTCGAGGAATTTGATGCATTTTGATGTATTTAGGCTGCTTAAAATGTTAGAAATTGGGTTTGTAGATCATGATGTATAGCAGATTAAGTTAGATTGACTTTTGTTGAAGCTGAGCGTCTTCTGTTGAAGCTGAGCATCTTCTGTCGAAGCTGAGCATCTTCTGTAGAAGCTGAGCATCTTCTGTTGAAGCTGAGTATCTTCTGTTGAAGCTGAGCATCTTCTGTTGAAGCTGAGAATCTTCTATTGAAGCTGAGCATCTTCTGTTGAAGCTGAGCATCTTATGTTGAAGCTGAGCATCTTCTGTTGAAGCTGAGCATCTTCTGTTGAAGCTGAGTGTCTTCTGTTGAAGTTGAGCGTCTATTATTGAAGCTGAGTAAAAGCTGAGTGTCCTGTGTTGAAGCTAAGCGCCTTTTTTGGAAGCTAAACGACTTATATTGAAGCTGAGCATCCCAACATACCTAAATAAACATGCACTTCAACTCCATTTCAATCCCATCATCATCCAATCCCAATACTTTCACTAATTTCTTAAATTCTCCAATACATTTCCCTTCAGCCATCATCATCATCATCATCATCGTCTGTACATCTGAACATCAAAACTGAAATGATGAAACGAAAACAATTTTCCACTTGACAGCCATGCGTTATTAATGACTGTCGTCGTCAATGAATTTTCATCTCGACATTTTCAGTGCTTAACATTCTGTTGCTTACTCTTCATGTTGATTTGCTCAAAATTGAGAATTAAAATTTATTAACTAAAGTAAATTTTTTGTTGTAAACGACATAAGTTATTAGCCTTTTTGGTGGCGTCGAAAGAAAAATGTGTTGATAATCGGAAAATTATTGGTGACTATTTTTAAAATGGACGAGGAAAAATGCGACAACGAACAACTTCATTCACTTAATTTAGTGTTTTGATATTTATGGTTGAGCTAGCTTAATGTGCCATAATAATTTTATTAAGGGTCGTTAGGTATGAATTTATGGCGGGACATCAAAGACATGTGAAATTTATTTAATGAATAAAATGTTGATAGTTTACTGAGAATGGGAATGGGTGGGATGTGATGAGAGGAATGTTGGTAATTAGGACATTTGATGGGAGGAAATGGAAGGTATGGTGAGTTAGGGATTTGAATGAAGGTCAGCATTATTAAAGCTCAGTGTTAATGATGATTTAGCTTGATATTAGTAACGCTTAGCTTCAATCAGGGATGTTATCAGGTGGAGTCCATTGGGGGCACGGACCCCTCTCTGAGAAGTGGAAAACCGTTTATTTTGTAACGGGCCCCTAGTAAAACTTTCTGGCTACGCCCCTGGCTTCAATGATGCTAGCTTTATACCATTTAGACTTGATGATGCTAGAATTTAGTAACACTGAGGCTTAATGATCCACAGATTTAATGGCATGCAATTTTAATGCATTACAGCATCAGTAATGCTCAATTTCAACAATGTTCAAGAAGATTAACGCTCAGCTTCGATGTTGCAAAGCTTCAAACTCGCTTAGTTCTGTTTTATAGCCTAACTTATTCTTTGAGTCCCTTATTCTTCTCTTAAAGCAGATGTACTACCCAAAACTCACTCAAATGGACTGCACAAACCGTAAAATCTGTGTCTAAATCCTCAAAATTCACCAAAAACTCTCAAATATCTCATCATCCTCACATTAACCTTAAAAACTCACCCATCCAATTCACATCTTTACGCATATCAATATCTAGTGCCATTAAAAATACTCAATTTACCCATAAACTATCACTTTCACGTCATTCAAACAAAAGAGACAACGCCTTCCTGTGTGTTATTTCATCACAAATAGTGACGACAGTAATAGATTCGTGAATAATAAATTGACATGAAATGTGACTTAAATGCTCATAAAGTTAAATGTTTGTCTTCAATCAATGGATTTTAAAACTACATTATCATAATAATGAGCACAAAGTGGTAACAATAATAGCAGCAATAGGTATTATTTGAATATTATAATAGACGTCAATGCACGATGACTGGGAAAGTCAATAATCTTGACTGTTATATCCACCTTAAAATGGATTTTGGAGTTTTATAATTTTTGGGTGATGTCTGTTGGGTTGATGGGGGGTTTGGGGGAATTTTAGGGAATTTAGGGGGTTTTGGGGGAATTTTAGGATTTTTTGGATCAAATTTGAATTTTTTACAGATTTTCTGTCAAATTTTTGTCCAAACCTTAAGAACCTGCAACTTATGACTCATATCTGACCAACCTAGAGAGCCCCCACCTTCTAGTACTCACCAACTTCCAATATTTAATATATTTTTTAATTATTCATAAGCGAAATCGTCTTTTGAATTAATAATTGAATATTATCTTTTTTTGCTACAAAAGAACCATCGAAGAAGAAAAAATAAAAAATTTAAATTTGAAAAGAAACGAAAACAAAACAAAAATTCAAGAAGCACTTTTTACTGAAATGAAGAATTTATGTGTCAGTTTATTTAACAATATAGACTGCATGAATTTGGTGTTGGTGGCAGAGACATATAAATTATAAAGGAATGATTTGTATTGAAATTGTGAGTTGCAGGTGAATTTTTTTTGGTAATTTTGGGGTGAAAATGCATTTTGGGAATATTTGGGAGGTCATTTTAGTTTATTGCTTACTGCGCAGGCCATACGGATCAATTGTGATCTATGGTTTCTCTCATATCGCACTTAAAGCTGACTTCCGTCTACAAATTACCACCTAAGTGGACAAAAATTCGATATAACCAATTGATGGCAAGTTAATGTCCAATTTATGACTAGTTCTAATGTATTATTGCCTATTACGCCAATACCAAGTACAAAACTACAGATACAGTGCAGTATTAGGTATTGGTAATTGACAATAGGTAGCCTTTGACAGAGCCAACATTAGACACCAACTAAGAGAGGTTATTGATCACAATAAAGGATGTAAGTAACCCTAATAGTCAAAAAAACCGCTTTTAGATACCGTAGTGATCTTTTTGTACCAACAAAGCATCGTTTATGCCTGTTAAGGTTAGTACAATACTGTCTCTATCAACAGCCTCCTTCTAAGAGTTTCTTAATCATCCACGATAGCTTTTGATGGCACATTAGTTGTTCTTTGAACGTAGCAATGCGCTAATGTATTCCGAATATCTAGTTCAAGTGCTAAATCATACATTTTGTAACTCCAATTATACAAAAGTATGTTATTTTATATGAAATTCCGCATATTTTTTACAACAAGCCTGAAACAGGCATAGTTTCCTAAAACTGTTCTACTGCTCTTAGGCTCATAACTCATCAACACATTCAACACTATTAAAAATCTCTAAAAACAAATCTCCAATCTCATTCATTAATCCACCTTAAAAATAAAGTTCCATAATAAAAAAAAAATTTCACAATAAATTTTCCATCTCTTCCCAAAAATAAACTCATTAACACGATCAACTCCTGTAAAATTCCTCATTAATTCTATTCACAAAGTCAGCAAATGAAACAGAGACAGAAAAAAGTCAAAACAAGTAGAAGCAATCGAGCAACTGAATGAGGAAAAAAAAAAAACAAAATGTGAAAATAAAAACGAGAATAAGATGAATGGGATAGCAAATGTTTGTGTGACAAGAGCCCATAAAATATATTTGAAATATGTATAATGTCATATGCATACTAATGTTACATAAATTCTTCTCATCGCTCCTGCCTTGTCGTTGTCGCTGTTTGTCTACTATGTGCTGTATGTTTTGAGCTGTGTGTGCAATCAATTAACTTTTACTGCCTTCTTCACTTTGTCAGTCATTTATTCATTAGTATTTTTGTGACATTCTTTTTTTTTTGGTGTGGATTTTTTTAAGGCATGGTTGATTTTGGTTCACGGTTCGTCTGGCTGTCCATTTTTATATTTAGCTGTATCTTCAATTGCCTGTTTGTCCATTTGTATGACGATCTGTATCTTCGTCCACCTACCGTTCTATCCGTCTGTTTATCCATACATCCATCGATTAGGGTGCTCCAGACACAGATTGATACTTCCCAAACTAGGTGTTGAGATTTGTCGAGATCTAGTCTTCGAAGAATTCAATTCCAATCTCGGTCGCGATCTTGGTCGCGGTTTTGGTTTCAGTCTCGGTTTCGGTCTTGATCCTGTCTCGGTCTTGGTCTCTGTCTTGGTCTCTGTCTTGGTCTTGGTCTCTGATTCGATTTCCGTCTCGATTTCGATCTCAGTCTTGGTCTCTCTCTCGGTCTCAATTTCAGTCGAATTCTCGATTTCGGTCTCGAATATTCATCGAAAGCGAGACTCCAAGATACCCTATTTTGTACATCTGTTTAAATGTTCATTCGTCTGCTTCTCAGACTTTCTGTTCATCTCTCTTTTTGTCAGTTAATCTGTCTGTATGTTACGTCATCTGACGTCTAATCTGTCCATCATTCACTTATTTTTTTTTTATTTCTAAGGAATACCTCGCAACAAACTTAGATTATTACCACTAAAATGACCTGAGTGAAGTCCTTTGTATACTCACGAGCATGCAATTTGTCTGTTTGGAACCAAATCATCCTAATCATATCCTTCACTGTCTCTTCTTCTGATATATAACCAGCTAAATCAAATTCTTCAGGATTAATGCGCTTTAAAACCACATCCCCTCACTTACCCTCATTCTGACTCTGCATTTAATATTCCAAGTGTCCCCAACAGTCATCACATATCGTGTATAATCGTATAATGTAAACACCCCGAAATGAAATATCAGAAAAGAGAAATTGTTGGTAGTCACAAGACGATATATCATGTTTCTCATGCTTATTTGTTTATTTCTCTCACAATGAGTTGAAAAAAATCTTCTTTTTTTGAATTTAATTGTCATGATCATCATCGGTGCTGTCACTGTTGAGCTTAGCATTCACTTCCATTTTATTATTCATTGTGTCACTTAATCACATGTTTATTACATTAATTGCCAGCAGTGATGTGAAGTGTCTTATTTCAGTTTTTTAACGACTTTAATGGGATGAATGGAATTTTTGTGGATTATTTTTTATTATTATTGAGAAATTTTTGCTAATTTTTTTGGGAGCGGTTTGAATTTTTAATGAGGCATTTATTGAGATCTTTTAATGGATAAAAATTTAGATTGGCGAAATGGAGTTTGTTTCTAGGCGGATAATAATTTTTGATATTTTATTTGAAGAGATTTGAAGCGTGCAGATTTTTTGCATAGTTATTGGATCAGCATGGGAGAGTTTTTGGGGATTTTATAGCTTTAAGCTTTTAAAATAGTTCATTGAACTGGGAAATTATTGATGTTTTGGTATTTGTAGTATCAAAGATGGGAGTCTTAGATAGTTGACTTCATTTTCTTCAGAGTTGTGTACTTGGGCATGCATGGGGCCGATCATTTATTACTTAATGCTCTTAGAGGAAGTGACGGATGTAAGGCTTAGATTTTGTCACGGAAGAGGGGCCAAAAGTTTTTCACGTTATTTAATGCATGATTCTAGTTAAGAAGTAGCCAGAATAAGCCGTTATAGCCCGGAACAGAGACCTGTTCAATCGCTTTATTAACGTCCTACGATTCACAGTGAATCAATAGGAACCAATCTTCATCATCATCTAGTTACGAAGCTCGTTTCATGTGTTGGGTGCAGTTTTGAGGTTTTTGGTGCATAATCAGTCTTTACTGCTAGGTATACAAGGATATATTAATATCTAGATGATTTTCTTTACGAAATCATGCGTACACGAACTGTAACTGGGTACTCTGCAAGGTGCATAAGGTCTTACGACGTATTCGTGTCTTTGCAATGTGCAGAGCTTCCATGTGGCTCAGATCCGACTAAAAATTGTAGGTTTAAAGGGTGTGGCTCAACAGATTGTTGATCGAAGTGCCTTCAGCTCATAAGGCTTGGTCCATCAAGGTTTATATAATACATGAACGCTCTCCAAAGGATATGGAGACAATTAAGACAGATAAGAAACATAATGCAATCCTTTCATGAAATTTCCAACAATATCCCTGACTACGTCCACTATTACGACTATACATCTATTTCTCCTCAATTCCTACTCTAATAGCTCTTCCAATTACCTCTTAATACCTAGTAATTCCAACATTCTCAATCATAAAATCCGGAAACTGTAAAAAAGATCTCCTTCCATCTCAATATTCAATTCCACACTAACCATGTGACATAATTCCGATATTTATTCACAATAATCCACTCAATTAGAACAATTTCAACAAATATTCTGACAATAATCATTATTTAGTGTCTTAAAAGCCGCATATTTTTCTAGATTATCATAAAAATTGGATTTAAATAATTATCATTATTTTTTTGTGTCGATGTCGATGTTGAAAATTCAATTTTTTATTTTTTAAAAACTGCAATAATTTTCATATGGAATACATTTCAATAGCCTTAATTAATGGAATTAATAAAAACACAATTATAATCGGATTAAATATTATTTTTTTAATCTTTTTGACACATTTTTGCATGAAAATGTGCTTTTAATTATAGTTTATTGGAGTGACTTGGAGTTGGTTGAATTTGGATATGATTATGCTACACAATTGCAACTTAATGTTGCAAAAATTCTGAAAAATTGTTGAAAAATTCTGAAAAATTGTTGAAAAATTCTTAAAAATTTGTTAGAAATTCTTAAAAATTTGTTAAAAATTCTTAAAAATTTTTGAAAAATTCTTAAAAATTTGTTAAAAATTAATACAAATTTATTCAAACCCCAAACCATAAATCTTCAATTTTACGCTGAAAAAAACCCCAAAAAATTAATCATTCATGATTTCATCAAAATCCATCAACACGACAGCTCAGCTCCCTGATAATTCCACTAAACACAAAATTCACTTTAAATATCTCAAGACAGACTTAAAAGAGCACCGACAAAAATGTTTCAAAATTAATCTTTCGATGGAAATTTAATTCATTTTCAAACATTATCTTCAATATTGTCAGATTAGTTTTCAATAAATCACTCAAAGGCGACATCGAAGACACAAAAAAATAAGAAGAAGAAGATTTTAAATCCACAGATAACACAAAATTAAAAGCAGTAAATTACAATTAAGATGACAAAAAATTTATTTTTTTATGTCTAATTTTTTGTCATCTATGAAAACTTAATCGTCCATTAATTATCATAAAAATGACTTCTTAGAATCTATTAAGGAAAATATATTGTATGAATAATTTTTTGTAGCTCTTTTTTACGGGTATTAAATGGTGTGCATTTAAGGTTCTTATCAAATAAATTGGATTTAGTTTGAGACTTTTTGGTGCTTATTGGAGAATTTTATGGAGTTTTTATCAACTAGGGATTGGTTGGGTGTGCTAAGGATGCAGCGATCCCTAGAAGGTAGGGTAGCGAACCTTATCATTTATTAAATTGAAATTTGTATGGAATAAAATTGATTTTGTTCCTAAAAATTTGAAAATTTGCCAGAAAGCTCCTCAACTAAAGCTCAATCATCGTTATGACCCCCTCCTGTCTCCTCCAAACAGCCATTTCTTAACTAATTAACAAAATTTTCAGACAAACTCTAACAAGCAATGAGCATTCTTTGATAAAGCATTTATACCACTACGGTATCTAAAAGCGGTCTCTTTGCCTGTTATGGGACTTTAATCCTAACAGACAATGAGGATACTCATCTCAATAAGCGTTCTAATGAGACCTTCCGTGGACAAATTTTATGGAACACTCTAAATTCTCTTCAGAAGTTCCGTAGATCATTAGTCATTAGTCATTACTCTCCCGTAGGTCTAATTATTAACTACACATTATGTTAAGTAGTCCACTCAAAAATTGAGAATCCTCAATATTGTGAGCATACTCATAGGCACGCTCCTTGTCTCTTTGAGTCAAAAAACCAAAAACCCCATCTGTTAATCACCAAAACAATCACAAAATTTCAACACAAGGATCGCGTGTTCATCATTTTTTTGTTTGTTGCGAATTAAATAAAACGATTCACAAAATGACACAGAAAATAAATTAAAAGCGAACTAAGAAGCCATCGGGAGAGGAATCTCACATTAATTTTAGTCGCAACAACTAACGAGCAAGCAAAAAATTTTGGTGAATTAATTTTGATGGTTTTTTTGTGGGTTTTTGGGTCTGAAACGCATGGATAAAGTGGAAAAAAATTGAGATTTTGTCAAAAATTGTGGAATTTTCATGAATAGCGCAGGTTGGTTAATTGGTTTAGTGTCTGGTACCAGGCTGGTGTGACTCTGACGTGGATTTGGAAGTCTGGGACTGAATCAAGCACCAAGTCAGAGGCCTGGAGCCGGATTGAGCAGGATTTGATCAATTAACCACATTGAGCTGAACAGATTCAATCAAAAATTGAAAATTTGACCCAAAACCTGACAAATTCCAATCATAACCCCCAAAAACCACTCAGACAAACTGCTCAAAAAATCCCCCAAAATTAATTCCATCACCAAAACTCTCAAGCAACCAAAAAAAACATCATGAAGATCTTTAAAAGTCGTAAATTAACATTTTTAATCCACAACCGAACACATTAATAAATATTAAACTGAAAATTTATGTGCTACCATCGCCATATTATACGGCTTATAGCCTCTTAAAAATTGAACTGAAGCTGGATGAATGGAGTGGAACTTGGAATATATCTTAATTTATAGCCTCAAATTACACATCATAATAATTTACATTAATTCCCTATCGTTTGTTGTCTCTGCTCTCTGTTTTTTATATTCGTTGTGTGTGTCTCATTGTGACTTATTGTTATAACAAATGGCAAATCATCATCATGATAAGAAGCTTGGTTTTGGTGAAATTTAAGTTCTTATCTTAAATGCCATCTTCCTTCATCAAATATTTAGGATTTGTTTAAGAACTTGAAATTTTTTTTATCACGTGTGGATGTTTACTTGAAACTGAGTTGATTCTATTATTTAGTGAGTCAATAGTTCGCAAAATGTTGTTTGGATAGTAACAAATGTGAGGCACAAGGCGCATTTTTATTTAATTTTAACTGTAATTAACTGTACAATTAATTATGCAGAAGGGATTGAATCGATAGTTTATTTTCAACCTACACACTATTTGTGGATAAGTTGTGCTTTATATTGAATGTCGATGAATAAAATATAGTAGAAGAAAAGTTCTAATGAGCAATAAGTTTGTTTCTAAGTTGAATTAAATACTGTATTTTAATATGTGATTACAATTAGGTTTCAATCTAATTCTATATCACCCTGGATGATTTTCCTCAGCGACACCATGCAGTGGATCACATTTTTTGCCATAATACTTGCATTCTGTTGCTTTCTTTGTACATGTTGGGTTCGGAGATGGTAGGTTGTAAATCTTAATATTCCTACCCTGATTGTCGGGCTGCCATCCTTCAGGCTGGGTTAGAATAGGATTTTAATCGATAATTTTAGGTACATATCGCGTCATAGGGCTAGGAGGTCAGAGGTGCATTTAGTGGTAATAGTGAATATCAAAAAAAAAAAAAGTGTGTACTTAACATTTGGTCAGCTTCGGAGTCAAACTATGGCTTCCTTAATTCCCCATAGTGGGTTTTGCCATAGTATTAGGTCGAAATAAGCCTTCACAGTGCCTCGAGGGCAACTTTACGTCTTATCATTAATATGGTGACTTAGCTTAGTGAACAGGTTGTCCTGTAGAATTTTTTAAAAAATGCCGGCTATCTGGCAGAGCGCATACTCTCTAGAGCAGAGCAAAGTGACTGTTACACTCGACAGCATGCATAAGTACTTAGTATATTTAAGAAAAACGAGCTCTTGGGAGCATGTCCTATGCCTGTTGGGTGCCTGCAAATTAAATAGACTTTATCATTACAGATATAAGATGGAAGTCTACACAATGATGTCTCAAGTCACATTTTTGACGTGTAATGCCATTTGGGGTTGTATATATCCTAGTATCTACATAATTAAGTGCCACAAAGGTTCAAACTGCTCTAACATCGATTACTATTCGTTGAAATGCACGTTGCATGTTACTCTACCTCATAGTAGTAAAATGGTCGTCCAAAACAGTAGCTTGTGGTAAAAAGTGCTCCAATTATTGCCCTAATTCAGCAAACCTCATAAGAAATGAGTTATAATCATAAAATCTCGTTTAATCTTCAAATGCTTAGTATAACTTATCATTTAATGTTGCGAATGAGCTGATCAAAAGACAAAATGCACCACACCAACCTGACCGATCTTAAAAAATATTCCTAAAAAGCATCACCGCTTGATAAAAAAAGAGGAACAACACAAAAAGCAAAATCCACGAGAAAAGAGAGCGATAAATATACCGATTGACTACATAAAAATGTATTACTATTACCGTGAATCCATGGCTTAATGTCAAAATTAATGGCTCATATTTTATCATTTTCGACATATTGGATTTAAATATGAGAATAACTTTTTTTTTTCTTTTTTCCATCCTCATTCAATTTGTTAAAAAAATATTAAAAAATATCGTCGAAATATCGGCGCTCAAAGCTCTTTTCAATATTCAACAATAACAATAATAAACAAATCGATGAAATGAATTTTTTTATAATATATTTATACATCCACAACAACAGCAAAGAAAGAGAGCGCGGCAGCATGAATCGGACACAACAACAAAAAAAAAAGAAGTTTTGTAACATAAAATTCATCTTTTGTTGTTGAATTATTGACAACATGCGCCACATGGTTTAAGTTTAATTGCTTTTATTGTAAAATATGTCCGAATGTTAAAGGAGTAAGAATTATGATGGAGGATATAAATGGTGCCAGTTATTGTTGGATTATGTTTAATAAATTTATAATGAATTATGAAGTTTCTTTTTTTTGGGAAGGCTATAAATGTCGTAGAATGTTCGCTTAATTAGTGAGTTTGGATGTAAAATATTTATTAAAAGATTATAGGGGCTTAGGGATTTGTGGAGATGAACTTATTGTCTTGCTGAGGGATTAAAGTAATTAAAATGTTTTTGAGGTATTTTAAAGCATTTGTGTGAAACATTGTAGCTTTAATTCAACATGCTACGCGGTTATGAAGTAAAAACTAGCCATTTTTGGTATTACACACTCTATTGTATGCACAGTTGAGTGTCATAGATCGTGAGACTTTAATGTTGCAGATCTACTTACAATATAGCAATCTATTTCTGACACATCTCAGATAACTGCACTATTTTAGGGTTATTTGGCCATATATCACCTTCTGATCTACCTAAGACTTGACTACATTTCGTTAATCCTTATGCATGTCATATCCTACACAACATTAAACTTAGCATGCCTAAACACTACTCTTACTTACTTACTTCGATAACTGTACAGATCAACTGTGATCCATGGCCTCCCTCAGATGACGCCTAAAGCTGGTTCTATTGCCGTCTTCCGTCTGTCAATTGCCAATATTAAATGCGATACTGTCTCTATCGACAATTTCCTTTCAGAAGTTCTTTGGTCACACTACTCAAAACTGTTAAAACCTCTTATATAATTCCAAACCTAGCAAATTCTCGGCAACTGCAGACGTATTTACTTACCCACTGAAACCATGCTCCGAATTGTGGCCTAGATTGCTGCAAATTGCCTTCCATCTGACTCTATTGCTGGTCAACTGCAAACCGTATATCTCCTAATATGACTCAGATCATCTTATTAAGCATTTTTTAAGGAAGTCCATCTCAGTCGAAATACACATGGTATAGACACTACCGAAAACCTGATCCCAAACCGACTTGAGTCTGACCTGAGACTGAAATTCATATAATCTGCTCTGAAGTCTTAGTCATCATGCTGGCTTAAGACTTGAATTTCGGTCATTTCTATGCCATGTGTCTTCTGAATTTGATTTGACATTTACCCAGACCGACTTGATTCTTGTATGAGACTTACTTGCTTCCTTTCTTGGCTGAGGCGCATGTTGATCCATTGTCGCGGGAAGAAAACGTCTACAGTCGGCTTTATCATTCGAGAACTTCTGCCAGTTTGGAATGATAAGGATTTGGAGTCCTTTTTTACGCATCAAATCTAGAAATTCTTTGGGTACGCTGGCATAAGCCCTAATTTTTGTCCATTTCTATCCCATGTGCCATCTGGTTCAGATTTCACATTTTACTGTCTATTGACAATTAATAAACATAATATGTATGTACTATCGATTTCAGCAAATTACTTAATTTCAATAATTTCAACATTATTCCAATCAAAAAACCACCAACGAAACTCAATCCCAAAACCCATTAAAAAGCCGCTCAAGCCAACACTTACTCTACATTAATATTCACCACACACAATAATCTTACATAGTAATTTGAAATCAGAATTTTATCGCTTAATTCATCTCAAAATTCTCTCTACTCAGTTTAGTCTAATTCAATTGCCGCAATTGCCAAGTGTGTATATGTACCAGATTGCTGACTATTTCAATATTCGATCTATTGATACGTCAATCAATATCAAAAAGCAATAAATGCGGGCATATACAATAATAATGAAAAATAATATTCGCAATTACTTTAAAACAACTTTTTGAGCGATTCTTTTTATAGACAGTTGTTTTTCTTATGACTTTTATTTCATCAATTTAAGTCTATCTCTCGCACTTCTTTCTAGAGTTTTGTGGAGCTCATTACTCATTACAAGTGAGCTGTCTAGTTTGGGGCTATTTATTCTGGTTTTGTGGTATGTGGATGCACTGAGAGGAAAATTTTTGTGTTGTTTAAGATTTTGATTAAGTGCAGAGCCTGAGGTAAGCTCAGAAAGGAAAATGCTCAGCTTTAATAACACTTAATTTGAAGGACGTTCAGCTTGAAAGACGATCAGGTTGAAGGACGTTCAGCTTGAATGATACTCAATCTAGCAAACAAAAATGCTCATCTTGAGGAATGCTCAGCTTGAGGAACGCAACGCATAAGGAACATCCAGCTTGAGGAATGCTCAGCTTGAGGAATGCTCTGTTTGAGGAAAGCTCAGCTTGAAAAACGTACAGCTTGAGAAACACTCAACTTGAGGAATGCTCAGCTTGGAAAACACTCAACTTGAGGAATGCTCAGCTTAAGGAACGCATAGCTTTAGGAACGTACAGCTTGAAGAATTCTCAGCTTGAGGAATGCTCAGCTTGAGGAATGCTCAGCTTGAGGAATGCTCAGCTTGAGGAATGCTCAGCTTGAAGAATGCTCAGCTTGAGGAATGCTCAGCTTGAGGAGTGCTCAGCTTTTAGAATGCTCAGCTTAAAGGATGTACAGCTTGAGGAATGCTCAGCTTGAAGAACGTACAGCTTGAGGAATATCCAGCTTCCTCCAAATGCTCAGCTTGGGTTTACTTAATTTGAGGGATGCTGACTGTCAGATGTACTAAATTAGGGTGTCCAATCTGAATAGTCGTATGAGAGTCCAGCTTAAGTAATGCTCAGCTTATGAAACGCTCAGCCTTTGTGATGCTCAGCCTTTGTGATGCTCAGCCTATATGACGCTCAGCTTCAATTTTTATTTTTCTCTCAGTGTCTATGACAAAACAATCCTCAAGTTTTTGCACAAATCAAAAGAAGCAAAAAGCGATCATGTTCGCATAAGATCAGTTACTCCAATCGCCATACAAATCACCGACAATCGTCTCGACGTGCGCGCACAAAAGTATGAAAAAATAAAAATAAAAATGCGCGAGTCAAGAGAGTCTGATTGTTGATGATTAAAAAAATTGTTTCATAAATAATGAAAAAAATAAAAAAGTGCTTCATAAGCGTCAAGTGACGTTTTGAGAAATGAATGATTCTCTTAATTCACGTAAATTGAGATATAATCGCATGCTTTGTACTTATTTGCCGTCTTGTATAACTTGTATGTGCCGGCAAGCCTTCACAAAAAAAAAATGTGATTTAAACCCACTCTTAATGCTTTTAATGAGTTTGAAATTTTTTCTCTCTCTATCTCGTTTTACACTGCAAAATGCCAATTGCTTATAAATATAATGGTGATGTTAATTAATAATAAATTGAAGAGAAAAATCACGAAGAAGAAAATGTAAAAAGAAGGAAAGAAAAATAACGGAAAAAGTTGGTGATGTTTTTGAGGTTATGAGGGGTTTGGACGCAATTATATAAACGGATTTGACGCTCAGCTTGATAAATTTATTGATTGATGCTTAGCCTGAGGAACGAATGAATTGACATTTAGTATGAGTAACGAATGTATTGACGTTTGAAAAATTCATGGTTTAAGATCAACCTGACATTCAGCTTAAAAAAAACGCATGGATTGAAGCTCAGTGTGAAAAATGCATGGATTGACGGTCAGCCTAAAAACTAGTATATTGAGATTTAGTCTAAAAGACGCATGAAGTAAGGCTCAGCTTGAAGAACGCAAGGATTGATACTCAATCTGAAAAATGTATAGATTGACGCTCAGCTTTAAAAATTCATGGATTGACACTCAGACTGAAAAATTGCATGAAGCGACGCTCAGCTTGAGAAAACACATGAATTTACGCAAAGCCTGGCAGTCTTAAAATTTCATTAATGGACACTCAGCCTGAAAAGCTTGTAGATATCAGACATTCAGTCTGAAAAACACATGAATTGATGCTCAGCTTGAGAAAACGCATGCATTGATGCTCAGCCTTAAAAATTCATGAATTGAAACTCAGCCTGAAAAACTCATGGATTGACATTAGTTTAAAATGCATGGATTGATGTTCAATCTGAAAAACGCATAGATTGACTCTCAGCTTCAAAAACGCATGAATTGACACTCAGACAAACCGCGTACCCCACAAACTCCTCGTCATTCAAAATTCTCACCGCACTGAAAAAACAAAACACAAGTCAAAGTCAATTAATTACCATTATTGCTTTATAGCTTTCCAATTATTGTGGATAAAATATTGTAAAGCTGTTAATTGATGCGAACAATAAGACAACACACAAACTCAACAATGAGATGAATAGTGTGGCCTGTCTGATTGTATTCTCATTGTACACAATTTAATTGTCGGGGCTGAATGAATAAAAAAAAATTGTGAAATATGAAACAAAAAGTCGAGATAATCAAAATAAATTAAATGTAATGTTTCAATCTCGTTTGTGCTTGTTTTCTCGACTGTTTGTGCTTTATTCATATAATTTTTTAATTATGACAATTGGCATATTTAACATTACAAATTTATAATAGTAGAAGGATGGTTAGGGTGTGGACGATTGGGATTGGGAGGGTATTTGTGTTGATTTATCGTGACCTTTGCTTTCTTTACATTCCCATGGATATTTTGATGGGTTTATTTGGATCTGAGAAGTCTGTCAAGGCTCTGTAGTGTTTGCTAAGCTCTAGAGAGTCTGTTAAGGCTCTAGAGAGTCTGTTAAGGCTCTAGAGAGTCTGCTCAAGCTCTAGAGAGTCTGTTAAGGCTCTAGAGAGTCTGTTAAGGCTCTAGAGAGTCTGTTAAGGCTCTAGAGAGTCTGTTAAGGCTCTAGAGAGTCTGTTAAGGCTCTAGAGAGTCTGTTAAGGCTCTAGAGAGTCTGTTAAGGCTCTAGAGAGTCTGTTAAGGCTCTAGAGAGTCTGTTAAGGCTCTAGAGAGTCTGTTAAGGCTCTAGAGAGTCTGTTAAGGCTCTAGAGAGTCTGTTAAAGCTCTAGAGAGTCTGCTCAAGCTCTAGAGAGTCTGCTCAAGCTCTAGAGAGTCTGCTCAAGCTCTAGAGAGTCTGCTAAGGCTCTAGAGAGTCTGCTAAGGCTCTAGAGAGTCTGCTAAGGCTCTAGAGAGTCTGCTAAGGCTCTAGAGAGTCTGCTAAGGCTCTAGAGAGTCTGCTAAGGCTCTAGAGAGTCTGCTAAGGCTCTGCAGAGTCTGTTAAGGCTCGATAAATTCAAGTTTCCCACCCTAGCTTCAACAAAACTTCCCATGTGATTAAACCGATTAATAATAAAAATGTTAATTGAAACGTTAAGCACTTAAAACTGTGAATAGGAAAAGAAACAAGTAATAACACTAAACCGATTTCAAATCCACCTTATGAGAAACAATAAAAATTGTTGAATTATTTAAAAGTGTGTGAATAATTAAATAAAAGCTGTTTAAAAAAAATTCAATAAGTCTTAAATCGATTGCATTACTAATTAACGAATTGTTTGTTAAGTCAATAAATTTTGTGATTTTATTGGACTTGTTTAAGACTTGTTAAAGTAAATTGAATTGTTAGTTTGTGAGAAATTGAATTGTTTATGGTGTTAAATTGGATGTGAAAATTGGGATTTTTTTGAGGATGTTGAGAAGTGAGTTTGGATGTGATTAGAATGGGAATTGAAGGGTTTTAGGTCAAATTTTGGTAGAAACGTTCAATTTTCAATTAGATTTGTGAATTTTTGACCAAAAAAATAAAAATTGGAATTTTTTGTAATTTTCGAACCCAAAAAATTGTCAAAAAATTCTAAAATCCACTCCCAAAATTACAATGTCAGCCCAAAGACTCGACACGATGCTACTTAAAGTAATTTCAACAAAATTTATTGCCAAAAAGGCCTGATTGCATAAACAAGTAATTGTTAATGATTTTATCAACCCCTTAAAAACCTACAATTTGCAATTTTTTACCTCCATTAATTCCATTTTTCCCCTTTTGAACTTCCATAAAGGAAAATTTTCTTGTCTTTTTTTTGTAAGAAATAAAGAAACATAAAAAATGACTTCAACTTTGCATTTTAATTCCTTTTTTGCGTCTCTTTTGCTCGTTTTTCTTAATTTATTAATTCATTTGATTCCATTAATCTTCTTTCCTCCTTCCATTCTCAGCAGTTCTTTTTTATTTTCGGCAATTTTTCTTTCATTCTCGGCCTTCTTTTGGAGTTTTTTTTTTAAATAAGAAATATTGAAATGGAACATGCACTTTTTATGCTCAATTCTTCTTCTTTAGTTCCTTGTGAAATTTTTTAATATTCTAAAATTGAAAAAAAAAATAAAAAATTATTTACAAAATTAGCAGATTATTTTCATGACTTTAAGGATTTGAACCTTTTACAATTATTGAAATTGGCACTTTTTTCACAATTTAATTAATTTTGACATGTTTTTCATGGCAAATTTTGAAATGTGTTATGACAAAAATGCATAAAAAATTGAACTTTATTTGGCATTTCTTTAATTCAATTCCCTCAAAACATCATAATTTACACCGAAACCTTTCGACACCTCACCTAAGGGTGCCATCATTTCTCATCCTTTCTTCTCTTCAGCAATCCATTACATTGTATGTTGATTTCATTTCAATTCACTTAATCATTTTGGTATAAATTTATGAAATGCATAAATAAGAACCAAACTTAAAAAGAATAAAAAATTGAGTCAGTTAAAGTGAGATGGCGATAGAAAAACTTATGCAATATAACAAGCAAGGAAGGGAGAGAGAGGGAGATAGAGCAGTAAATGATGATAATTAAACAATAAATCATTCGACAAAAAGCCATAAATAAAATCAATTAGATTCATAAATTTTTATTATATTTTGAACTGTTTTTTGAGAATGAAAAAAAGTTAAATAAAAGAATTGGGAAAGTTTGAGTTGAAAAATTGAGGTTTAAAATGGGAATAAAGTGCATTTTTTGGGGGAGATGAATGGGTTGAGTTTTTAGAGATTGATCTTTTTGGAACATAAAAGCAGGTTATGGGTCGGTTAGGGTTGTTTTGGGTCGGTTAGGGTTGTTTTGGGTCAGTTAGGGTTGTCTTGGGTCGGTTAGGGTTGTCTGGGTCGATTAGGATTGCTTTGGGTCGGTTAGGGTTGATTTGGGTCAGTTAAGGTTGTTTTGGGTCGGTTAGGGTTGTTTTGGGTCGGTTAGGGTTGTTTTGGGTCGATTTGGGTTGTTCTGCCTCTACAGCTAGTAAATTGAGACACACCAGATCATTGACTTGACCAAGAGCTTGAAGTTGACCTTTTTGTTCAAAATTCAAGTCGTCTTCGAGCTCTAGCAACATCAAATTGATCTTAGAGCTTAATACGGCAACCCAAAGAAGGATGGACCTGAAGTCGGTGATCTGATAAGCGACAAAACCTGTCTTTTGCCAATTCTACTCAACAATGACCCCCAAAACAACCTTAACAATCCCAAAAAATCCACAAAACCACAAACACATCAGCTCTTATTCTCAAACTTCCTTCTCATTCCGACCTCATCATTCTCCCATAAACCCATTAAAATACATAAAAAAGAAGTTCAACAATGTAAAAAATTTTCCCTGCAAGTAAAAAAACATAAAATTATCACAGCATAACAATCAGCATAAAGTAACCATTCCTTGCCCTTTTTTCGTACAACATAAATAAGCATAAAAAGCAAGACACATTTAAGTAACCTTAACTTATCTTTATTACCTCTCTCACTCAGTGTTTTTTATTTTCTTTTTTTTTCGTTTATTCTCTTTAATGTTGTTGCTTATGTGAATGACTATAAAGCATTATTTATTTCATGCTGTTTATGCAGTTTTTAAGAAAGCTGAAAAAATATTTTTTTGTACTTAAAAGGAAGGAAAAAAAATGAAATTGTAATTTATTGTTATGTTGTAAATTTTGTTTTTAAATTAAGTGAGAAAAAACATGGAGATAAGAACATTGGAGGAGGAATCGGAATCTAGGAAGTGAAATTTTTTGAAGGAATTAAATTGGAGAATTTTGACATTATTTTTCAAAAAGGAAAATTTCTTATAAAAATTGAAATTTTTTAAAAATAATTGTTGATATTTTGAGGATTAGCATGGATGACAAGCTTTCAGGAGCATACCCAGCAGGCATACCCAATCTTTTCTATTTTTGAACAGAATTCTTCAATTTACTAGAATTTTTCAAGACAAAAGGTCGAAAATAAGACATTGAGCCATCGTTTTGTCAAGATAATGTGTAATTTCAGGCTGAATTTAGCTTTAGACCTACCAAAATCAGCCCTAGAACCGGTTTTTCTCATTATTCTCTCTTAACTGACTTGAACTGAATCTATGGATTAAATGACAACTCTCAACTTGGACAATCTGAATTTATTCTAAATTAAATCATGACTAAAGCCCCCTAAAGCCCCCTAACAGGCAAATAGACTGCTTTTAGGTACCGTATAGGTATTTCTGTATGATGAAAGCATGCTCACTTACTTACTTCGCTGGTCGTACAGATCAATTGTGATCCATGACCTCCCATATGTTAGGGGTCATCCACCATCAAAATCCATCATCACAACTACCATTCCATCCCTAAATCCACATCATTCTCTAAAAAACTCAAAAACAGTTGAAAACGTACAAAATTTTTACAAAAATAAATAATACATTTCAACCGTATCTCATTCAGTGTCAATTTCAATCAAATTTCAATGATTTATGTCCCAATAAAAATCATTTTATTTCATTTTCTCTCACCAGATACTTTGAGCAATAAGCAATAACTTTTATATTTTTTTTTCACTTTGTTCCATCTTCTAATGGCCTTGCAATGTATTTTGTTATGAGGTCTGTTTTTATTAGCGCGTTTTTCATCTTGTAGGGTTGAATATAATGTGATACTTTAAAGTTAAGAATGAAGCGATGATTTAAGTTGGAATCATGAAACACTCGATAGTCAAATATGAAGCTGTGCTTTAAAATTGAGTGCAAATTGACATTCTAAAGATAAGTCAAAAAGCAACACTTTAAAAACAATCAAAAACAATGTTTCAAAGACAATCAAAAGCAATGCTTCAAATTCAATCAAAAGCAATGCTTCAAAGACAATCAAAAGCAATGCTTCAAAGACAATCAAAAGCAATGCTTCAAAGACAATCAAAAGCAATGCTTCAAAGACAATCAAAAGCAATGCTTCAAAGACAATCAAAAGCAATGCTTCAAAGAAAATCAAAAGCAATGTTTCAAAATCTATCAAAAACAATGTTTCAAAATCTTTCAAAAGCAATGCTTCAAAGTCAATCAAAAGCAATGCTTCAAAGACAATCAAAAGCAATGCTTCAAAATCAATCAAAATTAATGCTTTTAAAATCAATCAAGCCCAGTATAAAACGAGCTAATCATCCACATAATTCTAGTCCTATCCACACGACATTTCTCTTTTAAAATTATTAATTGAAGTCTCTCAATAATACAACCAATAAATAATAATGATACACATCGCACATATTGGTTTGAAATTTTAATTTATTACCATTAAAAATCAAAAATTTATGGCTCAGTCATTCATCATTACTCGTTAACCTGAGCCACATATGCATATATAGTTAGTGAGGATGGGAAATTGAGTATATAACAAGATTCAAAGTGAGAACATAAGCTTGTAAAATATGACTTATGAATTATAAACTGTCTGTTTTGCATCATAAATTTAATACAAAAAAAAGAGAATTTTTCTTCTTCATGATACTTTTGCGCTATATACCGGCAATGAGTGTCCATACATACAGACATAAATCTCATTATTATTATTATTATTATTATTTTGCAGATGAGAAAATGAGCAGTAACAGCAATTTTCAGTTATAAGGATGAAAATTTATTGCTTAAACTTACTGACAAAGACCTGCATTATTATCACATACACCATGTCGCACTGTCCCCCCCTATACATATATCCATTTAAAAAGCAATTCAATTAAAATTTATTGCCATTTAGTCGTAATGGATGGTTGTTTTTGGGTGAATGGGTTGATTTTGGGACAGTTTGTTTACTGGGAAGTGAATAGATTATTGTTAGGTTGTCGACTGGTTTGTATTGGAGGATGAGGAGTTAGAGATGAATTAGGGATGTTGGGAGAAATGTTTTGAGGGGGAAAGGGGGTTCAAACATAGAGATTTTGGTGTAAAACACTTCTTTTTGACCCAAATGTCCCTTCTTCATATCTAGTGCCATTATATGCATATAAGTTGCTTTCTTTGTGCACATTGATTCCTAAAATGGTAGATTGTAAGCCTTACCATCCCTAGCCTGACTGTGGGAGATACCGCCTTTAGAACTCTTAGGACTTTTAGATAATTCAACGAAATAATCTAAAAATACGCGAGTGTCTAAAAAATTGTACTTGAGTTTCAAATCCCCCGTTTTGGTGCCAAACGGCTTCCCTCCCTTAAAATGTCATTACTAATAACTACTAGTATTAATATCAAGCCCTAAATACAACAATAATTCAACATAATACTACAAAAACGCATAAAGTTTCAAAAATAGTGAGCTTGGGTGTAAAATCCCGCTTTTGGTACCCAAAAAGCCCCCCTTCTTAAATACCCCCTGCTAATAACCTCTAGGGCCCAAAATAACCTCTAAATTGAACAATAATTCAACAAAATGCCCCAAAAATGCGCCTCAATTGCCTTAAAATCTAAGACAATTTCAATTAAACCCATTAGTTCTTCCTCAATATATCAAGAACCTCCTAATAATTCACATAAGAAAAGAAAAGCAAATTTCTTTAAGAAATGACACAACCAAGGGCAGGGACGGGAAAGGAGGACAATAAAAATTGTCATTGCATTTAACATTTTAATATTATAAATTTTATATATATATTCCTCTATACTGAGGCTAACACCATTTCTACCACTTCCAACATTACGCGTAATTTATGATCATTGTTAGTAGCACAACCGTAAATTGCTACATAAAACTTATTTTCCTCTCTCTGTCATGTTTTATATATTTGCAATGCCTTTATTTCTCTCTCTCCTTTGGGTAATTTAATGCTAATACAGAAAAATTGTTCTGTGTGTTTTTTTTGTTAATAATAATAATGACAATAATGGCAGAAGTGGTACTAAAAGGAGTATTGAAAATAAAATTTATTGCGTAATTTTAATGAACCATTAATTGTTTTTTTTTTTGGAAGTGAAGGAGATATTGTTGAAATTTAACACTTGAAATTGCGAGCAATAACTTTAAATTTTATTTTGACTTTTGAGATGGAATGGGAAAAAGGGAAAGGTGTGAGTAATTAGAGGTAAAGCTGCTGGTTTACTCCTCATTTGTGTCAATTCAGTAAAATTCGTTCTAATTTTGCTTAAATTTGTCTAAATTTAGATGATGATTCCTGCTCCAATTCAGCTCAAAGGTGTCTCAATTCGGATGAATTTGCTCCGATTTAGCTCAAATTTGTCTGAATTCAGCACAAATTTGTCTCAATTTAGCAAAAATTTGTCTCAATTCAGCTTTGGTTTCAATTCAGCAAACTTGCCTAATTTGTCTAATTTGCTTTAATTCAACTTGATGAGCCTAACATAGCTGGCCTAACTTCTGATAAGGTTGCGATAGATTAAAATGACCCTTTGTGCTCTATATTTGTTCTGTTTAGTAAAATTCCGTCAAATCTTCCCTAAAATAGATGATCTAACCTTAATTTAGCTTAAATTGGCGTCGTATACGATTGTTTAGCATTAACTTAGCTCGAATCTGCTCTATATAAGCTTTTTTAGCATTAATTTAGCTCAATTTAGTTCCATATCAGCCAGTGTTACTCCAATTCAACTTATCTTGCACTATTTGAGTGAATTTTAACTTCAAATCACCAAATTTGCCTCAATTTACCTAATCTAACATCAATGTAGCCTAATTTGATCCAAATTCAGCCAGTTTAGCTTTACTTTAACAGCATTTAGTTCAATTCAGCTTGCATTACCTCAATTCAGTAGAATTTGGCACAATTTGGTTAATATAACCTTAATTTGATTCAAATTTGCCTCAATTTGCCATAGTTTACCTCATTGAGCCTGAATGATGATCCTGATTTAAATGAGTCTGACCTAATTCAAACTCAATTTAGCTCCATTTCCGCTATTCTAACCTCAATTTACTCCAATTCTACAACATCTACCGCTAGAAAAAGCAGTTTACCTCCCATGAAAGAAAACTTACAAAACCTGCAAAAAGGATTACAGACAATTTATTTTAAAATAATCACAAAACAGCAACAGCAACAAAACAATCAAGAAATAAAATTTATGGTGCAGGTTAATTAACAGCAATTGCAGCTATTACAGCAAATCTCACAATTAATTGTCATTAATTAATTAATTTAAATTAATTTTTTCATTTCTTTTCCTTCTCTCTTTACAGTTTGACACAAAGTCAAGTCCATTAGCACTTTTAGCACAGACATGTAGTGCCATAGGCTCCGATGCAACACCAAATCCAAAATTACTTGCAAATATTGAGAAAAGTAATAAAATGCGCGATAAAATATCAACATCACCAAGCGGAAGTCTTAATGGCAGTTCACCAAATGACTTTAAGTCAAGTTTTAAGCCATATGAGTCGAGTGTACGTGACAATGATATGCCCGATGATTTACGAGTAGCGAGTCGACTTAAAGCAGCAAATGTAAATGCAAAAGTGATAACATCACCGCATACAAATGGCATTGAACGATGTGAATCAACAGCAAGTACAAGTTCACAGCATACGAGAAAGTCACCGCCATCGGCATCGCCAAAGACGACAAATGATAAATCAAATTCAAATTCATCAAGTGCCTCACACAAGTCAACGACACCAACATCCGTAGAAGCTCAACAACAGAAATCACATATAGATAAGGATATTGCAGCACTGAGGAGTTTAGCAGCTGCTAGTCCATATTCAACGATGCCTTATCTTAACGGATATCCTTATGGTCCCGGGCCTTATGCAAATCCAATGGATCTCATAGCACAACATCAGACAATGCTTAAAGCTGCTGCATTAAATCCATATCTTAATTATGCACGAATGAAGGCAGCATCAAGTGCTGCGGATATGATGATGGGAATGTGCCGGGATCCATATTGTACGGGATGTAGTTTAGGATCACATATGATGGCTAATAAAAATGGTGCTGGAAGTGCATGTCCACCTGGATGTACATGCGATCATTCAATGAGTAAGGCTATGGCTTCTAATCCGGCTGCTGCGATGGCTTATCATGCACAATTAGCTCAACTTGCTGCTGCTTCTCAGATGCCGTATGTGTAAGTAGATTTTTGTGTTTTTATGGGATGTTGCATGCGACATGCTGGACATAAAGATTAAAAAATTGAATTTTAATGAATATTTGATGAAAATTTTGAGGAACTATCCGAAAAATAAGCAGAATCACTGTAAATTAATTAGAAATTTCTATCCTTACAGCTGTAATTGGGTGGGACCAGACTCAAGTTATTGTGGAAAGAGATTCTCAGCATCAGATGACCTATTTCAACATCTGAGAGCCGAACATACAGGAAATGCAATTCCGGATGCCCTCCTCAATGCCTCATCCGCATCAACAAACTCATTACTTGCTGCATTTCCACGAACATATCCAACACCACCATTGAGTCCCCTATCAAGTGCACGCTATCATCCGTACAGTAAAAATCCACTTCTTCCACCGCCTGGCGCATCATCACTCGCTGGACTACTTCCACCTCATCCATCACTTGCTCCATATTTTTCACCATATGCTGCTCTCTATCCACGAATGAGTTCGTCCAATTTACAACCATAAAACTACATGTGGATGGGTGAAAAAGAGAGAGGTGATGACAAGACATGACAGTTGGCAGTATGAATCTTGCTGTGTTTGTGTAAAAAAAAAATTTACTGTATGTTTATATGTTTCACGCTCAGTCGGTAGCAGTGAATTGCATTTTTGCTGACAACAGCTTGACATGTGTATATAATTAATTAACTAAAGCAAAAAAAATACTTTTTAAATTTTTTTTTTAAAAAGAAATGAGAGAATCATGCTTTGCGTATGGAAAGTAATATTTTTAAGGCAGTAAATGAGAAATGGAAGTGAATTTTTTTTGCTTCTCGATTGTTGATCATGTGGAATCAAAATGATGAGTTTGGGTTCGGAAAATTGTTTATGAAATGGAAAATTTTTATGAAGAATGGGAGAGAATTTTGAGCTGATTTGAGGATTAAGACGATAGATTTTCCAACTTTGCACATTGCATGACCTAGGGTATATCAGTACAATGTTGCTAACCGCAATTTGTGTGTCACGAATCACACAAAACGAGTTGACATGACTTGAACAGGGAAAAGGCACACAAAGCAAACTAGACTTTCTCTGGGATTGAATCCAGGACGTTAGGATTGATAGACTGACACTTTAGCCACTTCGCCATATCTGCTTTAACGACCTTCGAGTTAACACACCAAATTTGGGGTGAAGAGCTTCCTATTAGTCTACAGATGCATTTTACTCGAACAGCACAATACCGAGCGACCCAAATGAAAAAGTGGAGGAGCCCACGGAGCTTTTAAGGCAGCTTCCATTTGGTATTAATAAAAGAGGTTAAATAGAGCCTTAAAAGCTCCGTGATGAAGCCTTTTTCATTTGTGTCGGTCGGGAAAATGGAGACGTAGCAGTGCCCTAGTGAACACATTGTATTGTTGGGGTTACCGATTAAAATTCGTCATATCCATTGCTTTAGCTCAGTAGTGAACAACCTGGGTGCTGCCAAAAATGTCATGAGTCGTATGCCTAGTGTGGTTTTAATTGAGAATTACCACCAAGGTGTCCCGCGAAAAATAGAACGTTGCCCATTACTACTTTAGTTTGAATAAATTTATTTAGGTCAATATCCTAATTCATCTAAATTTCAATATTCTAATTCAGATTTTCAAGCACGATAACGACCTTTAAGGGCATTTTGAACATGTAAGGGCTATGGACCACTATAGTGTCAAGCTGAACTAAATTGATCCATTTATAATGTCTTTTGATTCATATTCTTGAAGGGCTTACCCTAATACAATGCGATTGCGATTATTAATCTGTTGTACAACCTTTAGAGACCTACATTTTACAGTGGGATCCAAGCCACTTGCACAAATGTTTTTAAGTCTCTTTAAATACCGTTAACCCCCTGAATCTTCTAATATACTCAAAAAAAGTCATTCTAAATCGGATAATTAATACAGAATTAATTAAAATTCATATTTTAATGCCCAAACTAGATTCACTTAATTTATTAATGATTATTCCCATGACACAACCTCAATAACTCAAATCGGCAATCAAAAACCCATTCAACTTCCCATTTTACAGTCTGTTGAAAGCCATAAAAATATTTTCAAAGAAAAATTTGCGATGTAGAAGAGAAAAAAAAAATGTTTAAAATTAACTCTTTGTTTTACACACAAAAAAATACTTTTTTTTTTGTTTGCCTCAAATAATTTTAATTACCCTTGAAATTAATGAAAATAAGATTATAAGTGAAGAAAATGAAAATTGTCAATTTTATTTTTTATTCTTTTTCTTCTTTTTTTAATGTTTTTTAAAAACGAAAGGTCGCCAAAGTGAGAATGAAGGAAAAAGTAAACTAAATTTAAATTTAAAATCACCCAAATAAAATATATGAGAATTGAGTAAATGACATTACAAGGAAAATGTTCTTGTTATTCTAATTTTAATGGTCATAAATTAAATTTTTGAAACATAAATTTTATTAAAATTTTTATTGTCTTGTGTCCCTTGTGGTGAATTTTGTTAGAATTTTGAGAGAATGTCTTTGAATTCTGACAAAAATTTGTTATGATTTCTTGGAATTCTGGCAGAATTTTGATAGGATTGTAAAAATTCTTGTAACATTGTTTTGAAATTTTTGAAACATTTGCAGAATTTGGTCAAAACTTATAAAGTTTGATAGAAAAATTTTGTCAGAATTCTTTGGATTTCTGCAATTTTCAAGAATATTTTAGGCTTTCAAACTTGTTAAAATTCCAGAATTGGAAAAATTTTTTGAATTTTCAAAAATCTAACAGAAATTTAGAAATTTTTAGCGAATTAGAAAATTGTTTGGAAGATTTTTAGAAAATTCAGAAAATTCTAAAAAATTTCAAATAAAAAATTTTTCGAGAAATTTGAAAATTTTAGATACATCTTAAATTTTTCCCTAAATTTTGTCAAAAGAAATTTTAGAATTTTGAACTTTTTGAAAGCTTTTGTCAGAAATTCTGCGATTTTAGCTGAATTTTGTCAGAAATTTAGAAATTCTATCAAAATATTGACAACAGTTTTAAGTTTCTGATAGAATTGACCAGAAAATTCAGAATTCACCTCAAAATTTTTTTAAAAATTTCAAAATGACAAAAATTTTCACAATTTTTTAAAAATTCTAATTTTAAGAACTTAGTCAGAAGTCTCAAAATTCTCCCAAAATTCACCACAAGACACACATTTTAATTCATAAAAATGTAATTTTCCTCTCCCTAACTTTTATTCTGTAGCATTTAATGATTCATTAATTTGTTGTTTATTATAATTTTATTTCACATTTAATTCTTTCTATATTTTTATTATTGTATAAAATAACTTGTATAATGTATATAGTTATACCAAAAAAAATGAGGATTGTTAAGAAGCAAATAATAGAAAATATATGAAAATGAACATTTTATTAATCTTAATTTCCTATTGTTTTATTTCAATTTACATAAAATAGTTGTACAAAACAACTTGTCGTCATATAATTTTCAGGTTAGCTACTTAATTTCAATTTCAGCATGTGCTTCATGACGCTGGGGTGGTGAGTTTATGAGAATTATTAATGTGAAATGGTTTGATGATTTTACATGATTTTTTGGGAATGTAAAAGTTTATGTTAGAAATTCTGTGAAGTGAAAAGCCACATTACCTGCTGTTTGTCGTTTGCGTTGGGTCGTCGTTGTTAGTCTTGGCCTGTTATCCATCCAGGCCATTTTGATGCTTTCTCAAGTTGAGTTTAAACACGATGAGTTGTAGATCTTACCGTTTTTATCCTGCTTGTGGGATTTCCAACCTCAAATAGCGTTATTTGGATAGGCTTTTAATCTATCCTTTGAAGTACATATCCCGGCACAGATCTCGGTCATCAGTGATACATTTAGTGGTGTCCCCCAAATGTAGGTATGCACTTGACATTTGGTCAGCTTCGGAGTCAGACTTCGGCTTTCCCAAACCCCCAATGCATACTATACTTACTGGAACCATGCTCCGACTTGGAGCTTAGGTTATTACAAAAGGCCTTCCAACAGACTCTGCAATATATGCTATGTAGTCATATTAATCTGACCAACGGAATTAATGACAAAAGAGCTAGTGGTAGACCAAAGAACTCCTGGAAGGAAGCTGTAGGCAATATTGCATTTGGTAATGGCAATTGGCAGGCGATAGAGCCATTTTTGGGCGTGATCTGACGAAGGCAATGGATCACAGTTGATCTGTACGGTCAACGAAGTAAGTAAGTAACCAAATTTACACCTCAATTTCCCTTCCCATCCTCACACTACCGCCACTTAGTCTACCAACATCATTTCCTTATCATCAAAACTTCCCAAAAAACCTCTCAAAACGACACTATTAGTGATTTTCATTTCACATTTTTGTTTCTTCTTGTTCCTTCACCTCTTGTTCATCGTCATTACTGTCGGCATTTCTCATTTTGAAGTCAAAAATTCCATTAGCAAATGTGGTTAGTTAAATGCTAATTTATATTTTATTTCATTCCATACTAAACTACATCTACATAAATGAGACGTAATATATTGTCGAAATAAATAAAATACAAATTTTATGCCACTTGAAATGGGTTTGAAATAGAGTTTTTTTTTTGTGGGGGTAATAAGAAGAAATAAGTAATTGAACAAGCTCACACAACATGTTCGATTTGGCAAACTCACGTTGCAACCGCGGATTTAAATTAACATTTATTTTTTTTTTTTTGTTATTTTGGATTTGAAGAGGAATAATTTGAATTTGTAAGTATGAAGTTGATGTATTGTTTGAGTTTTAATTGTTTGTTTGGCTTTAGCTGTCCATATTTGGCATGTTGATGTTGTTATGGGCTGTAAAAATGATTTAAAATGATAATAAAAATTATGGAAAAATTAACAAGAAGTTAAAAATTCATTGTTATGGCTTGCAAGAGATGACCTCTTGTTTGAAACTGTTGGACAGCCCCCTAACCATGAAGAGATCACTGTCTTTTGCAAGTTGCTTACTTACTCACTTACCTGGTCGTACAGTTCAGCTGTAATCCATGGAAATCCCTAATTGACATCTAAAACTGGCTCTATCAATGGCTGCTCTTTGCCAATTGCCAATTCCAAGTGCTCCACTGTCTGTATCAACAGCCTACTTCCAAGAACAATTTTTACAACTTGAATAGTGAATTTTTGTCGAATTTGCCAGTCAAATTAACCAAAATTATTGATGCAATTGAACTTATAAGGCTATAATATTGCAAAAAATCCTCAAAATGTCCCGATTTTTCAAAAAAACCAAAATTCCATACAAATATTGGAATTTTGGATAAATTTTGAACATTTTTGTTTTGAAGGTCCGAGTTCAAACCCAGGATTGAGTAGTTCTTTGAATATTAAGACTTAAAATAGTCCAAAAGAACCCCAATAGTACCAAAGTTAGAAATGTCCCGATTTTTCTCAAAAGTGTCCCGATAGTTTGCAAAAATCCTCTGGCAACCCTACTTTGAAGGCCAAAATATTGCAAAAAAGCCAACGTTTTGCATAAAAATACTGATTAACTAGTGGCTTACTGTAGGCATGGTAATAAATGCCTCGTAAGGCTAAGTAGTTGAAATTGATTTAAAAGCGTAATGAGCAGAGAAAATGAAACCTAAAATTAGATAAGAATAGCCCGCAAAATTCCTTTAAAGTTCACTCTGGATAATCCGAACAGCACGCTGTTGCTGTAAAGATCTAGATCACTCGAGATCTGAGACTTCAAAAAACTCCTGACCCCGGTTACGGTCTCGAAAATTCAAAATCGAATCAGAGTCTTCAGGAAAATCCAAATTTTTGGCTGTTTGCCATCATCTCGTCTATTTAGCAGTGCTTTAATGATTAAATAGCTACTCGGGCCTATCTACAGCCTTTTAAAATATTGTGCTACTCGGAATAAGTAGCTTTATAATTATACTGCACAATTTCATTTTCACCATTACGACTCCATCCAATAAATCCAATAATTACATCTTTATTCCCATTTATTAAAAACATCAATTAACCTTTCATCACAATATAACAATTTAGTCCATAAACAAGTACCAACAACAATGATTCAGCACCTTTTGATGTCTGGCTCGTTTAAAATCCATTATTACGTGCCGTAAAAATTATTGAAAAACTGAATAAAAATGACTAAAACATTTGCTAATTACGTAAATGCATATTAAGTTATTAAAGTAATCAAATGAACATTGAAGTATTACACAAAAAAAAAAAAATATTAAAAATAATTAATGGAAATCGTAAAAAACAGATAATTGTAGACTTTGCATGATGATTTATTGCTTGTGATGAAATTTTTTATTATTGCTGCTAATTCTAGTTAACTGAAGTAGATGATTGATTTAATAGTTTTGATACTTTTGACTGAAGGTGGAGTGTAGTGGAGTTCAGGGGAGTAGTTAGAGCTTGAGTTGGAGGTTTTCGACTATGGGGTAAGCTTTGGAGAATTTGGAAGGATTGGGAACTTAGGGAGGGTCTGGAAGGTCTGGGAAGCTAGCGAGGAACTGGAAGTCCAGCAAATCTAAGATTTTCCTTGAAAATGTATGATTGAAAATTGCAAATGGTTCAAAACAATTAAATTCTCAAGAGGATTTACATCTTTAAACATTTTCAGACTATTCTCTGTCTTCTACCTCAAACTATGCACTAGACATTATGACCCTCAAATCTTCCTCAATTCAAGCCATCCGAATCGCACAAATTTGGTTAATCGACCCCAAAATCCGGCACTAAGTCGGCATTCGAAGCGTTCCTGGATTGGATAAGTTGAATAGGACTCTAGAGTCCACATTATCCCAAACTGACAGAAGATTTCGAAAGATAGAGCTGTCTATAGATATTTCAACAGCTCATCGATCGCACTGCCGTTGAATAAGCAAACTCTACATTATATTCTATTCTATAGACATTCTCTATTCGCGGTAATGGGTGCTCGGGCGCCAATCCAAGGAAGTAATTAAGTAAGTAAGAAAGTCGGCATGATCGACTTGATTTCGGATTGGGTTTAAAGTGGACTAGAGTTTGGTTAAAGTCACGCCGACCTGGTGACAGATTTTGGATCAATTTACAGACTTGTTCTTAGCATCACCCTTGGTTTTATTCATCGTTGGGTAATTGGCAAGCAGAAGTCAGCTGGCTCAGTTTCAATCCTGAGGGTAGTCATGGATCACACTTAATCTGTACGACCAGCGAAGTAAGTAAGGAAGTAACCGACTTGTGCTATTTTGGAGACATGAGTTGAAGAAACTTTGATTTTGTACAATTCCAAATTTAAATTCCAATAAACATGAATTTCCGTTTCCTTCCAACAAGTCTAAAAATAAATCAATTTCAAAAGAACCTGATCAAACAAAATTCAGCAATTAAAATTGACATCCAACCCCAGATCCCATCAAAATTTCATATTGAAAATACATTTTCAATTCAATTTCCTCGTTTTGCTTAATTTTACCGTCATTTAATGTTTTTTATCGTCATTACAACATTTGAAATTAAAATCCAGAAGACATAAAAGCAAAAACAGTTGTCCGTTATAAAAAAAAAGTCCACATTGCCGCTAGCCCCGTAGAAGGAAACTCTATACATTATGTGACATCATCGACATACAAATTACAATTTATTTCACGATTTATAGACTTCAAAAGTTAATTTATTGCTTTTGAACATTCATATAAATATATTTATGTATTTTTTTTTATTAGCGCAGATTTCATAAATCATTCAGTTGAGATGTATAAATATTCAGCAGAGATACGTAGATTATAAAATATAAAAAAACATTGAAATGTAACGCTCATTAGACTCCTATCAAGCTCAAGCGCTTTATAATTAATTATCTCAATTATATTTCTTCTCTTTTTTCCTATGTTAGCTTTTTGCTCTCACATATACGCGCTTAATTTATTAAACACAACACGAACTGCATCGACAAGGTAATAAAAAGCCAATCCAGTTGTCGTAACATTGAGTCATCATAAATCATTTTCTAAGCAGGGCGGATGTTTTGGTGGACGAAATTATGATGGAATTAATTGTTGTGGAATTTGATTCTCTTGGTTGAGGATTACTACATCATATAATCAGTGTGTAATACATCATATAATCAATGCAATCAGAGTGGAATAAAATATGATAGTACTGGTCATCAACTGGGCAATAACTTGCCATCACCTTGTTATAACGTATTCATGTCCATTCGGGAATCTCAATAGTTGATTTCTGATGATCCTTAATTTGGGTCTATCGCTAAGGAAGTCATACTGATGCAATTATGTCAGTATAAAGTCATACTGATGTCATACCGTTGTCAATTAAGGACATCGACCGACCTTGTTTGATTTTTTCGGGGAGTTTGGATTTTTTAAGGAAAATCCAAAATTTAAGGGAGAAAATTGAGGAATTTTGATCAAAAAAGTATGAGAGTCTGACCTCACAAACCACTCACCTGTTCCTTCCTTTTGTAAGCTTCTGATATCCGTATATAGAGTCCAAATGGATAGGCAACAAAACGGAAATTTGCAACTCTCTCTATTATGAAAAATAATTTGATTTGTTCCTAATTCTGTCGTTACATCGAGTTTTCTTAACATAACAAGGATATACAAGAGATCCACATATAAGGACAAATTTGGTGTTTACCTGGAAAGCAAAAGGCGCAGTGATTGGCGAAAATACAAATCCAGGCCGCGGTAATTCTAGCTTTAGACCTTATTTTAACCAATCTGTCCTGAATCCATAGTAACGGTGGTCTGAGTCTGGATTTCAGTGACTTGGCTCCAGCCTAAGGCCTTATTACACAGTATCTATCCTGAACCAAGAGTCACGGTTGCCTGTGTCTGGATTTTCTTTCATTCCTACTCCGTATGCCTTCCGGATTAGAGGCCTCAAAGTCTATACTAAACAGGCACTCCCAGAAACTTTCACTTAGCTTTACTTTAACTTTAAGCTGATATTTTGACAGACGAAGCCAGCGATAGAGCCAGCTTTAGGCGTCATCTGAGAGAAAACATGGATCACAATTGATCTGTATGGTCAGCGAAGTAAACAAGTAAGTAAATTAAGCTCATATTTCTATCCATCCAATTAATCAAGTCTCCCAATTCCATCAATTTCCAATCCATCCACATTTTCTCCTCTCCTTCTTTAATATGTAACTAAAAACCCAACGATAAAAATGAAATTATTATGTATGTGAGACACTTTACTCAACATTCGATCCGACACTGGCTCACCCACTAAGCGGAGCACCAATTGACTAAATTAATTGCCTTTGTCATATTTTTATTGCTTCATTCGATTTCGCTTTCCTTTCCTCTCACTCTAGTAGTCGAGGGCAATAGAATATATGAAAAATAAATATTTCTTTTCGGACAATTTAATGACGATTTTTCGAATATAAAATTTACACTCGATTAGACTCGCGTAATTTGTCATAGCGACAAATAAAAAAAATATTTTTGAGGCAATTTGAATTTATTGATTTTACTAATTTGCAGAGGCTGTGAATTAATGACGGGAAGCAGTTGTTATGACATAAATCATAATTGTGCGTAGTAAGTAATTAGTTGATGTTTTGAGGTTAGTTTGGAGTGCTTATTGCGGAGATGATTGGAAGTTTCGATTTGTGACACATCATTAATTATTGTGTGGAATTTTAGAGGCAGTCGTGAGGCTTGTTTAAATGTAAATTGATGAAATACAAGCTTTTTGGAATTTTTAGGAATTTTATCTCGACTGTCCGATACTTGAAACCTAATATTTTGATATCTATACCAAAAATCTACCTAAAAACATGACAAATCACCAGAAAATTCCAGCAGCAACTTTCATAAATTTTATCCAATTCCAAAAATCACATCCACACCTTCAAACCCGTAACAAAACAGCTACAAATAGTTTCTTTGTGTCTTTTTAGTTCTCATTTAATCCGCAAAGCCTTACTGCTAACTTCAAAGTCACACATCTTGTTAAAAAACTGACAAATTGAATTGAAATGTGTGGCGAGGCACTTAAAAATGTTATTTTTATGATGTCTCATTTTTTTTTGCAATCGCAGCTATAAATTACAAGCTTTAGAGAAGTGTCAAAATCGAGTAGATGAAAATCTACTTAAGTAGCTTGTCTAAATATGGCTCATTTATTGATTTTAAATCTTTTAACTCATTTTTGATGAATAACAGCTGAGTCGGATGAGTGGAGAAGCTAAAATTAGTGTGAATTTGAAAAGGGGTTGGGAAATGTGTAGTAAAACAGCAAAATTTTGGAAACTTGCGAATTTTATGAATTTTATGCTTGGATTTTCTTAATTTCGTGATGCTAAATTTACGCCAGGAAGTGGACGTATCTCATAAAATCTAAAATACTGAGTACAAACCTGATTAAACAGGCCTCTCACTCATTGTTACTTACATACTTATTTCGTTGGCCATACAGATCAAATGTGATCCATGGCCTCCCTCAGTCTGTTCCTGAAGTTGGCTCTATCGCTGGCTATCGCTTGACAATTACCAATTTCAAGTGAGACACTATCACTATTGATTGCTTCCTTCCATGAGTTCTTCCATGAGTTCTACCGCGCGATCACTTGCCATCTAAAAACTCATTGCTACACGGCATGCAAAATTCCGAAAAGTCACTAGGTCAGTGATGTGATTCGAATCCAGGAATTCAAATTCAACACCTAGTTTCATGATCCACACCTTGCTAAAAAGCAATCGAGGAATTTATGATTCTCCTCTAAGAGGTGTACTGCTTTAAGGTACCATAGTGGTCTTTCTGAACGATTTATGGTCCTGTGAATGAAGGAGACGAGTACCGAAGGAGACATAATAAGGAAATTTATCTGTTATTCCAGGATGTACATATAGTGACATTTCTACGTGCTAATCGCTTGAGATTGGCAGTTCATGTATTCAGAAGACCATGTGGTGCTCGAGTTCTCAAAGTAACAACTGTAGACTTTGTGGATTGCGATAGATCGCGAGGAAGATCGAAGAATTCTTGGATTGGATGCTAGAATTCTTAATATTCCAAATTTATGGAGGTTTCGAAGGATAGAGCTATCTTTAGACATTTCCTACACCCGACAAAAGACCCTCATGCACCCAGACAAGGAACTAAGTAAGTAAGTGGTCTTTCTGTACCATTAAAGCATACTCTTTGCCTGATAGAACTCATTACTACTACTCAATACAGTTCTAAACTTCTTCCATCAAATTAACTTAGTTCCTACCCCCTTCCAACAATTTATTTCACAACAAATAATAAAATAAATCCATCACGTTGTGAGTCGAATAATGATGAACATTTTACGATCTCGGCTTATGAAGTATCGACATATTTGTGACTCATTTCATCACAGACATTACCAAAAAAATAAATTTTTCTTTTGAACCCCAAAATAAAATCCTTCATATTAATCTTTATGTGAGGTAATAAATTGAACTTGTCTCATAAAGCACTTCATCATCTCTCTTCGTCTTTATTTATGCGGATAAAGTTTCTTCTTTTTATCGAAATGTTGTTTTCGATCATTTCGGCATCTTTTAGCTGATTTTGGATATAATACGAGTTAATTTGGATACGGATAAGATTTATAGATAAAAAGAGAAATTTTTTGAATTAATCTAAGGTCAGATTTGAATAAATTATAAAATATTTGGAAATAATGCGCCTTATGTCATCTCCTTAACATGCCTTCCTTACTTGCCACACAAATTTCTCTTAATTCTCCTCTTTTTCTTTGCAAATTAATTAATGACGCCTTTTATGTGATTATACATTCATTCTACCGTTTCAATATTTCATACTTTTCTGTTCCTCATCTGCCTTGACTGTTCATTATTATTATGATATCCAACAAATATACCGACATCCGAAAATCCTCAGATATTCATTAATATGACTGAGGTAAAATATATTGCACATTTATCACAGCTAATAAATACAAATGGTTATGGATATCAATATTTAGCAGTCATGAGAGACCCACAAAGGAATGAGAATTTAAGAGCATAAAAAAGAAGATGGAAGATGGCAAGAAGAATATAAAAAAAAATTAAGGCTTGAATGAGAGAACAGAGGTAAAATTTAAATGTAATAAATTTTTGTGTTTAGCGGGGTTTGTTGAGATGTTGTTCAGGTGCTTCTGAGTGTTTGAAATGTTTTGTGGGACAGAGTTGGGTTGGGTGTGATGGAATTTGGCTCGCTGATGTCAATTAAAGCTTCAAGCCCTAACAGACAATGAGCATACTCAATTAAATGAGCGTACTCATGAGAATCTTCAATCAATACAGTTGAGCATGCTCAATTTTGTGTTCATATTCATGAGAATGCTTCTTATCGGTTCAGGAAGTCGACTCGAAATGTAAATGGAGTCAAGTCAACTCAATTTGAATTTTTCATACAAAATCCAGTCTGAATTGAGCTCTAATACCAATTAGGGCTTCTAAAAAATCTGAATTTCAAATACTGCGCAACAGTATCTATGTCATCCCTTAATTTTCAGGTCCAATATGACACCGACTAGAATATCTGAAGTTACAAGTAAAATCTTCAGAAAGAGAATGTTAAGGAAGGTCCAAAAATTCCAAAATTGTAAAATAATCCCCTAACATAGAAATAAAGTGCTTTTATGGTTCAAAAAAGCCACTATGTTAGGGCGGCCATTTGCTGTACTTTTCACCTTTGCTGCTGTATTCCGACAAGGCCTCAAAATGTTCCGATTTTTCAACAAGTCGAAAACTCCATACATTGGTCTAAAAGAACCTCAAAAGAGCTAAACTAAGAAATGTTCCGATTTTTTCCAAAAGTGTCTCGATTTTTTGCAAAAATCCTCTGGCCACCCTACACTATGGTACCTAAAAAAAGTCTGTTTGCCTATTAGGAATCCTAAATAGGATAATTCGATCAAAAATTCAGTCTCAAATAGACGAGACTCTTACTTAAAACCGGATATGACTTAAATCAAGCACCATGTCTGAGTCTCGTCGGTCAAGTGATCGATTAATCAATTTCTTTTTATACTGTTCACCCTGGATGCCACAAAAGATACCGATTCCATCAATTTTAGACACTAAATCCAAAATTCCAACCATTTCTCAATCATCAACTCTGTAATGGACCATAAATTATCTTCTGCGAATCTGTTAAGGATATTGGAATGTTAAGAGATTAAATGACTCAAAATCAAAGAAAATTACCGACCTTTGTTTCTCGTTTGACATTGGAATCGTTCAAAGATGACGTCATATATCATATATGGTGTATTGTACAGCTTTGGACCACCAAAAATGTCTGAATATTAATGAAAGGTCACATAGATAAGCCACAAATATCTTAATAACCCATAAATGTCTCACTAGTTCCACAAATACTGCCAAAAATCACCTCAAACACTCAGTTAATCCATAAATCACCACGACTCCAAAATGCCAGCAAGATCTGCGCACGATAGCATTTACAGCACCACCATCAAAGTCGTAAAGTAATATTTCACGATATAAAGTTTTAATGTTATTAAAATAACCTCTAAAACAATTTAAAAACAATAATTTACACCTAAAACAGACAGTAAGAAACTTTATCGCCGCACACACGTAAAAAAAGACTTTTAAAAGACATTTTTTTTTTTCAGACAACTTAAATTACAAATAAAATGCTCAAATCTCCACTTATCCTATAAATTATGCTGGAAAGAAACAAAAATGTCGAAAAGCAGTAAAGTCAAATAAGAAAATGAGAAGTAAAAAAAAGAGGAAAAAAATTTCATGTGATACTGATTATAATACCGCAAACAATGGATCGAACGTGACATAAATTATTGATTACGGGAGGCAAGCGAGCAAACAGCAGCAAATAAACAACAGGAAAAAAAAAATTATCAGAAATTTGTGCAAGTAGATGAGATGAGCGGGTTTTTAAGTTTAAGGTGAGCTTTTGAGGCGTTATGGAGGTTTGAGATGAATATAAGGCATCTTTTGAATGCTGAGGACCAAAGAACTCATGGATGGGAGCTGTCGATAAAGACAGTTTTGAAGTTTGAATTTGGGATTGGCGAGTTTTAGCTGAGTTCGGATCATCTGGCAAAAGCTATGGATTCCATTGAATCCATGGAATTTGTGAAATTTATGGAATCCATCGATAAATTTATGGAAATCATAGAATTTCTCCGCCATAGAGTAAGTTTTAGTCGATATCTATGGAAGGAAATGGATCGCAATTGATCTGTACAGTCAACGAAGTAAGTAAGTAAGTTTGGGTTCTGAAGTATCCTGAAAAGGCACTCGTTATAAAAAATTCGGAAAATAGTTTAACACAGAGCGACTTGAATCTGGTTTTAAGATGAATCAGAGAAAATCCAGCCACATGAGTATTTTACTAGGGAACGTTCGAAACTACATAAAGCACATGCTGTTAAAATAAGTCAGAAAATAGTGTCCCAATGACGATGTGACACTGACTTTGAGACGAATTCGATAAAATTTTGTCCCACAACTATTGTACTTAGGAATTTTCGTGAAATACGTAAGGGCAAGAGAAGTAGGAAGGAGTGAGCTTACAGTTTTGTTATTGAGCACAAACTTAGGCTCATGATTTTGCTACAAAGCATTATGATCAGGATAATAAGGGTCTAAAAACTTAATTTTAGTCTTCTTTAATTTCCACATGTTCCCTACTTCCATACCATTGGTTCAAATACTAAAGTTCAAGAACTGACTCTGTAGATGGCAAAAGATCACAAAGAAGTTCAAAAAATTTATGAAAAGATGCTGTTGATAGAAACAGTATTGCAATTGGTATTGGAAATTGGCAAGCAAAATGCCAAAAGCCAACAAAAGGGCCAATTTAAGCAACATCTGATTAAAAGGGCCATTGATCAAAATTGATCTGTTCGGCCAGCGAAGTAAATAAGCAAGAGGTCCTAAAATACTCTAAATTGAGAAATATTCAATAACTCAATTAATTTTAAAGTTAATACAACCCTTTGACTCGCGAGAAAACCGCGCTAAATTAACCTTGTCATGTCATTAGAAACGAAAATAGTTTTGCCATATACTGCAATCTGTATTCACAATATATATTCGACAGAAAAGACACGACATACGAATAAATAATGAAGCTCAATTTTTATATTGTCTCGAATTGCTCTTTATTCAATTTTCAACAATTTTTTGCTTTTTTTTTCGGACAGTTCCTCTAATATACATTATGTTTATTATGGCAGATAATCAAGCCAAATTTGATATTAGCTGTTTATCAAGCTTTTTAGGGCTCATAAATTTATTTGTCTCGTTTTCTTTTCACACTTTATTGTTTTCTGTGACACTAGATATACACAAATATGAGATTATTTGCTTAGTTTTTGACAGTTTTGTGTCATGATGATAGATATCATCAATTAAATACTAGATTACTGAACTTTTATGGATGGATTAAGTGTTTGTAGGTGGTTGATACTTTAAAGGCTTTTTAGAGATTTATTGACATTTATGATGAAATGACTTTAATGGAAAGAAATGCAATTTTGTAGCTTATTTGTGACTAACATTGAGACACTGAACATCAGGCTTAGTGAACAGTCAATAATATATACTGAATTAGTCATTTTAAGCTCTTTCTTTGTTCCCTCTTTGTTACGTTTGCAATATCACAAGACGCATGCTCTTTAACAAATCTTCTTAAGAGAGTTTGGATATGAATTTAATGATATGGTGAAATTCCTCTTTTTTTAAAGTCCAAAGTTGTCAGAAGTCAACTTACAGGAGCTTTTCCTTTGAATAAGTCAATTTTGAATCAAAATTGAAAGTCGCCATGCAGCCCAAACGATCGTTTACTTGATTCACAGAGATTTTCATTATTTTTCTATTTCTAGATTCATCTTTTTTTGACAAAATTTGACTAATGCCATTTTTCAAATTAAGCATATTTGAGAAATTTGGCTAATTTGCCAGTTTTTTAGGAAATATTTAAGCATTCTCCGAAAAGCACAATCGGTTGATCGACCCAAAATCTAACACTAACCTGGTATGACTCTGACATGCTATTGGATTTGAATCGAATCCGACATCATGCTAGAGTCACGTCGACTAGAGTCCGGTTTTTTGATCGAGTCCAGCAACAAGGGAGGATCACGACTGCATGAATCCAGATTTTAAATCGAGTCCAGTGTCAAATTTGAGTTACACCAGATTGAGTCCGGATTTTTAATCAAGTCCATCATCAATTTATAGCCAAGACTACTTGGGTTCGGATTTTTAATCAAGTTTGAGTCACACCATCTTGGGCCCTGATTTTTGATCGATTAACCGATTTGTCCTGTTCGGGTTCTCACACAAATCATGAATTAATAAAAAATTGGTACAGATATGTCAGTTGTAGTTTTACAGCACATATAATTCACACTTTATTCTTTTAACATTGACAATAAAACACCAATTTATGGAAAAATTGAAAAAAATCATCCTTAAACAGCATCAACACTTGACTTAGTCATCTTCAAGTACAAAGAATATGCATGAACAAATGCAAAACCATTGTAGCATACAAGAATGATATTCGTGAGGTTAAAAAATGCTAATCCTGTGAGGATCAAGTAAATATTCACAATACAGCTTACAATTAAATATTGTTTAACTTTTTGGGCATTTTTCTGAAATGAAAAGGCAGAAGATGTTCTGTAAAATTGAATTATTAAGTCAGTAACTGCTTAATTCTCACCAATTTGATTCCAATGATGAATTCTCGTATAAAATAAGCAAATACGATGAACATAGCCAAATCCATAAATGCAAGCACTAAATTATAGAAAATTCACAATAAAATATCAAATTCCTCAAATTTTCAACATCCTTACACTTATTTAAAGTAGCTTGAACTACAATGAAGTACAAAAGCACCACGACAGCATTAAAGCAACAGGTAATCAGCTGTATCCAGCCTAAAATTAATGTTCCTTGGTCCAATTCACGTCCACAAGCATTTTCAACTATCGGCAGATTTAATTTAGCAATTAAATCAATGAAACTTGATTCCTCACTGGCCATTGAAATTGAAATTTCGTTGATGAAGAAAAACATTTAAGATATTCTGCACTAGCTTATTTGCAGTAGTGTCACTATTGACAGTCAGGAAGATACTAAAATGATTGATATAAATGTGATTCCATTTGTTTCGTAATGGAAAAAAATATCAGGACTTGTCAGGTATGAAACTCAAAGTTCTGTGATTAAGGATGAATGGAAGCGCATTAGAGCTAAGATGTTAATAATGATTTGAGTGGTTCAAGCTGTTATGCATCCTTAATACAGATCAAAGCTCTAAGTCGACTCGGATTTTGAAGGAGGTTGAATAAACTTGAATCGACATTTCGATACAAAAAAGAATGCCACAGAGAATATCATTGCTGGAACAGAATCCCAAGTCTGTTACATTCTCTTTGGTTAAAATCCATAAGAAAAACGACGGTCAAGAGCTCCAAAAGGCCGCAACTTTGCGCAGAAACGTGAATAAAGAATGTCAGATCAGAGCAATAGAGTCAGATAGAAAGCATTTTGTAGTAACTTAAGGTTCACATAGGAGTATGTTTACAGTAATTAAGTAAGTAAGCTCCACAAAACAACATAGTTACAGTAAGTAATACAAAAGTCGAGTCAATTTCTAGCTCTTGCAAACACTTGATAACGATTTTACAAAGATTTAACTAAATTACAACGCAATACAGTAGAAAGTGTCAATGTGGGGAAAGAAACACAAGTTTGTTTACCCGCCCTAGGTTGGAATCCACAGAAATTTTAAAAGAATGTCAGTTAGATGCAAAGATTGAAAATTTGTACAAACTTTGTGATAAGGCCAGCAACAGAGTCAGATGGAAGGCCTTTTGTAGAAACCTAAAAACCTCCACATCGGAGATGGTTCCAGTAAGTAACTAAATAAAAAACAACGACAAACTGTATCAAAATGACATCTTCATTAAAAATCAAGTTTAAAAAATGTTATAAATAATTTTTCTTATTTTTATTGAAAAGTTTTCTTCCTTAACAAGTATTCCTGAAGTTATGCTTGATAAATAAAGAAATCACTATAGAGATATTAAATGTGAAAAAAATGTTAGTTGTCCTTAATTGGTAGTTAAAGCATCACTTCAGCAGTTAGAACAGTGGTGGACAACCTTTGATCCGCGAGATACCTTGGTGATAATCCTTGACCGAAATCGAACACTGCATAAAGTTTATGAGATTTTCAGACATTTTTCTGGCATCAAATTAGTGTTGCCCACCACTGAGTTGGAAAAAAGGGATTAAACTCCAGTAGCAGCATCTTTAACAAACTTTAAATACACGGAATATGTTAAAATAAACATATAAATATTCCAGAAAATGTCACTGAATAGATATGGATTTCGATAATAAAATAAAGTTCCAGGAGAGATTATTGTGATGAAAAAGTTAACAATTATATAATTTTTGATGCTTTGGGTATTTTTCTGAAAAATAAATTAAATTATTGATAATTTATATGGTTTTGGAAGTAAAACCATACAAATTATCAAGAATTTGTACGGTTTTTGCCTGTCATAATTGGCCAATTTTGGTTAAGTTTCATTTGACACGAGATTCTTATAAATTTGCCATAATTTATAAGAATCTTGTGTCAAATGAAACTAATGTCCAGTTGATGACTAGTTCTAACGTATTTTTAACTTACATCTTCAATTCCACATGCCAGCTTCCATGTGTAATAAGCAAAAATTGCAAAAATCATGAAATTCAGAAATCCAAACACTAAAATATGTAATAGAATTAGTCAAGTTACAATAATCAAACATTTAATTATTATTCTTACATAGCTCCCTTATACTCAGAGAGAGAGCTAACGCCGATATAGCAACTATGCAGTTTATTGCAAAATCAATCCAAGCCGTTACACGAACTGTTAATTCTATGCTCCAAAAAAATGTACTTGTTATAATAGGAATTCTTAATTTGTACAAAAAGTACAAAAATCCTGTCTGTTGAGCAGCTATAAGTTTCAATTCTTCTTTGTGATTCATTTCTAGATTAATTTGAAAATATCTTGAAGTTCTACTTGTGAATTTAAAAGTCTTACTGAACTTAACTAATTTTCTTGTTTAGAAATTCAAATAATTATAAAAAAGTATGAAAATTATTAAGGTTTTGATGGACATGAGCGCATTTTTTATGTAATAAAATATGTTTTCCAAGAATCACGTCAAATTTCAAAGTGACAAAATGAATAAATATGCTTCAACATTTAAAAATGTGTGTCAAAAATGATTTTTGAGCGATAAGAATATTCCATGTGATTTCATATGAGATGCAAATGTATTAAACCTATGTATTGTATTAAACTTTAGCTAAACAACAAATTTATTTTTTTTAGATCACGTCATTATTTAGGAGTATTAACTCATTGTGATAATACAAAGCGATATTGAAGGTATTTCGAGTCAGAATGTGGCCGTCTCAAAGTTTAAAGTAAAAGTAACGGTCAAAATAAATTTGAATTCTAACGACAATTTTTTACAAAAAAAGAAAAGATTTGTTTTTGAAAAAAATCAACGGTCGTCTGGTTCCTGACAGTATAAATTCTATAATTTGTATGAGAAAAACCATATGAATTATTATTCAGTTCTGTGGCTTCTTCAAGGCACCTGTTCTTAACATATTTGTTCGAGATATTTAATTGATTGTAAAAGTTTCAATTTTACAAATTACAAAAGTCCTCGTATTATTCCTCAAGCGCATTTTTGGCCCAGCGATCAGTAATTGATTAATAGATATCAGTTCCAAAACAAGATCCAGCTCCAGTGTTCAGACAAAAACCCAGTTATTCCAACCTATACAAGATCTTGATTCAATTTAAAAACAGTATGGGTCACAGACAAAAAAAACAAGGTTTTCTTACAAAACCATACAAATTATCAAAAATTGTACGGTTTTCTTCCAAAACCATACAAATTATCAAGAAATAGGAAGAACTTCTACGTATTGAAATTAAAATGTAAAAAATATTAAAATTTAAAAAAAAAATCAAAAAAAAGAGTTCATAAGATTCGAACACTGGCATTTCAACCAATAACCAGCTTATTCGTTCCTTTCAGTACTCGGCCGTATCTGAAAATCTACTTGAAGGTTGAACTGAGCTAGTGTTGGGCGTACTAACGATAGTAAAATTTGGCAAAAAGTCATTATGTTCTTTAAAGTTTTTAAAAAAATTAAAAAATATTGCAAAAAAGAGCTCGAAGCGTTTAAATAAATAACGGAATTAATATATTAATTTTTTTACATTTTTCAAATTTCTTTACAAAATGAAGTTCATAACTTCGCTATCTTAACCCTATGTGTACTTATTAATTGGTGTAGGTTTAGAACCTGTACGGCATAAAGTTACATATCTTTCCCATTGTGATGAGAATCTACTGGTACCCTTCGAACTATCGCTGGTAAACCAGCTTTCCGACCGGTTTGACAAAAGTGCAATTTGAATTTCGTTTTCTTTTTGAAAAACCTTTCGGAGGTTGAAAGATCCAAAAAAATTACAAAAGTCCTGAACCTTCTATACAAAGTGTAATCAACTTTTTGTGGGAAAATTTTTGAAATTTTTAAAACCGTTAAAAAGTTTGAATCCTAGAAAACCGTTATTAGAACAACTTAATATTTATCATTTTAATTCTTAATTTATTATACTGGATAGACCTGGAAGTGACTTGGATCCTACTGGATCACGTTTTAAAGATCTGGAAGTGAACTGGATCCTACTGGATCTTGTTTTTGTGGGTCTGGAAGTGACCTGGATCCTACTGGACCTAATTTTAAAGTTCTGGAAGTGAACTGGATCTTGTTTTTGTGGATCGAGAAGTGAACTGGATCCTACTGGATCTTATTTTTTAGATCTGAAAGTGACCTGCATCCTACTGGATCAATTACTGATCACTGGGACTGGAAATGCAATTTTTCCTTCAATAAAGGACCTGGATCTTTAATGCATCAAATACTAATATCCCTCATTATCTTCAAAACAGACACTTAAATGACATGCAAAGTAGTGAATAATTTGACGACAATGAGTCGGTAGTAAAAAAAAATTAAAATAATAAATTCATAGAAATATAGATAGACACGTGGTGATGATGTGCCTATAATGAAAAAATGTAAAACAATATGAACATATGTTAAAAAATGATTAAGTTGTCTTTGAATAAGGCTGTGAAATGCAAACATAAACTAGGTTTGGAGGCGCTATGAGGAATTTTTGTTGTTTGTTGAATAAATTTTTTGAATTTAAATGAGACGTCCTTAGACGTTTTTTGCAGCTGGCTCTATCGGTGGCTTCTATCTGGCAATTACCGATGCTATGACTATCAATAGCTTCTCTCCACGAGTTCTTGGAACACTAAAGCTACATTTAGTGAAATTCAAGTTATAAAATTGGCCTTAAAATCCACAAAAACCACCAAATGCTTCCAAAACCTCCAAAATCCACCTAATACCCTCAAAACATCTCCAAAGCTTCTCAAATCCTTCAAATATCACTACCATACCCAATCTCCCTCCAACCTCCATCAACAAACAAAACAAAAACAACAACAATTCTCAATTCAGAATGAAAAGAAGCGGAAAAATGAAGGAAATGAAGGAAAAAAGAAATATCTTCAACATAATTGACATTTAATAATTTATGATCGCGATGAAATCTCTTGACAATTGCACAGCATTTGCTGACAACAGAAACATATCAACATTATAACATCCACATTTGCTTTTGTGACTCTTTTCTTTTCCATTTAACAGAACTTTTTTTTATTATTATTATATATTCCACATCCAATAATATTTTCATCTCTCTTGCTCATGTCTCTTTTTTTTCAAGTGCATGTTTTGTTGATGGGAATTTGGGTGAGGAAAAATTTGTCCATTTGACCTGAATTACTCTCGAGCTGAGCTACTCTCGAGCTGAGCTGCTCTCGAGCTGAGCTACTCTCGAGCTGAGCTACTCTCGAGCTGAGCTACTCTCAAGCTGAGCTACTCTCGAGCTGAGCTACTCTCGAGCTGAGCTACTCTTGAGCTGAGCTACTCTCGAGCTGAGCTACTCTCGAGCTGAGCTACTCTCGAGCTGAGCTACTCTCGAGCTGAGCTACTCTCAAGCTGAGCTACTCTCGAGCTGAGCTACTCTCAAGCTGAGCTATCCAAGCTGAGTTAACTCTCGAGCGACTTTTAAGCTGAGTTTTTCTCCAGCTAGACATCCTTAAAGCTGAGCGTCTACAAAGTGACTATATATACAGCATAGTGTCCCATGAGTTCACATATCTGATGCTAATTGCTCATAAAGCTGAGCTGTTCGTCTTCACAGCTGACTCTAGTCGACTAAACCTCATGCAAAACTCAATACAATGAGCAAGTCAAGCTTCCTTCTAACTATGTATCCGTCCCTGATCATCCATTAAAAAAAAGTCTAATATCCCCAAAAATATGCGCTCATGTCACAACAACCATCCACAACAATTCACATTTATTTTTTTGCATGCATATAATATAAAGTCATAAAAAATCGCTATCTGACAGGCCGTCGCTGTAAATCATGTTAGATATGAAGAATGAAAAAATTATTATCATTTCTTGCCATAGAATGAATATATAAAAAAAATATTATTTATATTTGAAATGAGAAATAATTTATGATGTGGCCCCGCAAGCGGCATTAGCGTATGAAAAAAAAATCTCCACTTTTTTGCATTCATTCAGAAGTTCAAACTGTCAACTGTTATTCTCGCTGTCTCGTTTAAATAGTTTTTTTCATATTATGAATAGCGATAAGCATTTTGTTTAGGTTGAATCGACTGACATAATCGTGAAATATTATTGACATTTTTGTGTATTGAGCTTATTGAATCAAAAGGCTTTTTTTTTCAGTGTTTTATGAAGACAGGCTAGCGATAAATTTTAAATATGGGTAAAAAAATTGAATGTTGAAATGAATTTTGGTAGTAAAATATTGATTTATGGAAGCTTTTTAGTAGTGGAATGATGAGGGGATTAGTGAGAGGAATGTGGTAAGCTGAGAGTTGGAAGTTGTGGATTAATTCGGTTGTATGGCAGGTTCTTAGAATTTGTGTCAGATTTTATCTAAGATTCTCTCGATTTGTCCTCAAACTCTCTCAATTTGTCTTCAAATTCTCTCAATTTTTCTTCAAATTCTCTCAATTTTGTCCTCAAATTCTCTCAATTTATTCTCAAATTCTCTCAAATTGGTCCTAAAATTCTCTCAATTTTGTCTTAAAATTGTCTCAATTTGTCCTCAAATTCTCTCAATTTATCCTCAAATTCTCTCAATTTTTACCTCAAATTCTCTCAATTTATTCTCAAAATTTTCAATTTGTCCTCAAATTCTCTCAATTTATTCTCAAATTCTCTCAATTTATCCTCAAATTCTCTCAATTTGTCCTCAAATTCTCTCAATTTCTCAAATTCTCTCAATTTTGTCCTCAAATTCTCTCAATTTATTCTCAAATTCTCTCAAATTGGTCCTAAAATTCTCTCAATTTTGTCTTAAAATTGTCTCAATTTGTCCTCAAATTCTCTCAATTTATCCTCAAATTCTCTCAATTTTTACCTCAAATTCTCTCAATTTATTCTCAAAATTTTCAATTTGTCCTCAAATTCTCTCAATTTATTCTCAAATTCTCTCAATTTATCCTCAAATTCTCTCAATTTTGTCCTCAAATTCTCACAATTTTATTCTCAAATTTTCTCAATTTATTCTCAAACTCTCTCAATTTCTCTCTTTTCAAATTCTCTCATTTACTGAATTCCTCACATGCATCTCTCAATTCTCCACATCTCCAATCTCCTATCCCAACACATAAATCTCAGCTTGAAATTCCAGCTCCTTCAAAATAAACACAATTTTCGCATTAATAATGACCCACATAATTTCCACCAGTAGTCTCAATATCCACATATTAACTAGCCTCATATTTTATTCTGCCATATCCAATACCAGCAGTAAATAAAACAACATCAGAAAAATAATATAATATTAAGCAGTTCCACCATCAAAGTACAAAATCGCATTGAATGAATTAATAAATCTTCTTAATAAACACACGAGAGAAATAAATTGTGAGCGAGAAGTCAAGTAACCTAGTAAGTTGATGGCTGTCATGGTTCACAATATGCGACAACAGCACCAAATAACATTATAAATATGTAAATGATTGCATGTGAGAGGGCAAGCAATATGGTGGAATGGAAGTAAGTTGTGGTGAGTTAGAGGAGTTGAGTGTGTGGATGGAGCGACTTTGTGGTATGAATTTTGATGGATTTGAAAGGGATTTGGTGGGTTTTGACCTTAAGATGAGGTATTTTGAATCAGTACAACTGGGCAGACACCTGGTATACCAGGTGTGACTTCTGTGGTGTACCATTGGGACAGTACAGGTACACCACCTTACATTGGTGCATCATTGGTACCGTATCGTACCAACACTGCAGAAATCAGCTCTTGGTAATCGAATAAACCGATCTATTCAAGTTCTGGCTAATATCTAGGACTTTGTGGATCTTAATATGAGCTTAGTCACTTCTACCGGACTTATTACCCTTCAACTAATCAACCCAACCCCCAAAAGCACCCAAACGATCCCCAACTAACCTATACCGTACTATACCATTCCAACACCTCAGAGCTCAACCCCTAGTAATGAAATAACCGATCATTTGAAGATTCTGGTTACTAGGACTAGGACCCAAACCAACCCCAACTAACCTCCATCAATCCCAAAGTCTAGCTAATTCCACCAGGTGTACTATTGTACCGTACCGGCGATGATTCTGGTTATTCCTAGGACTTTGGTGACCTAAATATTGGTTAGGACACCTATGCACCCCTCAATACCCTTCATTAAATCAGAATAATCCCCAAAACTACCCAAACCAACCCCAAATAACCTCCATCAATCCAAAAGTCCAGCTAACTCCAAGAAAAAATTAAAAATGCATAAAAAAATTGTTTTCACGCATGTTATTCACTTAAATTTATTCATTGCGACTGCTGATATAAATTTAAACATGCACAATATTTTATTATATTAAACATTCAACAATATCCGACCATATATCACATGTCATTAAATAAAAAAAATAAATTACTGCCTTCTCCAGTGTGTATTTATGGAATTGTGTTATTATTATGTTTATGGCAGACATAGAAACATGCCGAACTTACTTATAATCGCGGCCAGAGAAGAAAGAAAAAAAAATCAATGAAATGTGAAGAATAAGAAGAAAGTCTCGAGGAAGCGAACGAAATGGGAACAAGTAAGGCAGCAGCGGCAAAACAAGCAAATAAGACAAGTTGAAAACCAGACTGTCAGTTTACTTGACAGCTTTAACAACGAAATAAACAAAATAAGCTAATAAAGCATGAAAGAGAAGCACCGCGCGTCGACAGTGCCTTGCTTATTTTATTTTATTCTGTGTGAGTGAGTGTAAAGAGGGAGAAAAAGTAAACAAAATAATGTGAAATTATTTGGAATTAGCTGATTTTGTTGAGGGAAATGATTATGTTTTGGGGGAAGCATTTTGAATTTTGGTGGATAAGGCTTAGGCAGTGGTGTAAAGCTCTGAGAGTTGGTTAGTTTAATAACCTGTGCACCACGGCATACAAGGGTGTGGTTTCAGTCTTGGCTTACCACTAAGGTGTGTTTAGATTATTAACAATCCCGGATATCAAGATAGAATTCCTAACAACACAACGTGTTCGCTAGGGCACTGCTACGACGCTGTATTAACGAAAATAGTTTTTCTTACGGCATCGTGACTGTGGATTTTAACTCAAAATTTGGCAAACATTGTGTTTTGCCGGATTATACTCACTTATTCAGTTACTTCGTTGGCCATACAGACCATCTTTGATGTCTGACCTGTCTCAGTTGACTTCGTAATTTTTCGCTCGTGCTCCCGCCAAATTCTTCTGCTCAAATTTTAGACAAGTTCAAATATCACAAATCATTACATACTTGCCTAACTATTGCAACAATGTTCCTATGTGGAACTTAGGTTACAACCAAAAACTAATTCCATTGACCATCAAGTTGTGAGGGTTCAATTCCTTATTAGTTAACAGATTGTCTGTGCATACTTAGAAGACTATGTTTCATCACTTTTCTTTTTAATTTAAATTATTTTGAACAGCATCAAAAAATATGCTTTTTTCATTTACACTCTTACTGCCTTCTCAACTAGCAAAACATTATTTTAACAAGAGCATTATTGAGTGTCGGCAAGACAAAGTTCACAAAAAAATAAGCAAAATTTGATTTATTTAATAAAAATTTATTTCATATTTCCTCCATCATCTCAGCCATTCCATAAATTTCTCATTTTCATTAAAAAGCTAAATATCGTGTCAGATTATAATGTGCATCATGAAAGGTAGCAACAACAGCAATAATTCAAACATTCTTCCTTTTTTCGTTCCTGCCTTTCATACTTTAACTGTATGCAAGCATGAATAAACGTGACATGAATATGGGCGATGTAGCTTAAAGGTGGCGACTCACAAGACGATGAATTATGGATTCACATACAAATTATATAAAGGTCTTCGTGCCCATCTTTATTTCCTTTTACATTATCTACAATCTTTTGTCGACTCTCTCACTTGTTCTATATCTCCATCTCACTCACTCATGCAATCCGCTGGTCGATTTTAGTAGGAAAAAAAATGAATTTTAAACCCGTTTCACGAGCAAGGCTTAATAAATCACGGCAGCGATGTCTGATGACAGTAAAGATAGCATTTTTCATACGAAAGCCAGAATATTAAATAATGCAGTGTAAAAATGAGGAACTTTTGGAAGTGGGGAAATGGAAAAAGGAAGAAGATATTTTTTAAATGTGTCAAGATTTTTATGAGATATTTTGATAAATTTTTGGGGCTGTTTATCTGTGGATGCTTGAGAAAGTTACTCGCTGGAAGCAAAAGTTGACCTTTACTTCCTGAATGCTTAAGTTAACTGTAATTAGCCTTCAGACGATTTTCAGATAGTTTTGTTATTAGAGTATAAGTTTGTAGATCAGAGAGACAGTCAAGGGGTCAGCACAAACTACAATCTCAATAGGGTTCACCTCAGAGTTGGCATAACTCCAATGCGGAGGCAGCCTCTACTGGAGTCCGGACTCCATTGGGGTCCGGACTCGATTGGAGTCGACTTTAATTTTGAGAGTGACTCCATAGTGGAGGCATCTTATTGAACCAACTCCGGTTCACCTCCTTGGCTCATCCAATGATCAGCGTAGGCAGAAATACGGAAGATTGCAAATTTGGTCAGGATCGCCAAAATTTAGAGAGATTTTGGGATTTTTTCATGAAAAACCCTAGAAAATTGAAGAATATTTCCAAAGAGAGGTAGTTGACCACCCCTATTCCATCCTATCTATGAATACCCCCCTAAATCCTATTCATGAATACCTCCCTTCATCTTATCCATGAATACCCCCTTAACACTTCCTATCCATCCATACCCCCCTTGCATCCAATTTTCAAGATCATCATCACCAATAATGACCAACATTTTCAAACCAATAAAAAAGCATAAATGAAATAACACGAAAAAAGTCGCTTATTTTATCTTAACAAAATCATCAGCAAGTTGGCAACTTTGTTGAACTTTTTCCTTGGTCATGTTTATGCTCTTTAAGCATTATTGTTACAGTAAAAAAATGTGGATAAATAAAAAACAATTGTTTAAGAAAATAAAAAAAGAATAAAAGAAAAATTGTTGAGATATTGAGCATTTAAAAATAAAGATGAGTCTCAAGGCACTATTCACATTATTTGTAAATTATTGTTGGGGATTATGGTGAAAAGAAAGGAATGAGAATGAGTTCCTTGGGTGGATTTTGGGTCAGATAATGCCGAATTTTGGATATTCTCATCAATCCTTATTGAAAATTTATTTAGGAAATGATATTTTGCTACACAGCGATGGTCAAGTGACAATGCAGTAATAAGATTGACTTGGACTGCGTGTTGTATGTCTTTGGACAAACTGAATTCAGAAACTCTAACTGTCCTTCCAAAAAAATGAAAAATATCCTAAAAATCACAATTTTTATGATAGTATGTATGTGACACTTAGCTACCACCTTAGGACAGTAATGGACAACCTCGACCAAAACAGCACACGGTCCATGGCAGTTCCAACAATTTTTGGCGGCACACATGTTGTCCACTTCTCTAGGATATTAATCTATCCAGCTTTAAAGTCAATTTCTGAAGCAATCTTGTGCACAACATCGAATTTTGATAGATCTTGCTCTTTGCTCTAATTGATGGCATTGCTATGACCAAGCTATGACTGTGAAATATCAAAATAACACGAGAGTGTCCTGATGTTATCGTTACGACTGTTTTTGAATCATTTGAATGTCAATTAATGCAATTTTCAGCTGTTTGTAGCTCAAGATGAGGAAGTGTTGACTTCACATCATCCAAAGCACCTCTAGGACACCTCCAGCATCAAATTCCATCAAAATATCATCATCTAAATTCTAACAAAATAGTTCCAAGGCAAAAAAAACCTTTAAAATCCATAAGATTCCTTTCCCTTTTATTTTCGCATTCTCTAAGTAAGAACAAGGAAATAACAATAAGAGAATGTGGAGACAAATCAGACAATGTACAAATAATGCAATAAGAAAGGCGAGGAGACAGAAAACAGCTCTTTAAACACAATATAAAACACATTATCCATGATAATAATCACAAATGTGTGTTCCTTCTCCTCTTTCTCATCTTCATTCGCACACGCTGTTTATTTATTAATGAGATTTTTGATAAGGCTAAGGGAAAGAATGGCTCTTAGGCATATATTGGCATGTTTGTCTTAGACAGGCTACAACATGAGATATTTTGCTTGCTTTTTTCTCGTGAATTTCTTTAACAAATTTATTCTAAAGTGATCTTTTGGCATTGAATTTGTTTAAAACATTTAATTGTGATTTGTTGGTACATTGTGGGAAATGAGAGGATTTGTAAGATGCTGTGTTAAGTGATAAGATGAGAGGGTCATCGACTTTGGTGACTTTTTTTGATGATTCTCTTAAATTACTCGAGAATCTCGATGGTTGCACAGTCTAGAGTCCTTAGTGATGTTTATTCACTTATTACGCTGGCCATACAGATCAGCTATGATCCATGGCCTGTCTCAGTTGACGTCCAGAACAGGCTCCATCGCTGGCTGCCTTTTGTCAAGTTCCAATTCCTCAAATATATCCAAACCCTCTTAAATCACTTAAATCCACTCAAAAAAACCAATAAATTCTCTCAAATCTCCTAAATCCAATTTCAAAATACCTCAAAAGTCACTTCCAACACTCAAAACTTAAAAAATCTTTAAATGCACTTAAAGCCAACCAATTTAAAATCCAATAGATTACGATACAGACATGACATTTATAGACAAATTTATGTTATGTTCATCAACAAATTAAATTTATGTCACAACTTGTTTAAAATTGGAATTTACATTTTTTTTTGTCATTTATGTGCTGTGTCGTGCTGTTGGGGAATGCTGTATAATACAACACATTTGAGACATAGTCTTAATGAACTTTGTAATGACATTATTTGAGTTAATTAAGAGAGTTTTGTGTGTTATTGGCTTTTTGTCATGATGAAGAGTAGGTAGAGGGGATTTTAAATTGGAGATGGAAGTTTACAGCAGAGTTGGAAGGAGTTTTGGAGTCGGAACTTCAGTGAGAGGAGTTTTTGGAATTTTTGGGGATATTTTCTTCTCTAAAAGTTCAAAAATTAATCTCCACTGGAGGTTAGACTCTGAAAAAAGTCCACTCTGTGGAGTCTGGATTAGATATAACTTCTGATTAGCAACGAAAGTTATATGAAAATCAGTTCGCTCGCTGTAGTCTGGATTCCAAAAGTTGATGCTTGACTCTATTGGAGCTCCTGGCAACTCTGGCATAAATAGACACGATTCCAAATCATTTCACTTTATTATACATTAGGGTTTGCTAAAACTAAATGCACAGGCTTAAATAGATGCATAAAAATGCTGATCTCTGGATGCGCTTCTAGAATAATAGAAAATACAGGTCTGCAGTTTTTCGGCAAACTCTATATCGGCATATTAAGGTTCGTAGAAACTTTCAGCGATGAATTGTCTCAGACTCAAGTTTACTGATGGCACCCAAGTGTCTGTAGAGCTAGACATTAGCTAAACATTAAGCAATATAAAATCAGGCTTGAATTTTTCGCACAAATAGGTTACAACTCGTTCTATCAATAGTGATAGATCCAAAATGGCCCCTTAGCGGACGAGACTCTGACTTGGTTCCAATTAAGTGCGATTTTTCTCTATTGGCTAAGGGTTCCATGAATTAGAGATTGAGAAATTTTCGGGTGTCCAACTCTGTTTCGGTCTCGAGAATTTATTGAGACACAGACATTGGGAAACCCTAAATCCGCCTCATACCAGAGACACGCCGGTCTAGAGCTAGATTATTGGACTAATTGTGTTATATCCAAGACGTATTTACGTTCACTAAACGTACAAATTAAACTAATCAAACTAATTTCTCCTTGCATATCCCTAGAAATTCTCAAGAAAATTGTCACTTTAACAACCTTAAACGTCTCAACTATTAATCCACTTAGCTATTTTAATTCTCATGTATAACAAAGACATTTCAAACCAATAAATATTCAAATAATTGTAATTATAAATCTTGATGTAACAATTTAGGAAGGAAAATCAGTGCTCAAGAATGAAAATTAATGAAAAATTTTTCATCATCATTTTTGTGTTTGTGTGAATCTTATTCAGCTTGATGTTAGAAAGTTAAGCCGAATATTTATGGTTGTGCTGACAAGATGAAGAAAATACCCAAAAAAAAAATATCTTTCCTCTTTCCGAGCGAGAGGAAAGAAGTCACAAGCGAGTGAATTTATGGCATTTTAAAATCCCCTCGTTTTTTTTAAATTTTCATGCAGCATCTTCACAAGCCAAAAAGATTCAAATAAATCTGAAATGCTCGAGATGAGAAAATGAAAATTAATTTCACATATTTTCGAGACGATAAATTTTCATTTAATTATGAACATAAATTTGAGGAAATATGTAAAGTATCACGTTTAAGTATCAACAGAAACAAAAACAAAACCGACAATTGACAGCTTTGCTGAGTGAGGACGGGATATTTATTCGATGTGGATGTGAGGGATATGAGGAAAAAATATTTGAAATTTGTGACTTAATTGATGGAAATGTCTTAATAATTTATATTTGTTATGTTATAAATTTGACAAATTTTTAATAAAATTAATTTGAACAAATTTTTAAAATTAACTTTATTAAAAAAATTAAAAATTAAAGTTATTAAAAATTTGAAAATTCAAAAAAAAAAATTGAAAATTGTAAGTTTTTTTTTAAAATATTTGAAATATAATTAAGGCATAAAACAAATCGATTGAATTTTTAATTTGAAAATTGAAATTCTAATTTATTTTAGGTATTTAGAAAAATCATATTTTTTCGATATTCGTACCTATTTCTAAATAAAGTTTTTAATTTTCTGAAAATTGAAATTTGTAACTTTAGAAAGTTTTTCAACTCTCAAAAGTTAAATTTCCAATTTTTGAAAAATAAATTTTCAATTTTTGAAAATTAAAATACCAATTTTTGGAAAGTTAGATTTTGAATTATCAATTTTTGGATATTAAATTTCTATTTCTTATTTTTTTAATATTCAATTTCTCAAAATTTTAAAACAAAAAGTTTTTGAAAATTAAATTTTTGATTTTAGAACTGAATTTTTGGTTTTTAAACTTTAAATTTCATACATTTTTAAAAAATTTCAGATTTTTAAAATTTAAATTTATGATTTTTTGAAAATTAAATTCAAAATTCTTTATTCTCAATCTTTGAAAATTCATTTTTTTAAATTTTGAAAATTAAACGTTAATTCTCTATTTTTGAAAATTAATTTTTAAATTTTTGAAAATTTTTCCATTTTTTTAAAGTCAAATTTTCTTTTTTTAAAATCAATAAATTTTAAAATTTATAAAAAGGTTTTTTATTTTGAAAATTCAATTTTATTTCTTTGAATTTCATCAATCTTCATAAATTCTGATCTCATTTTTTTAAATTTTATCTTTTTCTCAATTTTCTCCCCACTTTCACATATCCCAAACTAAGAGTATCATGTAATTACATTTATGTTATTTACTTAATGCATTTTTTATTGTTATGATTCTTTTAAATGTTGTTTGACTGTCAAGAACTTTATGTGATCTGTATTTCAAACAAGATGAACAAGTGCTGAGTGAAAAATGCTGTAAAAATATTTTCTTTAAATGTTATTGCAGTTTGTGATAGGTTGTAAATTTTGATGTTAAATTGAATGTTGGAATTTTTGAGAATTTTTTAAGAAAATTTTAATTCAAAAGTTAAAAAATTGAGTATTTTTGTGCAATTTTTGCTTGCATTTTAGCTGATAATCTTCAAAAAAAAACTTTAAATTCAAGTTTATCAAAAATAGAAATTCCTAATTCTCATAATTTTCAAAATCCATTAGAAATTCACCTAAAAAATCCAATAAAATCTCAAATAATTTTCCTCAAAGGCACCATCAACCCAAAAGTCTCATAAATTAACATGAAAAATCGCCATTTAAAATTCTTTTGAGAGATTTTTATAATGCAATTAATATAAAAATGTCAACGAGTGTAAAAGTCGTCAAAGCTGATGCTGAAAAATATTTAATCACATGACGATATTTCATTTTCTTTGCAAATGTGTGCTCAACTTCTGGTCTTCATTTATTCATTAATTCATATTTTTGCAAGAATGAATATAAACTTAATTATTTATTGCCACTTTGAATTGCTGTTGACTGTCATGCCATGCTGATGTCTGCAATAAAATTTTTGAATATATTATACTGTGTGTGAGTAAAAAATGCGTTTTTTAAGAATAATGAGTAATTCTTTCAGTAATTATGTTTTTAAAAATTCAAATTTATTTAAATTGAAGAATTTTTTAACGTTTTTTTTAAATAAATTTTCTGAATTGTTGAAATTTTTGCGGCTTTTAAATCCATAAATCTTGTAAATTTGAAACATAATTTTTAAAAATGTTTCAATAAATTTAAAAAATTTCTCAATAAATTCTTAAAATGCTGCAAATTTAAATTTCATATTTTAAACAAATGTTTGAAAAATGTTGAAAAATACTTTTTTATTCAATTTCAAATAAAATTCTTCAAAAATTTTGAAAAAAAATATTTTATAACTCGTTAAAAAAATCAAAAATTAAAAAATAATAAAGTTTGAAAATTAAAAATTTAAAAATGTGAAATTTTGAAATTTTGAAAATTGGAAATAGATTATTTTTAACTTGAAAATTAAAAATTTAGAATGTGAAAATTTAAAATTTATAATTTGAAAATTTAAAATTAAGAATTTGAAATTAAAAATTTGAAATTGAAAATTGAAAATTTAGAATTTGAAAATTGAAAATTAAGAATTTGAAAATTCAAATATTTAATGAAAGTTAAAAAAAATATCTCAAGTTTGTAAATAAATTTTAAAAAATTTTAAGTTTGTTTTAGAAAAATGTTTTAAAATAAAACATTTAATAAACTAATTTTCTTTCCATAAATATGATGAAAATTTATATTTTCAGATGACTTTAAAATTTAATTTATTTCTAAAATTTTCAACTCTTCTTTAAAGTTTTTCAATAAATTCAAAATTACTCATTTTACCATAAAACTTTGCTAACAAAAATATTTTCCATCAAGCTAAAATTGCGCTCATAAAATATTTCATTTAATATCCATAATCATAAAACTTGAAGGAAAAGAAATTAAAAAATTTTTCATGTTCAGTCATGAGAGTAAGGAAAGCTCAAAAAAAAAGAGAAATATTATGACAGGTCGAGTTATAAATGCGGTGTCTTATGTTGTAAATTTCATTCTACTTAATCACTCAGCAAACGTTTAAACAGAACGACGGTTGGATGGCAGGCAAATAATGATTCACAAATTTCACATTTAAATCACAATTAAGTGAGGTATGAATGGCTTTAAGTCAACTAAGCATAAATCTCGACTGAAATGTAAACATTTAACCTTTGCTTGAAATATTATTTCTACAATTGGATCAACAATTTCAATAATTGGTACATTATTTTTCGTATTTATTATTTGAGAAAGTTTTGTAACACACCGAAACCAAATTTATCCAATACAATTCTGTTCTTCTATTGAATGATACCAAAATAGAGTCAAACAAGAACAGCTGCTCGTATAATAAATTTATGTTTCTATATCTTCTCAGGTGACAACATCACAAACAATAATGTGCTGTGTCGCATTTTTATAAACTTCTATCGTCATTTAAAAATGAGAATATTTTTTTTATTTTAAAAAGCATAAAGATTGTGTGCATTTACTTTGTGTGGATGTGACACGAGTACAGTAAATTGTAATTTAATCTTAAAAGAATTTATGTTGCTTTATGTGAGCATCGTTGAGATGCGTTGTTTATGGAGCATGGAAATTAATATTCATGGTAGATTAGGTGGAATGAACGGAGTTCTTTGTAGTTGGTGACATATTTACGGGAGTGATTTTTATATTCATTTTTTTGAGGGTTTGGTGTGAATTTAGGATGAATAATTTTTTTAATTTTTTGATGGTTTTAAAATTGAAAATTATTAAAAAATTCTTGTTTTATTCTTAAGTTTTTAAAGTTAAAATTTTCCAATTTTAATGTTAAAGTTTTGAATTTTTAAAAATAAAATTTTCAAATTTAAAATTTTGAAGTTTAAATTTTTAATAAATTAATTAAAAAATTACAATTGAAATTTAATATTTTTGTTAAAAATTTTTTTAAAATTAAAACAATCAAAATTTAAATTTTGATATTAAAATTCTAAGTTTAAATTTTTTTTCATGAGATCTAAATTTTAAAATTTTAAATCTTAAGTTTTTTTTTCAAAGTTAATGAACTTTTTAGTTTCAAAATTCAAAATTTTAGTTTAAAATCAATAAATTTTCAAATTTTAAATTCAAAGTTTTGAATCCAAGTTTTAAAGTTTGTTATTTTTATTTAAATTTAAAATTTTAAATTTAAATAAAAATTTTAAATTGAATTTTTTTTAAATTTTAAATTGAAATTTTTCAATTCTAAATTGAATTTTTTTTTCAATTTTAAATTGAAATTTTAAATTTTTTATTTTTAAAAAAAAAATCAAATTTTTATTATTATTTATTAAAAAATTTTAATTTTTGTAAGTTATTATTTTTTAATTACGACGTAGATCCTTATTTCAAATTTAAATAAATTTTCAACTGTTTTAAACTTTAAAAAATGATTATCATATTTATCAATATCCCTTTATTTGCACACTTATCCAAACAATGACAGAACAAATTTTATTTTATTCAATTCATCTCCCAATTTGAAGCTTAAAGAAAAGACGTAATTTTTATTTTTCATCGAAATATATTTCAGACCTGTGAAATAAGTTTATTAAAACATTTGTGTCAATTTATTGGTTTTTAATTAATTATAGGTAAATACTCGAAAGAGGAGCGTTGTGATGACTTGCTAGTTTTATTCCTACTTACGTGGATATGAGGATGATAAAATTATGGCATGTGGAGACAGAATGATTACTTGAAAAACATTTGTTCAGTTTAAGTTGAATAATTATTATTATTTTTTCCAATATGGCATCCTTAATGAAGCATTGAGATATTTGAGGACAGTTTTGAGGTCTTTGGCACATAATGTGTCTCTACTGCTAGGTATACAAGGATATACTAGTATTTGAATAACTTTATATACGAAATCTTGCGCATATGAATTGTAACTGAGGACCTTGTTGGGTACATCAGGTCTTATGACGTACTCGTGTCTTTGCAATGTGCAGAGCTTCCAAATGTTTCAGATTCCAACTGTTGTCAATTGAATATGACTGTTGGAAGGTGTAAGAGACTCCCTTTATATATGGGGATATGTCTAGCTGTAGTGAGATTAGCAATTGGTACTCAATATGCTTTCTGCCTCAGGATATTTTGATGGCTTGACAATTTTCAATTAAATTTCAATTCCATTTCTGTTTTTCTTAATCAACAACATGATTATTATTTGTTAAAATTTTTCTGCTTTTATTGCATCTATTTATTATTCATTGTTTTTTTATCATATCAACAACTCATGTACCTACTTACTCACTTTAACTTTGAGTAAGAATATTTCACCAAAAAAAAACTTGATCAAACAAAATGAAATTTTAATATTAAATCTATCAATTGAATCGTTGATTAAGAAGTGTCTTAATTGTTGTTTTTCTCATTTAATTTGTTTAAGACGATCGAGCTGTTTCTTTTATTGCGCGTTTTAATGCTTAAAATGTTTAAACAGATGAAGTTGTTTCTTTTTTTTAAAAAAAAAAATTGTATTGTCATGCATTTAATTAAGGTTTTGAGGATACGTTTCGTTTGAATAAATTTAAAGGTTATGAATTTAAATTTCAATACTATTTTTTGCTGGCAAAACTTCTTTTCAATACTTTTTGCTGCCAATTTTGTTTCATGGCCTTTCAATGATGTCGCCTGAAACTGATCCTATCACAGGCTACCGCTTGATGATTAGTTCCCATTAATCTATTAGGAATCGTGAGCCGTTAGTAAAGCGGCTGAACAGATTTCTGTTCCTGGTTAAAATGGCTGCTTTTGCTAGATTCTTGTGCTGTTGCTCTGTTTCCGTTTGTTCGTTTGTACGCTAATAGATTATTCTTCTGCCAGCACTCCTTTTGCCTTTTACGTTATAAAACAATGTCTGATTCATACTTCCTTAGTATTGTGACCGATGGATGTCTTTACTTCCGATTTTATCTACAGAACTTGATCACAATTAACTTTGGCTACCGCTTGAAAATTTCCAATACCAAATGCAATATTGACTCGGCCAATATTTTCTTTCCATATATTTTTTGGCTTTAGTAAGGAAGCTACACAAATTATAAATTAAGTTCCAACCATGTGACATCATTAGTCTCATCCATTTTTATCACAACACGCTTAGCTTTAAATAACCCATTGTCAAAACTCTAATTATTCATCTGTCACAATAAATGCTTACCAAATATTTTATTTACCCCACACAAGACTCATGAATCATGAATCAAGCGAGAATGAGTCTAGAAAAAAAGAGGAATTTCGACATAACACATTAACAGTTTAAAAGGTTTAATGATAAAATTAGTGTCAATTTAAAAATAGAAAAATTACTTTTTTTTCTAGCTCAACCCTGAATTTTATGTCACATTTTTGTCGGTGACAAATTTTGTTATTAAATTTATTTGATGATGTGGGGCTGATACAGTCAGTTTGTGTATAAGCCTCGTATAAATATGTCCAAAAAATCTCCACAAAAGATCCCCATCATCACACATAATAGATCAAGACAAATCTCTCACAACACATTAGGTCTAAATTGTCGTGTATTTTATTAAAATAAAAACAAATTTCACCTACTTGGTGGATGATTGGATGTGATAAATTCATATGTCAGCCACAAAAAAATAAAGAAACTTCTTGTTCTTAAAGACATCACATGAAAGAAGACAAACATTCATTAAGCACAAGTGGTAGCCATTTAAATGGCTTTGTAAACTAATAGCTTGCTGTGAATGTTAATTGATCTATTTATTTTCTCTTCTTCGCATCTTTTCCTTCAGTCCGTGATATATTCTCATAAAGTATCTTGTCACAGACATACATAACATTCTGATCATTTTAAAAAGAATTGAATGTGATTTGGTTGTGGAATAGAGCGCATTTTGAGATTTGTCATGCTTGAGGATGCTCAGCTGGAGTTATGCTCTACTTGAGATATGATCAGTCCAAGAAATGCTCAGCTTAAGAAACGCTCATTTTTAAAATTGTTTAGATTAATGAACACTTAGCTGAAGTGATGCTTAGCTTGATAAACGCAAAGCTTGAGTAATGCTCAGCTGGAGTAACGATCGATCTGAATGATATTCAACTTAAAAATTTTTGAATAATTTTATTCTTGAGGAACGCTCAGCCGAAATTAAGCTCAGCTTGAAAAACGCACAGCTGAAGTAATCCTTAGCTTAGGTAGCGATCGATCTGAATGATATTCAGTTTAAAAAAAATTTGAATCATTTTCTTCTTGAAGCACGCTCAGCCAAAATAATGCTCAGCTTGAGAAACGCACAGCTGGAGTAATGCTCAGCTCGAGTAACGATCGATCTGAATGATATTTAGCTTAAAAAATTCGTGAATATTTTCTTTCTTAATAAACGCTCAGCTGGAGAAACGCTCAGACGGAATAATGCTCAGCTGGAGAAACGCTCAGCCAAAATAATGTTCAGCTGGAGAAATGCATAACTTTAGTTCCGCTGAGCATGAATAGTGCTTAGTTTTCAAAACGCTCAGAATAGGAATGCTCAGCTTGAGTTACGATTAATCTCATTAATCTCAATGATGTCCAGCTTAAGGAACGCCCGGTTTTAAAAATGTTAATCTTGAGTGCTGCTCCGGAAAGCTTAGCCTAAAACTTAGCTTGAATTTTGAATGATGTTTAACCTGAAAATTGGCCCGTTATGGAACATTAAGCTAAAAAGAGTGATCAGCTTGAGTAACGCACAGCCCTAAGACTCCACTCATCCTAAATATCCATCAATTCCAGTCAATCCGACAAAACACCAAAACCAATCCCTTTCATTCAGATCAATTTATCCTGCTCATTTGAAATCAAGAGTCACAAAATAAAAAAATCTTTAAGATAAATTTATGAGCACTGAGTTGAGCACGAAAATGTAATCAACTCAAAGAGATTGCTTATTGACGTGTCAAAGAAGTTATTTTAATTTTTATTTCAAGCTATTTCATGTATATTAGCTTATGTTATTGCGTTGTTTATGGCTCAAAAATGTCTATAAATTACAAAACACGCGGATGATGCGAGGAAAGTTATCTGAAAAAAGTGCTGCGGAAAAGAATTAAAAATGTGAAAATATTGCTTGAGATTGATGTTGTTTTGCAGGAATTGAGGATTGAATTAAGAAGAATGTGTTGTCAAGTTGGTGATTACTCATCAAATGAGTAATGGTGAAGTTATTAACTTATTTTGGCTGAGCGTCTTCTTTAAGCTCTACGTTGTCTCTAAACTAAACATTAGTCCCAAGCTGAGCGTCTTCTTCAAGCTGTGCGTTGTCTTTATGCTGAACATTTTCCCCAAGCTGAACGTCTTGTTCAAGCTGTACGTTGTCTTTAAGCTGAACAGTTGTCCCTACCTGAGCGTCTTCTTTAAGCTGTACGTTGTCTGTAAGCTGAACATTTCTCCCAAGCTAAGCGTTTTCTTCAAGCTGTACGTTGTCTTTAAGCTGAACAGTTTTCCCTAGCTGAGCGTCTTCTTTAAGCTGAACAGTTTTCCCTAGCTGAGCGTCTTCTTTAAGCTGTGCGTTGTCTCTAAGCTAAACGTCTTTTTCAAGCTATACATTTATTTAAGCTGAACAGTTGTCTCTAGCTGAGCGTTTTTCTTGCCTACATCTATTAAAAGCTGAGTGTTCCTCTCAAGCTGAGCGTTCCTCTTAAACTGACCGTCATTTAAGCTGAGTGTTCATCTCATGCTGAGCGTTCATCTCAAGCTGAGTGTTTCTCTTAAGCTGAGCGTTTTTGAAGCTGAACCTTTTTTTATCATGTTGCTTGTCATTAAAGCTGAGCGTCTTCTTCAATCTGTGCAAATTATTTTAGCTAGAAATTTCTCTCAAGCTGAGCGTTTTGTCTCGCTCGACCATTTCATAAATTCTACCTTTGAATCTGCAACTCCAAAGTCCTGCAAGTCTCATCAACATCCTCAACATTCTCAACTTTCCCTTTCCACTGCAGTCCATAGCCAAAGCAATCTCAAACGACATTCAACTCCATCATTTAATGAAAATTACATAAATTAATCACATATAAGATATCAAAAAAAATCTCGGTGGTCAACAGACATTCCATACAGAAACTTTAATGACTTAATTACTAGGCAATGACTTGAAACATTTATTTCATATTATCTTAAGCTGACAATGTTGCTGACTCAGACCGAACCTTAAAAAAATTGTGATTATCAACAATCAATTCATGAGAAATAACAAAATACCAGGGCGATAAAATCATGTAAAGTCATTGCCATAATCATCCATAAATTTGTAATTCCTCTACCATTTATATCCAACATTCACACATATAATTTTTGTGTAAAAAATTTGCAATCCACAAAAGTCGACACGTCGTAGTGTAAATAACAGCACAATGTTACAAGCTGACTGATCATAAGCTTTAGATAAAGTCATTCAAAATGTGATTAACAGAGTTTTTCTTAATGACATCTCACTCGTTTCTTCTTTTTTATTACCATACCTTCCTTATGCATTTGCAATCGCTTTTTTTGTCATTGACACTTTTACGACATCTTAAAGTCTCGTTTCCTTACCATTCTCATCATGTTTTTTGAATTGGATGTATTTGTATGAATGTTGTGTTTAACTCATTTAATGAATGGTCCGCTTTGGGGGCTTTAATGAGGTATGTCTTTTTTGCTTTTCGTTGTGGGGATTCTTGTCATGTTGAATGTCGAGTTGAGAAGGTGATCTGTGTGATTTGGAATGTAAAGAGGAAAGGTTAGGGGAATTTATTGAATAGATATCCTGTGGATGTGCATTTGGATGTTGATGGATTAAGGGTAGGGCGGCCATCTGCTGTATTTGTGCCGGAACGCTACTGTACTTTTCTACCTTGCTGCTGTGTCCCGGCAAAGCCTCGAAATTTCCCAATTTTTCAACAAGTCAAAAACTCCAATGGAATTTTTGACAAATTTTGAAAATTTTCCTTTTGAAGGTCCGGGTTCAAGCCCAGGACTGAAAATATTTTTTTCGGAATTTCAATTATTTTCTGCGCTTTTTTTTTGCCAGTTTCTTAGAAGTGTCCCGATATTTTGCGAAAATCCTCTAACCACCCTTATTTAAGAGAAAATTGTTGTGCATGTATGACATGCTGAAAGCCAGCGTAAACGAATAGAAAAACTGACCGTTAATTTTGTACGGTTTTGCACGAATTTGTAACGTTTTTAGCACCAAAAATTTGAATAAAAATTTAACGGAAAAAACACGAAATTTTTATTGTTAATATCAATTGATATTTACTGAATTAACCATGTATTTGGTATTATTCTTGCAAATTGTCAACTAATTAACAGTCAAATTTAAAATTAATGTTTTAAATTCAAGAAAAAGTTATATTATTGGATTAATTTTTAACGGTTTTCTAAATTTCAAACATAAGTGCTAAAACGAATTCTTGAATGCTAAAACGAATTCTCGATCCGTTTACGCTGGGCTGAAAGATAGCTAGCTTTTAGTTTATGAGGTTAAATTGAAGATTATGTTGTCAAGGCTCCCAAAAACTCATCCATAGCTACATCGATCATTGTCAGCATTAAACATGATCACTAGGATTCAAAAGCTAAGTTTGATGAAGCTCGATTGGCGACAAGATGGGCGTTGAAGCTCAAATGCTGCGATCGTCATGCTTTCTTACTTATTTCACTGACCGTACAGATCAAGTGTGATCCATGGCCTCTCTCAATCGGCTCCTGAAGCTGGCTCTATCGCTGGCTACCGCTTGCCAATTACCAATTCCAAGTGTGACACTTTCTCTATCGACAGCTTCTTTCCATGTGTTTTTCGGCCTACCAAAATGCCAAAATGCATTCCACACTCTTGTATTCTTAGTTCCCGAAGCTTTCCAGACTCTGAATGAGCATAACATAATTCAGTGTTGCAAAACCTTTCATTTATTGCAACATACCTTGGTCGTAAGCCTTAACCGAAACCGCAAACGACATACGGCTCATGGCATTTTCATCATATTGTGTTCCATTATTTTTGTGTTCCTCACGGCATACAGGTTGCCCATCACTGACTTAAGCGAATAACCCCTCAAAGCTAACAACCACCTCACACCTCTCTGGATCAAAAACCTATGATAATGATAAATTATTCACCTTCCAGCTACTTATCCTCACATTTCTCAAACCTACCAATCTCAACTATAATCACGATACAAAATGATCATCACGGAACTTTGTCGCCTCTAGCAGTTTAAAAAAGAGTGTGTAAAAGTAATTAATTAAAGACATAAATTATTACAGCATGTATCGTTCCATCTCACTTCCATCCATATATTATGTGGACAATCCAAGAGAGTTGATGAAGGAGGAAGACAAGACATGGTAAGAAGAACCGATTGCTAACTTGTTGTCATTTTACACACAACAGCATGTAACATAAAGCTGAGAATTCTCAAGGAAACGACACAAAAAAAAATAAAATATAATAAAAATTGCTGAAAGGAAAGTGAGAATGATAAAATGTTTTTGATAATATCATGAAGATATGTTGAAAATGAATTGTGTGAGTGAGATGGAGAGAGACAGGACAGTCACATACTTCACATGACAGAGGAAATCTTGTTGAGAAAATTAATAGCCTCATAAATTGCCAAGTGTGGACAGTGGATAATTTATTAGCGACAACTTGAATCGTAGTGCTGTTTTTTTTTTGTGAATGTGTTACTTCTTTTTTAAGTTATTGCATGATCAAGCAGAAATGACGAGAGGTTGGGTTGGGAAGCTTCTCTTTTTTTTTGTTGAGGCAAGTTTTTGGTAAGTTTGGATGGGAATTATGGATGGATTTTGAATTTTTAAATTTATTGGGAAATGGGATAAGTTCAGTTGAATTTAGTCAATTTAAGGATATGATAAGTTCAGTCAAATTAGGTAAAAGCATGCAAAAATAATTAAATTAAATCAAACCAGAAATTGGATGCGTTCAGTCAAACTAGGAAAGGAATAAGTTCAGTTAAAATAGGAAAGAGATGAGTTCTGTCAAATTAGGAAAAGGATAGGTTCAGTCAAACTAGGAAAGAGATGAGTTCAGTCAAACTAGGAAAGGGTAAGTTCAGTTGAACAAGGACACGAAAACAAGTAAGTTAAGTCAAATTATGAACATGATAAGTTCAGTTAACCCAACAATAAGTCAAAAACCCAAAAAATCACTGACATCCCAACAACATCACCCCCTCCACATCCAATCAATATTTCATCTGACATCCAACACAATCACAATAAACCATACCTGACAATAAAACAATTCTAAAGAGCAAAAAAGTTTATCAACTAACAAGCAACAAAAACTTGTGAACAGAACAGAAAACTGAAACAAAAAAAAAGAATTGCAAACAAAACAAGCAGAACAAGAAGAAGTAAAAAGTCTTGCATTTTGTAAGACAACTGAACCATTCATAATTAACATGCACAAAATACAACAATTTAGTTTAAGTATTTTACAATGTGACTGCACAATGTGAATACAGACAACGGATAAAATAATGCAAGAAAGCGAGAATAAAAATATAAAAAATAAAAGGAATTGCAATTGAGGTATTAAAAAAAGAATACAAGAAGCATTTCATTTGTGACTTGTCGGCTGTTTAATTTATGACATTCGGTTAGTGAGGAAAAAAGTATTAAAATGAATGGGTTAAATTATGGTGTATGAGGTGGAATGTGAAGGGGGTTTGGAGTGATCATAAGAGAGGGACTGGAGAGGGGTGAGATAAAACTAGTCAAATCATCTAAAATACTCAAAAATGATCAGCAACTTTCAAAATGTGGTTAAAAAACATTCAAAAATGACCGAAAACATTCAAAAACCTTCAAAAATTATCAAAAACATTCAAAATGGATAAGAAACATTCAATAATGTTTTTAAATAACATTCAAAAGTGTCCAAAAATATTTTAAAACATTGAAAAAAGGTCAGAAACATTTAAAAATGACCAAAAACATTCAAAAAATGATCAAAAACATTCATCAATCATCAAAAACGTTGAATATTGATCAAAAACGTTTAAAAATTGTCAGCAACCTTTTAAAACTATTAAAAAACATTCGAAAACGTTCAACATTTATCAAAAACATTCAAAATCGATTAAAAAACATTCAAAATTGTCTAAAAACAATCAAAATTGACTTAAAAACATTCAAAAATGATCAAACCAACCGCAAATTGATCAGTTGAACACCCCTGATCAGACTCCATTACAAAATCACCAACTCAAATCACCAAAACCACTCTAAAAACTCATTAACTACAATGTTGCCATTTGTGCATAATAATCAGCTAATTAATGAGTCCCCTTGTTCAATAACAATCAGATTAAATATTTTACACATCGTCACCCCTGAAACGCACAAAAGACGTTAACTCACATGACTGAGTACACTTAAGCGTAACTTTAATTATCATAATAGTAAACATCAGGAATGCAATTGCAAAACACAATAAAACAAGATATAGAATGCGCATAAAAAATGTGCAAGTTAAGAATCTAGGGAAGGAATGAATTGTTGAGAAGTTGTTAAGAGGAATTGCAATAAAAAGTCAAAATGTGGTGAAGCTTGATGGAATGTTTTGTTGTGGAAGAAGTAAAGCAGTAACTTGACCTGTTGTATTCTTAGAATTGTCCTATTAAGGCTGAAGCAAAGTTTCATTTTTATGCAAAGCGATGCTTTATTTTTGGTATAAATTGATGCTTCATTTTAGTCCAAAGCGATGCTTCATTTTAGTCCAAAGCCATGTTTTATTTTAGTCCAAAGCAATGCTTTAATTTGGTACAAAGCAATGATTCATTTTGGCACAAAGCAATGCTTCATTTTGGTACAAAGCCATGCTTCATTTTAGTCCAAAGCGATGCTTCATTTTGATACAAAGCAATGATTCATTTTAATCCAAAGCGATGCTTCCTTTTTGTACAAAGCAATGCTTCATTTTGGTACAAAGCAATGCTTCATTTTAGTCCAAAGCGATGCTTTATTTCGTTCAAATCAACACCTTGTTTTGACCAAAACGACGCTTTTTAATTAAGTTGATGCTTTAATTTTCCAAAAGCGACGCTTCAACTTCACAAAAGCATTGACTTCCTTTATCAATCCTGCAATTAAATACTATATCCTTGACCATTCCAGACACCTCAATTCATACCTTTTTTTTGATAGCCATTTTATTGCTCCACACAACGCCGATCACTTCCTCACCTCACATTCATTTTATGTTCCTTTAAATGAAGTCTCATGATGCCAAACAAATTTTATATTCTTCGTGCAATGTCTTGAACTTTCTTATTTACATACTTACTTTATTCACTTTTGCCTTTATTATTTGAAAAAATGCCGACACTGTTTTGCCTACCAAAAGCATTTCATTGCTGCCAATGTTTTCTATCTCAAGTGAATAGCTCGTAAAAATCATTGATTATAAAGTAACGTGTCAGACATCTCATACTGTTTATATAAATATTGCAAATTATCACGCTATTTTCGAATAAATTGTATGCCACTCGTTTCGTGTACCGTCGTTGTGGTTAACAGAGTTGCAAAGAGTTGGACATAAATTTTTATTTTTGGGCAAATTTAAAGACTGTTTCTAGATAAGAATGAATGGATGGGGGTTATTGACATTGTTTTGGGGGTCAAGAAGCTTTATTGTGGTTTTACTTCGCATTTAGTGAAATTTAAGAGATGTTTTAAGTCAATTTTAAATCAACGATTTTAATTTGAGTCAATTTTAAATCAACGACTTAAATTTGAGTCAACTTTCAAAGCAACGACTTAAATTTGAGTCAATTTTAAATCAACGACTTAGATTTGAGTCAATTTTAAATCAACGACTTAAATTTGAGTCAATTTTAAATCAACGACTTAAATTTGAGTCAATTTTAAATCAACGACTTGAATTTGAGTCAATTTTAAAGCAACGACTTAGATTTGAGTCAATTTTTAAATCAACGACTTGAATTTGAGTCAATTTTAAATCAACGACTTAGATTTGAGTCAATTTTGAATCAACGACTTAAATTTTATTAAATTTTAAATCAATCCATCCCTTCAAAATGTCGAATCATATTAAGCAGAACTAACGGTCATCATACATGAAGCAACTCACCCATCACAAACATTAAATATCACCTGAAGGAAGTGACCCAAAATGTGCAAATTTTGGATGTATTCATGCAACAATGTTGCATAATTGTTTAAAGCAACATAAAAATTGTGTACTTAAATTGCATGTTTCACTTAAGCATACTCCTTGTGCCACTTAATTTGTAATTCACATAGATGAGAAAACTTGCAATTGTCGATGAAATGCTGTTGAAGATGAGCAATTTTACAATTGCATGTGAAACTTAATGAAAATGTTTCATTAATAATGGATTTTTTTACTATAATAATAAATAACCGGTGAGAGTAAATAAGGTGTGAGTGAGATGGAGCGACGACATATCAGACTTAAATAAATTTGTTGTTGCATATTATGAAAGCTTGTAAACAGCTTGTTGTTAATTTACGACTTAAATCATTGTTGAATTGACATTACACACCACAAGTTTTTATATATTTAACTTCGCGCACTGTGCTGTCATGTCAATTTGCGAATATGCTTGTTAATAAATATTTGCTGTGACTAATGAAATGATATTGCGGTTTTTTTGTGAGATCGCTGCTTTATTTCTCTTTTTTTATCTGCAGTTTTGTAAGTTGGAATTATTTATGATGTAAAAGTTGGTTTTTGGTGACTAAAGCGCATTTTTGGGGAGTTTCTTACTTGTTTTGTCCTCAATTTCTGAAATTTCGGACCCAATTCTAGATGAGAATTCATAATTTAAATAAATAGCTGTAATTTGGAATTATTTATGATGTAAAAGTTGGCTTTTGGTGTCTAAAGCGCATTTTTGGAGAGTTTCTTACTTGTGTAGTCCTCAATTTCTGATTTTTTGGACTCAATTCTAGATCATTTCTTATAATTTAAGTCAGTAAGTGGAACTTAAATTTATTTATGACTTAAAAGTTGGTTTTTGGTGGCTAAAGCGCATTTTTGGGGAGTTTTTTACTTGTTTGTTCTCAATTTCTAATTTTTTGGATTCAATTCTAGATCAACCTTCATAATTTAAGTAAGTAAGTGGAATTCAGAATTATTTATGATGTAAAAGTTGAATTTGGGTGGCTAAAGCGCATTTTTGGGGAGTTTCTTACTTGTTTTGTCCTCAATTTCTGAATTTTCGGACCCAATTCTAGATCATCCTATACAATTTATAGACAGACATAACCTCAAAAATGTCAGTCAGTCACATAACCTCAAAACGACTCAACATTCTCAAAATGTCAGCTAAAACTCTTTACCACGATCTACTTTCATGCTCTCATCTCAAGCAAGCAACTTATAAACAGCGCGGCATGTCAATTATGACAAGCTGTAATGCTTGAATGCACTATCAACATACATGTACGTCCATAAACATATATAAATTGTATAGTTCGCTATGTTGTTATTAACGTTAATCACATACATAAAAATGTGAAGTTAAATGAGAAATTTATGCGAAAAATGATAATTATATGGATATTTCATCAAATATGCGTGATTACAATTTGCGTGATACAAATTGCAATTGAGTGGCTTGAGTTGCCTTTAAGTTAAAAATGAATATTTTTGCAAACTATATAATTTTCATCCATAATCATAAAAGTGGGTGGGATACGATGGAAGAAGTGGCTGAAAATCGTTAAAAAATGTTGAATTTGAAGATTTATTTTAAAAAATTGTTGATTTTAAATTTTTAAATTTAGATTTTAAAAAATTATTGATTTGAAAATTTTAAATTTTAATTTTAAAAAAATTTTATAATTTTTGAAAATTTTAAATCAATTTTTGAAAATTTTAAATCAATTTTTGAAAATTTAAAATTTCTTTAAATAATTCCAAAATAGCTTTAATAAATTAAACTAATTTTGAAAAAGTTAGTAAATTTAAAAAAATTGATTGAATTATAAAATTTGTAAACTATTTTTAAAAAACTTAAAAATTTGACAATTTAAAAATTAAATTAGGTAAAGTTTAAAATTAAATTGATTTAAAAAAAGTTGAATTAATTTTTAAAAATTAATAAGAATATTTTTTTTTGCAATTTTAAATTTTAACAAATTTAAAAATTTTAGAGTAAAATTTAAAAATTTTTCTAAAATTAAACGATTGCAATTTTTTATTTAAAAAATTTAAACAATTTTATTTAAAAAATTTAAACAAATTTATTATAAAATTTAAAAAATTTTATTTAAAAATTTAAACAATTTTATTTCAAAAATTAAATCAATTTATTTAAAAATTTAAATTAAATTTTTTTTTAAAAATTTATTTAAAAATTTAAAAAAATATATATTTAAAAATTTAAACTATTTTACTTAAAAATTCAAAACAATCAAATTTTTGACCACCTAACCCCCTCAACACCCCCCACACCTCAATGGCAAAAGAGGCGCTTAAAACTATAAATTAAAGGTGCAAGTAATAAATGTAACTTAGATATATTACCTTAGCGTGTTAATAAGCATCAATGCATTGTGTATGTACGTAATGAGGCGCACTGTAAGAAGTAATATATCTTAATCACAATGTTTCCTTTCCTTTCAACGTCATGCTGCATAAAAACACTGTAAAATTAAAAATTGTAAAGAATAAGAGAAATTAAAAGAAATGAAAAAAAAAATAAAGTTATTGCCAATTGAAATGCAACATGGTGTAAGTCACTATATAATGAAATATCAAAAACCATTCATTAAGCTTTTCCTTTTTCTCGCCTTCTTTTTTTATTAGCTGACTTGGTGTGTTGGAAGGTGATTTGAGATGGAAAATTAGTCTATAATTAATTTTGCATATTTATTATTCAAATAAAGTTGAAAATTGAATTTTTTAGATTTTTTTGAGTCGATTTTCATTGAAAATTCAAGATTTTCTGGTGTTTTGACTCCAGTGTGCTAGTTGAGAGTCGATATAATAGGTCAACCCCCCATAAATGACATGGTGCCGGGCATAAATCAAGTCCAGCACCAAGTCAGAGCCCCAACGGCCTGGAGCCTAATTTAAAGTCGATTACCCGACTTGTGATTTTGACCAAATAACTCTTGGAGGGAGTCTGTGGATAGAGACAGTCCCTAATAGGCCATAACATGATTTCATGGTACAGAAAGACCACTACGGTACCTAAAAGCGGTCTCCTTGCCTATTAGGGAGTATAACACTTGATATTGGTAATTAGAGTACGGAAGCCAGCAATAGACCCAGATTTAGGTGTAATCTAACGGATGCCATGGATCACAATTGATCTATCCTTCCAAAAATCTACAAAAAATCCTAAAACTCATCCACCCATCCATCCATTCATCACTCAACAACTCAATCCATCATCATCAATTAATGATCAATCTATGTGCATAATATACAACACGTTAATAACTGATTTTGCATATGATTAACATTCAATAATAATTATCTAATTATTAATTCAAATCAAAACACTTAACAACATCGATAGACAACAACTAAGCGTAAATTGTGCAAATGAATTACGATTTGAGGTTTGCAATTAAGTGCCATTCAATAAATTACACATCGGGGCAATAGAGTATGTCTTTTGAATTGAGTCGAGATCGAGGGAAAATGATACTTTGAATAAAAATAATGTGGTCAAGTTAGGGAGGTGAGTTTAGGGTGGATAAGGCGCATTTTTAGGAATTGAATCAGTGGTCAAATAGGAGAGTTTGAGTTTGAGGTGGATAAGACGCATTTTTGAATATTGGATCAGTATTCAAGTTTGGGGAGTTTGAGTATGGCGCATTTTTGAAGATTGGATCAGTGTTTGACAATCAGTGTGCCGCGGCATAAGGTTGTCACCAAAATTTTTTTATAAATGACATGAAAAGAATGCAATTTGTGGTTTCGGTCGAGGCTTATCACTAAGGAATGCCTTTAACAAAAAGGTTGTCCACCACTGACTTGGATATTGATAGATTAAGGATACATTTGGATATTATGTTATGGTTGTGAGTGGAGGAGCGTGTAATTTGGTTTCGGAGTACAAATTTTGATTCCTGATTTTGTCACAAAGCGTTATGATGTATGTAGGGGTGCGTGAGGCTTTTCTGACCAAATTAAGAGCTGTCTTAGCAGAATGAAGAGCTTTTTTGGCAGAAATAAGAGCTTTTTGGCAGAAACAAGAGCTTTGTTCATCAAATTTGAAGACATCCATTCAAAATTACATACTTCTTACTTCCTTGACTGTGACGCACGAGGGTCCATTGCCGCGTTTAAAAAACGTCTGTAGACAGCTCTATCTTTCAATAACTTCTGCCAATTTGTGATAATGAGGACTCTAGCGTCCTTATCAACACAACAAGGGCGTTGTTCATCTGTATTACGCGTCACTACCCTTTGCAAACCTCCCCATTCAAAGTTAATAACCATAATTTCCATCAAATCAAGTTCTGTTGAGAAGAGCTGGTCAGGAAGACACAAGCATGCTATATCGCCCTTAACAGGAGTCTACAAGGGGAAAAGGCCTCCAAAAGCTGAGAAATTGTACTGACTTTGTGATTTAGCCAGCAATAGAGTCAGGTGGAAAGCTCTTTGAACCGACCTAGGCACCAATTCCGAACAAGGTTCCAATAAGTAAGTAAGTAAGTAACCATAACCTTAGTCAGCCACCCAATCCACTCTCTATTCCCTCCAAAACCCCTAAAATACCAGCATCACACAATTTATTGATTGCCTCATGATCGATATCAATTTACACGCAAGCATGTCTCCGTTAACTACCGTTCAATTGCTTAGCTATTGCCATTTTCACAATTAAAGCATGTAACTACAAGCACTGTTAAAGTATAAAGTGAAAAATAATTAATTGAGATGGGAAAAAGATTAAACGGAAACGTGTTTATTGTAGATTCATTTCAGCTACTCAGGCCTTATGCATTTTTAATCGATTGTAACTTGCTCGGTTGTACACATGAGATGGATACGTGAGTTTATTAAATGAGAGGTTTTTTTAGTTTAATTAATTAAAATGTGAGCAGAAATTGATGCTGTGGGAAAGAAATTATTTATTAGAAATTAAAAAATATTTTATTTCTACATAAACTCACTTTTTTTTTCTTTAAATTTATTTTTTTATTATTTTTTCATCATCAATTTGACTACATTGAAGCTATTACAAATATAAACGGCCCCTAATCCAGCTTTTTCGTGGAACATTTTTTATTTTAACATTCTGTCACGAAATATTTATTTTTAATTTTTTTATGTGTATATTCTATATAATTATTATGTATATATGTCTGTCTGTATATGTTTCAAACTACACAATATCTTAAAGACGTATTTTTTTATTTTTCCAGTTTTCTTTTTTCAGTTTTTTCGTCTCAATTTTTAGATTAGTTATTGGCTTTTGAGAGAATGTTAATAATTAATTTAAAAATTTATAAATTAAAGTTAAATCAAATTTAATTAAAAATATTTAAAAATTTTAGCATGTTGAAAACTTTAAATTTAATTCAATTTTTAAAAAAATTGATAAAATTTAAAAAGAAATTTTAAATTTTGCAAATAATTTAAAAAAAATAATTTAAAATTAAAAGATTTGTGGTTTTTTGTATTTAGAAAAATTTAAAAAATAATTGAATTTTAATTTTTTCTTGAAAAGTTGGAAATTTTAAAATTTTTCATTGAAATTTAAATTCTTAAATTCTGTTTAGAATCAAATTTTCTATCAAAAACCAAAAGTTGATTTAAATTTTTAAATTTTAAACTTTAAAATTTCAAATATTGCGAAATTTCGTTTAACTTAAAAATTAAATCATGTTTTAATTCACAAATTTTAAATTTTAAATTTAAAGTTAAAAATTAATAAATAAATTTAACAAATCTAAAAATTAAATCTCTTTTTAAACTTCACACCTCTCTATAGCCTAGTTTTCAATAAAAGTCAATTAAACTTTTTTTTGCTACACTCTTCAATATGTAAAATAGTCATTAGTTCTTGCATTGATATTTCTTAACATTATTTTTAGTTTTTGTTTTTACATTTATCAATTTTTTTAAGTTACAGTTTTCTTGTCAGAAAAAGAACACAGAAGAAATATTGAATTTTTCTTAGATTATTTAAGCTTCTAGTTTAAAAAAAAAATAAGTTGTTTTAAGGTTTTTGAATCAGGCGAATTTTATAAAATCATTTTAAAATTGTTTAGATGGAAAAAAGTTATTATCTGCATACAATCGAATTTTAATGTTGAAAAATTGTTAAAATTTAACTGCTGATAAACAATAAACATAAATCTTTTCATTAGAAATTTAAATTAAAATGTTAATAAATTTGTAATTTACGCATGCGAATTTAAAAAGTAAATTGATTAATATTTAAGTTTGAATCGTGATTTTTTAATGAAAACAATATAAAAAATTTTATTTTTTGTGATAACTTACTGAAATGTTAAACTTTAATTTCAAATAATTGTTAAAAGTTGATTTCTTAAAATTAAATTGAATAATTAACACAAATTTAAGGATAACTTTTGAAAGTTCGAACGCCATCTGAACGTAAGTAGTTTTCTATTAATTATTTATACAGAACAAATAATCTTGTAGCATAAATATTTAAAGAATAAAATTTTAAACAATAAATTGAAAGCTTTCAAACTACTAAAATTATTATTATAATAAAACAAAAATGTTAAACTTAAGATTTGAGGGTAAAGATTTTCCTAAAAATATTCTTGGATATTTTGTGAAACTGTCAAGTATTCAAATTTCATCTGGCGACATCTATGGGAGGTCATGTTTCACAATTGATCTGCACGGCCAGTAAAGTAAGTAAGTAAGGATTCAAATTTATTTGATTTAATTAAAATGAAATTCCAAAATTTTTAAATTATAAATATCGCAATATATGATTTCTTACAATTTTAAAAATTAATCTTTTTCATATTTTAAAACATATATTTATGATATTCTGAATTTTAAAAGTATTTTTTTGAAGTTTTTGTGTTTTTAGTTTTTGAAAATTTCATTTCTTTTGTCGAGTATTTCAAAATAAAATTTTTTTCTCTAAATTTAAAATAAATTAATTTTACTATTTCGATTTCCTTGTTCTAAAAAAATACATGAGGATATCAGTTGCATTAAAAGTTTTCTAAATTAAAATTTGGCTTATTTTTCATGTCTTTTCATATTTTTTATCCTGTAATATATCATCCTGTACCTTAGAGTATACGCCTGATTATTTATTAAATTAAAAAATTAAAATATTCTTAAAATTATTTTTTTACATGTTCTTTCCAGTTTTTTCTGTGTTCAGAAATTTTTTATGGATATTGTCTACTTTTTTTAAATTGTAAATTTTATAAATTATAATTTTTTTTTTGGATAATTTTAGTTGTTTTGGCTGGTTTTAAGATTTTTTATTAAAGTTAGAAACATGTTAATAGTTCTAAAAATATCAATTTACAATGTTTAAATTTAACTTGATTTTTGAGGACTTTTTGAGATTTAATTCTGGAATTTTTAACATTTTTAAAAAGTTTTGGATTTTGAAAAAGTTAAAATTCAAAAGTTTGTCAAAAAATTGCAAAAATTATTGAAATTTTCACAAAAATTTGTCAAAATTTTTAATTTAAAATTTAAATAAAAATTGCATTTTTTTAATTTAAAATTTAAATAAAAAGTACAATTTTTAAGATTTCTTAAAAATCTTTTTAAAAGATTTTGCAATTTTTAGAATTTTTAAATTTTCAGTTTTAAAATTGTCTAATTTTTAAAGATTCAAGAAAAAAAATCCCCAAAAAATCCCCAAAAATCTAATAATTTTAAGTCCATTTCTTTACACACAAAAGAACATTTCTACAACATAACTTTTGCTTTAACTTGTTTAATAGTTTTAATATCCAATAAATTGTCATAGCTTTTTTTTTGTCTAAGGTTCTTCATTTAACATTTTCGTTTAGGTTTATTTCGTGAAAGTTTTCATCATCAGTTTTTAAAAAGTAGTCTATAGAGTATACAATAAGTCAACAAACAATTCCATTATCAAATCTACATGATAAAGTTTTTTTCTCGTTCATGATTTTTGCAGTTTTTTTTTTTTTGTGGACAATTCTAAATTTTTGGAAGAAGTTGTTGAAGGAGGATTGAAGGGATAAATTGATGTTGGGTATTGTTCTTATGTCGAGTTTACTCGGACTTGGACTCAGATTTTGAAAGGACATGTCGATTTTGGTATAACAAATTCAACTCGATTCCATACAAAATTCAAGTCGATTTCGAGTTCTAGTTCTTATCAAATTTACAGAAAGCTAGTTTTAGATTTACAAGAATGCAAATGTTTGTTGATCCGGCACCAGGGCGGCAATATTCCGGCATGATGCTGAATTCAAACTGAAACGGAGAACCAATTCAAAGTCGCACCATCCTGATGACTCTGAGATTTCTGTTAGATTAATTGATTTGTTTCAAAACTGGCAAATGGTATTCAGATTCAGCAATAGAACCAGATTCAGCAATAGAACCAGATTCAGCAATAGAACCAGATTCAGCAATAGAGCCAGATTCAGCAAATGGTAGCCAGATTCAGCAATAGATCCAGATTCTAGTAATATCTGAAAGAAGCCATGGATCACAATTGATCTGTACGGCTACTGAATTAAGTATCATTCTTCACATATTCTTTATGTGTCCATATGTATCATATAAAGCTAGTAATTTTGACCCATCATGGATAATGCCCTACGATTCACAGTGGATCAATAGGAACCAATCATCATCATGGATAATGCTTTAGTAGAGCCTGAACCTCTCGCAAACGACGTTGCGGTTAAAAATAATTGCCTCTAATCGAACCGACTTGAGTCGACTTGTCCATATCAAATCTGAGTCGATTTTGAGCTCTGCTTAAACCCCGCCATGTAGACACCTGATAGGTGCAAGCTTCAATTTATCATTATTCTCATAAATTAAGCTTCATCCTTTTAGAATTCAACTCCAATTTATCATCTTCATCCTCCTCCAATCAACTCTTCCTCGCTGAACATTAAAATATCAAAATATATATTTTTTCCACAATTTTCCATATCTCATCATGAACATATCTTTGCAAAGTATGAAATAGATAACACTTGTGTCTTTTTTAGTCACTTACAATTTTCATTATTATTATTATTATTATAATATATCCATTAGATAAATAAATATATCTCGATCAAAGAATAACATCACCTATTTGAACGTTTAAAGCTATGTCTAGTTAATGTTAGTGCTCTCCGCTACTTCCACTTGATAGTAATGTAATATTTGAACCATTATCGGAACTTTGGATTGACATCGAACGACCCTGAGACTTTTTTATTCGATTGTTGTTGGGAGAGAGGTCTTGCTGGTCGACTAGAATAAGTTAAGGATATTTAGTCTTATTGGATATTAGTTGGAGTATTTTAAGGCTACTTACTACTTGTTGGGTCTGCCTTTTTTTCAAATGCAAAATGGAAATAAATTAGAGTTTGTGATTTTATCGAGAAATTTAACAAAAATAATTCTGTTCATGAATATACCTGATATGCCAAACTATTTAAATATTTTTTTATATTTATTTTTACAACATTTGGTAATTTTTTGGATATTATTATTTTTGCCAGGTAGTTAAGGATTTTTATGGAGTGACAAATATTTTTTTTTTCAGGGGCGGGCCGGGACGAAACATAAAAAGAAAGGAAAAAAAGAAATTTTTATGGGTTAATATTTTTCACCAAAAAAACAACATTTTAGATGTTTATGGAACCGACAAATGCTGGATATGAGTAGATGCAATTATTATGTTGTGCCTGGAACAATCTGATTAGCCTGGATAATGGATTAGTACTGTAGATTTCGGAGGTTCACAAAGACAGTTTTATGGCAGTATACACAAAGGTAGATTGTAGGTATGTAGAATCTTTGTTGGCCTGATTTACCGCATTTATGAGGTGATTTATGACTTATTTAGATTCTTATTAGAATCGTGTATCTTAATTCTAAATCAGTTGCTTAGTATGTCTTTTAGTGCTTCTTAACATGAACTTTTATGATCTTAAATTTAAAATTTGCCTTCTTTTTTCAAAGAGCTTTCTCAATTTTAGAATAGAGTACCAAAGATCGTGATCATGGTACAGTCCCTCCATGGCACCAAATTACCGTGCTACTAAATTAAATCCAGCAAATTCTCAAGCAACAAGTTATAGATTTTGCCATTAAAATGTTTAAAAAATATCCTAAATGATGTATCATAGACAACACCGATCAATTTAAAGACTCATTGTATAATTTAGCGACAGCAACAAAACATTGACTGATTTTACTGCAACACCATTGTGCCTTCATGTCCGTGCAATTGCTTCACATGGTTTTTTATTACATTGGTGCCATTAAAGCGTCCTTTAAAGGGATTTTGATTGAATTTATCATTTTTTAAATTGTGATATGACGAATTTATTGTTTCTGACATCGTTAAATCTTGCTAAATTCAAGCTATTTATCTATGTTCAATCCCGAAAGCACACAGCATAGAAATGATTGAAAATCTGGCCCCAGACCGACATAACTTTTGGTTGACGCGGAATTTCATCAAATCTAGTCCAAGTTCAGAGTTACAAGATACAAATAGATCCGAATAGCTTCATTACTACGGTCCTAAAAAGCTTCATCCTTGTATGTTAGGGAAATCGGTCAATTGATCAAAAATCAGACTCAGACTAGCATAACTCTGACTTAGTTAGGGTTGGGCAAAATCGTATTCGAATATATTCGAATATTTGCCCAACCATAGACTTAGTGTTGAATTTGATTCAATTCCAGCATCATGCCAGCGTCATTTTAGTCTGCTCCCCGAATTCAGATCGATTAGCCGGTTATGCTACTCGGGACAGCTCCTAAAATACTCAGAAACCCAATATCTAATCTACAACTTATAAAGGCACATCATATTTCAATTAAACAATTTTAATTGAAAGTTCATAAACTATAAAATCCACGCTGTCATGAACATTGTTATATCAGTTACATCATTTTATCATCCATGTCTGAACTTTTGTCATTAAGTTATTTTAATGCACGTGTCACGTAAATATCTGACAATGAAAAAAACCTTCATTTATGAGTCAATCAAACGAGCATTATCCTTTCAAGAATTTAATTAGCAACAAAGTTGTCCCATCTAATCCCTCAAACTGTCCCTTTTTATTCCGTCAGCACTAAGCACTGCCATATCATTAATGATCAAAATTTTTTCATGACGTAAATGCATACTAATTTGGATGTAAATGTCGCTAAAATAAAGGAAAGAGAAAGATTATGTTTTGTTTATGTGATTCTTACGCATTCATGATGATGGTGTAAGGTACGACATTGAGTGGATAAATTTCTCGCATCAGTACATTTGCAGGTATTTTATGAAAGGCGATGTTTGGTAGAAATGTACCCATGATATCCTTCAAATTAGTACCCTAAAATTAGAAGCGGAAATGAAAGAAAATATTTGGATTAGTGGATTTGATTACAGTAAATGGGTTGAGATTTATGGGTTGTATTGTGAGTCATTTCCAAATTCTTTATCCATGACGATAACTCAAAATCGGTCATATCCAAACTTAACGGAAACATTTAAATAATGGCTCTAAATAGCACAAATCGGCAATTGATCAAAAATACGACTCCAGGTCGGACTGACTTTGACATGATTACGGATTCTTCTCAAATCCAGAGTCATGCCGGTCAGTTGACCAAGATTGGTAGTCTTGCCATCATTCCTAAGCTCGGAAGTCCCACATCATAGAAATGACCGAAGATCCAGCCTCAAGCAAGCTTGATTCTGGCGTTAGACCAGATTCGATGATTCCACTTAGAAGATTCAAGTTCTGCAGGATTTTGGTCAATTCAACATTGTGCTTTCCGGTTAAATCGTGCAGAATATTCGGTCTGATCATGTGAATAGAGTAATCATGCCATCAATAATTAAAGTCAGACAACTGGTAACTTTCTGGATGGAAAGAGATGAGTCCAAAAAGCTCATGTTGGAGCAATGATGCAAAAGTGCTGGGAATTAGAAACTGGCAGAAGTTGATCTAAAGATCAGCATTGGAGCTTTCGATTCGAAGTTCTAGGGTCGGATTTTCAGTCAATTCAACATCGTGTGCTTTCCGGTAAGTGCTTAAAAGAATTGCTTTGTAGTAGCAGCAACAGATGCCGGGTAAGACTCGAATTCAATTCCTCAGCTTGGATTCAAACCTTCTTCTTATGATGCTACACCGTCTGAGCTGATGCAACACCATCTCTGCTGATGCTACATCGTCGGTGCTGATGATACACCATCTACCCACAAAACCCAATTCCCCCTTCAAATTCATCCCCAAATAACAAATACTCACCGGATTATAATCACAAAATTTTTTACTCCACATCAGCGCTGCTTGAAATTTTGTAAATTCCTCAGCTCGCAGCTCCTCTCTTGCTGTGTTTTTAAAGGAAATTTATTTTATTTCATTAAATCAAACCAAAAAACAATTTTGTGTTTCTAAATCTATATCGGAAATTACCTAATATCAGGCGAACAACATGTTGTGGTAATAAGGTAAATGACCCAAGATTAAGGACTTCCGTTCCTGTTGAGTGATTTATTAGTGAATTTTGTGGATATAGCTTTGATTTGTACTTACCATGCTCATCTACAAACTCTAAAACCTTCTGCACCAGTGACTTTGTACACTTATATTGAATATATTTCTCAGCTGAACTAAGTAACGCACATACAGTATCAACTGTTATGCATCCTTGTTGTACAAATCCATTACATGCACGCTTCAATTCTTCTAATCCATAATAATCAGCTGCATTCATAACACCGAGTAATGTCCTTGGTTGTAATGTTACGTTCCCCGTGTGAACGTATTCAATCATTTGTCGAAAGACGTCTTTTATGTTAGATGAGATATGTGGATAAGATGATGATGATGATGGAAAAAAAATATGGAATGAAATTTGAGAAGAAAAAAAGTTATTTTAAAATGTGGAAAGAAAGAGATTTTCAGGTTTGTAGTAACAAGAGATTGAGTTGGAATGGGTTATGAAGGAATGAGGAGCATTTTAGTCAGGCTGACAAGCTCCGCGGTAGTACCGCGGTATTCGTACAAATACTGCTAAATATCGCCAAATACCGCCGATACCACCTAGTTTCTCAGCCTGGCATTCAGAGGGCATTTGTGAGTTATTCACAAGGATCAGACACTATAAGAACAATCGGGTATTACGAAGCGCTCAAAAGTGGAGGTCCACTAAGTTTCTCTGTCCATTCTCCTCTTAGTGGACATTCCTAAGCATTTTGTAGCTTTTTAGATTTCCGTAACAGTTAATAAGCATGCTTTCAAAAGCTGTACTAAAATATACTAGTTAGGCAAGTCCCCAAGTGCGCTTTCTGCTGAATCTGCTCTTGAAAGCATGCTCTATGCCTCCTAGAATTTCAGACGTTCCCTTTCTTTTAAATGAGAGCTCGAAGTCGAGTCGAGTCGACTCGAGTTGACTTCAACCATATCGACTTCCAGCTCTGGTATAAATTCCAATTTTTTAGGATTTCTGATTTGAATAACTTGTAAATTACTTGAAAATTCACAATTTTTAGGAATTTCTACGATTGTGTCTGACCTTTTGTCCTTTTTTCTTTTGTCCTTCTTATAAATTTCTCAATTCAACACAGTAAAAGAAACGAAGTCTTGAAAATATCAAAATTCAATCAGAAAGCTTCTTATTGCTTAAAGTCAGGAGAGTAGCCAGAAAATCTTGTGGAAAGCGTTGAAAAACGCATGAATAAGGGTAAGGGAAGGATCTTGAATAGTCAAATTCGGTTCCAATCCGCCAATCGACATTTTAGAGTCATGCCGATCTGGCTCCGGATTTCGAATCAATTGCGCAACTTGCATCATTCCTCAGGAGGTTTTAGGATTTTAGTCAGTAGAAAATTCAAGAATTTTGTCCACAAAGAGGCAAATTTGACCCATTAAACCCCTGCCCTCTTAATACACTCCTACATATAAAAATGATCATTCCTCCCATGATTGGGAGGTAATGGATCACAACTGATCTGTACGACCATCAAAGTAAGAAAGTAAGTATACAAACATGATACATACCTGGTTCAAATTCTTCTATTATTAGCGTTTGATGAGTTTGGCAACCGGGCTGCAAAAATTTATATTTATTTTGTATTAAATTGTAAAGAAAAATAAAACGAGAAGAAAAAGTCATGAAAAAAAATGTTGATAAATAACAGTCAGCAACGATGAAGAAGAAAAAGTCAAGCAAAAAAAAGCATATAAAGATTGACAAATATTTGAAAATTGAACTCTACTTGTTGTGGATTGATTCTTTGATATAAATTGGATTCCATGCTTTAAATAAATAAATCAGCATTCCGATGTGGAGCTGAAAAAAATTTCATTTTTAAAGATCAAATTTCCATTACAGATTGATGTCATCTTGTGATTGAATTTTTGACTAAAGGTTGTCAACAGGTGCTTTTTTAGAACTTGATGTTGAATTAGTTGCTGGAATATGTTGAAGTTGAATTGAAAAAAGAAATGCTTTAAGGCAATTAATTAGAAAACTTGAGGTTGCCAAGATTGCAACTTTTTGGTAACTTGGATACACAGAAACAGGTTTTTTGGCATTACTAGGCAATATAACATGAAGTGTTTAAGAATATTCGTTTAATTAAAATTAATTTTGGGAGCGGGCCATCTGGTAGAAACTATGGATTCCATGAATTTTGTGGAATTTGTGTAATCCATGGAAAAATTTTTTGGAAATCATGGAATTTATAGATCTTTTGGTGGAATCAATGGAATCCTTGGAAATTATGGATTAATTTGTGGAATCCATGGATTCTATGGATTTTTTCATCGAATCCATAGAATCTATGAATTACTTTATAGCATTTGCTGATCCTATGGAATTTGTGGAATCCATTGAATCCGGTATCATGCCAGAATGACACAGACCGGATTTTGGATCGATTTACCGAAATATGCTATTCGAAGTGGATCTGCAAGTTTATTCATCATATAAAGCTAATGAGCTACCATTGAACGTAACAACTTTAGAATGACGGGTCTAATGTGGTCCTATAGCTCATGTTTCAGTGTTTTCCAATCATTTTTGTGCGACGGGGAAGCTACACACGGCATGCTGTTTAGGGCATTTTCGAAAATTGTCACCAAAACACTAGCCCAAGCGACACAAATGAAGAAGACATGACCACAGATTTTGAAAGGTTCCGCTAAGCCTCTTTTATTGAAATCAAACGGAAGATGCCTCCATGTTGGATCCAAATGTCTGTCATTTGGCATCAAATCTCTTCTTCTTCATTTGTGTCGCTCAGCCATTGTATCGCAATACACAGCTTGATCAACATAGCTTTAAATGATGAAAATTGTATTAAATTCACTGCAAGGATCCATAGAAATAAAGCATTAATTTATAAGATTTAATTGGATCTAACGACTTCTCTTCATATTATTGAAGGTTGCTTTAAACACTCAATCTTTCTAAAGTTGTAATAGCTGCTATAACTTCTATTAAGAACTCTTCAAACCCCAAGAAAAAAAATCTCACCTTTCAAAGAACATTTTTCCCTCCAATTAAACATCAACATCTACCTTATCCATATCAAAATAAATTAAGTAAGAAAAAAACAGCATAAACAATCTTTGACAGACGAGATTATTAATGAAAATCCATCACCCAAACCTGTCATTTAATTAATTAATCTATTAATCTAATAATTAGAAGACATAGAAGCTGAAACATTGTACGAGGCAAGCTTTAAAAAGCTCCCATCAATTATTACCTATTTTTAAGGCACGATAGAAACATTCAATCCATCTTGGATGACGACGAGGAGTCTTTATGTTAATTATTTACACAGTAAATTATCACCATGGTAAATTACGCTAATCAAAAAAGTTTGTCTACAATATTGTTTATCGTCCTTACAATTTTGAGATTGTGTGAACCTTTGGCATCGTCGTTTAACGTGATTTTTATAAAATTATTTTATTTTTCTGTGAGTTTTAAATATAGATAGGTGGGCTGTTGTGATGAAAGTTGTGATGAAAGGGAGAGGCGTTGATTTGTTGAAATGAATTAAAGGAAAAAGGTCACACTGGTGATGAATTGCATGGTTTTTTAAGGCGTTTAGGTATAAGCAAACATAATCTTAAAGCTTTAATACTTTTAATAACTAAAAGCTTAGATGATGCATAGCTTCAAAAACTTCTAACCTTAATGTTAAATAGCTTCAAAAACACATAGTTTCATGATTGCATAGCTTTAAGATTGCATATCTTGAATGTTGCATTGCCTTAAGATTACAAAGCTTCAAAGACGCACAGCCTTAGCGCTTCAGAACTTCGATGTTGCATAGCTTCAATTACGTACAGTCTTAAGAATTCATTGTTTCAATGTTGCATAGCCTTAAGACTGCATAGCTTCAAAGATGTAGATCCTTAAGATTTCAACGCTTCAATTTTGTATAGCCTTAAAATTGTATTGATTCAAACACTTCAGAGCCTTAAAGCTTTATAGGTTCAATGCTACATTGTCCTAAGATTGCTTAGCTTTGATGATACATAGCATTTATATTGGATAGTTTCAAAGACGCATTGCCCTAAGGCTTCAAATCTTCAATGTTGCATAGATTTAAGATCACATATGAAGCTTCAAAGACCCACAGCCTAAACTCTTTATAGCTTCGATGTAGTATAGCTTCAAATAGGTACAGTCTTAAAACTTTATCGCAAACACTGTTGCACGCTCTTTAGACTTATAGCCTTAAGGATTTATAGCTAAAAAGTTCTATTGCCTTAAGATTTGTTGACTTCAAACACACATAACCTTATGGCTTCATCGCAACATTGTTGCATATGCTTAATATTGCATAGCTTCAAAGACACAAAGCCTTTAAGGCATCAAAGCTTCAATGTTGTATTGCCTTAAGATTGCATACCATCAAAGACTTACAGCCTTAACGTTTCATTACTTTAATGTTGCATAGCCTTAAGATTGTGTAGCTTCAAAGACGAATAGCATTAAGAAATAATAGTTTTAATGTTACATAGACTTAAGATTGAATTACTTTAATAAAGACGCTCAGCCGTAATGTTTCATACCTTTAAAGCTTCAAAACTTCAAAATGGCATAGCCTGAGGGTTGCTTAGCTTCAAAAGAGTTGCAAAGCTACATTGTTGCATAGCCTTAAGTTTAAATACACATTAAATGCACATAGTCTTAAAGTTGCATAACCTCAAACAAGCATAAATACCTTCCAAAGCGTACAACCTCAAAGCACATAGCTTTAAGGATTTATGAACAGCTTTAAAATAAATATTGTATCCAAAACAAAGTCATCGAATAGAAACTCATTAAAAATTTCTTAGAAAAACTTCCACGATGAAATTAAATCTTTATAATTGCATTAATTTGAGAAGTAAACTTGGAAGTCTTTCCTAATTTTTAGAACGATGAAAAAGTCACGAACCAAAAAATTTCCCAGTTTATATTTTTCTTTAAATTCTCCCCTCAAACAAGTTTTTCCACGAATTTCCCAAGTGAGTTTCCATTTTTCTTCATTTTCAATGCATCAATTGCCTAAATCTCAGCTGTAGCTACCTTTTTTTGGAGTAAATCTAATTAGAAGAGTAAGAAGATTGCCTTTTTTTGGTAAATCATCATCGAAATAAGTCGACAATGAGGAGCAGAAAATGAAATTGTTTTCCTATCAAAGCTTCTTATCCGTCCCCTTGATGCGAAATGTAAAAGTTTTACATTTAATGAAAATGAAAGCACTTGCTTATAAAGTTTACGTCTATATTGAAATATGGAAATATTCACAAAAAATTACAAAGTTTAGATTTTTATTCAAATTGAAAAAGAAGTAAAAGTTTTTGCTTGTTTATAGATAATTTTTTTAAGACATGAAGAAATGTTAAGACTGTGCTTTGAGGTATGGAGCTTATGTTTGAGCTTTAATGAGTTGTTTGTAATGTGTATATTCAAATTTTTTGTTTTTTGTAGAAAATTGATCAAGGATCAATATTCGAGCAGCATATAATAGGTAGCGTAATAGTAGCTTAATGTATGGGTTAGTCAAGCTGAGCGTCGGTCAAGCTGAGCGTCGGTCAAGCTGAGTGTCGGTCAAACTAAGCGTCGGTCAAGCTGAGTGTCCGTCAAGCTAAGTGTCCATCAAGCTAAGTGTTCGTCAAGCTAAGTGTCGGTCAAGCTGGGCGTCATTCAAGATTAGAGTCACTCAAGCTGAGGGTAACTCAAACTGGAGGTCAACATACTTTGCATTTATTACTGATGAAAATCAGTCAAGCTAAAACATCAGTTCGTCAATACTTAAGCAAATCTGAGAATCGATCAAGTTAAACCTCAGTTAAACTCTGCATTAGTTAAGGTAAGCATCACTCAAGCTGAGCGTCAAACTAAGAATCAGTCAAGCTAAGCGACACACAAGCTGAGAGTCACTCAAACTGAGCTGCAAACAAGCTTACTGCCACTCAAACCATTGAAAATCATTTAAACTAAGGGTCAGTCAAGCTGAACGGCACACAATCTGAGTGCCGAGTTAAGCTTGTCATTGGTCAAACTAAGCTCAACTCAAGCATAGCTTCGATCAAGATGTACTCCAATCTGTCTTTGTCTTTGCTAAAGCTGAACGTTAATTAAACTAAGCATCAGTTCTTCTTTACTTTAGGAAAGCTGAGTACCGATCGAATTGGAACTCAATTACTCTGTTCGTCAATTAAGATAAGCATCACTTAAGTTGACCATCTCTCAAAGTTGAGCGTCACTCAAGCTAATTATCAACCTGTTTGTACGTTAGCTGAGCTGAACATTAGTCAAATTGGGCTTCATTTAAGCAGATCATCACTTAAACTGAGTGTTTAACTAAGCGTCAACCTGAATGTACATCAGTCAAACTGAAAATCACTAAATCCATGCCTCAAACAATTTGTGTGTCAGTCTATGCGTTATGTCTATTCATTCTGAAAATTAGTTATTATGCAACAATATCTAAATTTAAAATCTCCTTTAATCCTCAAAACATTCTCCACAAAAGCCACAATACCAACAAAAGTATGACATCATCATAATAAAATCATCCTTGAAAACGGAAACATCTCCACATCATCGACCACATAAAATTGGTTTTTCGATAAATCCAATTAATTTTAATTAAATCATTAAACCAGATATGTAAACACCATCAAGAACATCCACAACATCATTTTTCACACAACACTGTTGCTCAAATTGTCAGCTATTAATATTCAAAATAAATAAATTACTTAATTAATTATTGACGGAGAAAAAAATCAATAAATTGATTGAGGCTTGATGGAGAGGCTCTTTTTGAAAAAACCTCAGCACTGTGGATTTTTTTGTTTTCTGCGTGGATGATCATCAAGCCTTTATTTAATTTTATTTTGGGTCATAATTCGCTTGCGGTACTTTTGGTTTTTTTAAAAACTTTGCAACAATTTATGGAATTTTTTCATGATTTTTTGATGTCGAGTCTTTTGATGAAGGCAACCTTGACACAATTAAGCTTCGAATATAGTCTAGCTTAGCTACTAGAATATTCTCGATTAAGCGTCAGACAGCCTTAGTTCTATTTCTCTTTAAAACAGTGTTGTCCAAGTTTGAGCACAACGACACACTTTAGTGACAAGCCTCGAATAAATCTGCACACGGCATACGGTTCATGACATTACACTAGGTTAGGGTGGCCAGAGGATTTTCGCCGAAAATCGGGACACTTTGGAAAAAATCGGGACATTTCTGAATTTGGCACTATTGGGGTTCTTTTTTACTATTTTGAGTCTTAATATTGGAATAACTAGTTAAATTACGTTAGTAGCTGGCAAAAAAGCAGCAGATGGCCGCGCTACACTAGGAACAAAGATATTTTGACACACAGGGCTTAGACAGCACTGCCATAATAATTGACATCACTATTGAATTAAGCTTTAATATTGATTCTTTGTGTTAATCTTCATTAATTGTCTTTGTTCGAGATTGCCTCTTATTCTCAATCAAGATAAATCTGAAGTACTAATTTAAATACGTTTCAAGCAAGATATTAAGCTAAAGATTAAATAGCAACTGACAAAGCTTCTCTCGATAGAAATTTAAACATCAATTAATTATTATTTTTTAATGAATAGATGAATATTTTAGCGACAGTTAAGGAATTGTTTATGACTGGCATGTAGTTATCTGTATTTTATGAAGTTATAAATATGTGAAAATATAGCTGATATTTTTTTAAGGGGTTTAAAACTCCGGTGAGTCAAAGTGGTTGGGTGGCGAAATAGTTTTGTAATTCGGTATATAACTTTTGCAACACCGATCCAGCGATCTTGAATTCGAGACTCGACAGTATAAATTTTTCCGGTCTCAGAGTTGCAAAAAAAACAGTAGCTCATAGACTCCTTATGAAGGCTTGAGATAATAAATTGATAACAGTGCCATCAATGGAGTGGTTCTGATCCCACTATAAACTGTAGGTCTCTTGAATGCGGAGGTCTGATGCAGCCTCCGTATATAGACTCTCGGCAAACAATCAAGACTCTGACTTGATGCTGGATTTAGTTGAAATCTGTTACGATGCACTAGAATCACCCCTGTTTAGTCCCGGATCCTAGATCGATTAACCGATTTGTTTATTTTGAGTACAAAAATGAATGAACAGCTCCTTACCTATTTATCTATTTTATTAAATACTCCTAAGTCTTATTTATTGAAGTTTCACACAATTCCTTCATTTTGTCATTATTTATAAATTTAAAGAGTTGTTGCTGTGCTTAAATACTTAACTGTCATCATCAAGTGATTATTATCGATAATTTATTCATAAATAAATTGAATAAATTTTACACTTGACAGCAATTTTCTATCTAGTCGTTTAATAATCATTTTAGTTTCAATAATCGAAGTTGGAATTAAAAATTTATTTTATTGCTTAATTGATATTTTTTCAATTTAAAACATTTTTTAAAAACAATTTCAAGTTCCAAGAAATCATAAAATTTAATTTTTGCAAATTTTTCAAGTCAATTTCCATTTATTTTTTTAAGGTTAAATTGTGAAATTTCACATCAAAAATGTTTTCAATTTCAACATAATAAAAAAAAAAAATTGTCATTAAAAATTAAATTCCAAAGAAATTACGACAAGAAAGCAATTGCAATAACATTTTTAAGTCCCACAAGCACAAACACTTGTTCAAATTACAAAAGAAATGAAAATAATTCTCGTGAAGAAGAAAATATAAAATTCTTTGACTTATGTTGTCAACGTTATTGTGAGAGATTATTAAAGTAGGAGAAAAATTTAAAAGGAAATTTGAAAAAAATTTTTAAAAAATTTGATTTTTTATGAAATTTAAAAATGAAGTTTTTAACGTTTTAAATTAAATAAAAATTTTAAAAAATTAAAATAAACAAAATTTAAAACTTAAAATTAAAATTAAAGTTAAATTTTAAATAAAACCTAAAATTTAAATTTTAAAAAATTTGAAATAAATTTAAATTTGAAAATGCTTAGAACTGAAATTTAAAACAAAATTAAAGTAAAATTTAAATTTGAAAAATTTGAAATTAAATTAAAGTTTGAAAAATTTGAAATAAAATTTGAATTTGAAAAATTTGAAATAAAATTTAAATTTGAAAAATTTGAAATAAACTTAAATTTCAAAAACCAAAAATCAAAATTTTTTAAAATTTAAAAAAGAATTTAAAACAGTTTTTCAAGAATTCAAAACAAATTTAAAATTAAAATTCTAAAAAACATAAAAATTTAAAAATTTTTAATCTTGAATTTTGAAAATTCAAAAAAAAATCAACTTTTTAAAAAAATTTAAAAGTTACTTAAAGGTTAGAATTTCTAAAATTTTTCAAAGTTCAAGACTTTTCTAAAGATTTCAAAAATTCAATAATTTTCAAATTAAAATTCCTTTTAATATTCTAAATTTTGAAATTTTTTTGACACTCCAGAACACAATTTAGACAGCTGACAATCCACAACTGTGAGAAAATCTCATAATAAACTTTTCAACCATTTAATATAAAAGAAAGAAACATCAACGAAAAAAAAAGTATAAAAAGACATTCAAAACAGAATTCATAACAGAACCAACTAAGTAAGTAAGTAAAAGCACTACGAGTGATAGAACATGATAATGATGATGATGATGTTGATGAAATCCTTATAGGAAATACTTGGAGGAAAGTGAGAGACAGCAAAGAGCTCATTTAATCTACTTTATGCTAGTGAAGAGTCATGAACAGTAATAAGGAGAGAAACGGCATGCTTCAAAGTCTTATGTATGCATAATACGGTATTTTTTTTTTTATCAGTATTAAAATATTATTGAAAAAAGAAATGAAAAATAATACAAATTGATACTCAAAAATACTTGATAAAAGAATTGTAGAGATTGGTTGAGATGAAAAATATAAAAAAGTGAGGAAATGAGAAGTTCCGATGAATTAGTATTTTGAATTGAATGTTATAGTAGATGAAAGTAGCTTTGAGTCCATTTTAAGGGTTGAGTAGATTTAATCTGGAATATGATAGTTATCTTAGTCTAAGATTATGCCGAATAGCACCAATCGGTTAATCTATTAATAATCTAGCCCCAAGCTGGGTTGGATATGGCATCATATGAAATGTAGACTCAGGCTTGGTGCAACCGAATATGGCACTGAGTCAGAGTCACGCTGATGGTATTCGGTTTTTTTCTGGCACTACGCCTGATTTGCGTCGACTTGATAGCGGATTTTGGCAGAATCACTCCGGCCTGGCATCAGATATTGTCGATTGAACGACTTGTGCTCTTCGGGCTAGATCAATGTGCTCTAAATAACAATAGTAATGAAGAACTAGAGAATACTTCATGTAGATTTCCTAACTTACAAGACACATCACTTTGAAAGGACCAAAATATGACATAAAGCCTGCCTAGAGTCAACTTAACACCAGTTCTACACAAGCCGGTTGATGAATTCGGTTGTTTCTTCCCAATAACTTTATGTCTCATGGTCTCTTAGTACATGCTACTGAGAAAGGTGAAGAGTCTAATGGATACTGAGTAATCCCCACAAAGGCCGTTTTCAAGATAGAAATTCTTAAAAACCAAAGCACCAAAAGCATGAAATAGGGACGTATTAAGTAGGGGGAGGTTCTCGGGTAAATCTCTTTGCCTTTTATGGAAAAATCTTCAAATTGCTAGGTATTTTCAAAAAAAATTCCAAACCTCTCTAAACTATGGATATTTATTCAAAAAGCATTCGAACCTCACCCCTCCTTTCTGGGGACGTCTCTCCCTTATAGGCAAAGAGCATGCTTTCATGGTACAAAAATACCACTATGGTACGTAAAAGCGGTATCTATACCTGTTAGGGCCTGTCTTGAAGATTGGTTTTCATTCCATAAAAGCATAATTGTGCCTCACTATACAGCTTTTAATTCAATTTTTCTCAAAAAAATAATTTAAATTTTCTTTCCCACCAACTTTAAAATTCTACAAAATTAATCAAAATTCCTCCTAATTTTCATCATCATATTCACAGTCTATCTCAATACCCCTAGGACTCTAAAAAGCACAACATTCATAATTCCGGAACCTCTCCATAACTAAGGTATTTATCGTAATTATCAGAAACTACGCAAAATTTTTCAAGCAATAATGAAGAAATTAAAAAGAAAACTTTCAAATTCTACAGATAGGAACAAAATTATTTGAAGAATTTTGGATTTTTTTAAATAAAAATTACCTCAAAAATCGTTGGCATGAGAGTTTGTTGCGATATTAAAGTTCTCTGAATTAATATTTCATACGCGTAAAAATAAAATTATTTTTCAATTTTCCAATTTTTTTATGAAAAAACAAAATACGAAAAAAAGAAAAGAAAAAGAAGAATTTTGTTTTGATTTTGACGTCAGAATGAACAAAAAAAAATATTTTTATGTGCGTATTTTAAAGGTTGGTGAGGATTTTTACGCGGCATCGTTCTCAATTTCCATTAAATGTGTTTTAAATTCGTCAGGGAAATGGATAAAAAGGGTGGAAAAAGAGAAATCCTCATGAAGTCATACATGAGATGAGATTAATGGTTATTGAATGGGGGATGATCAGTGCGCATTTTTTGAGGGGAGATTTGAGTCGTTTTGAAGGCTGTTGTGAAGCTGTCGGAAAGCTTATTAATGTTTGTTGATGCTTCGGTTGCAACAAAGAGATTTCAAGCTGACTCTGCTGTTGGTTATGTTACTTAATAGTTAATTTGCATGAATTCTTTGTCCGCACTTTACAGTTCTGGAAAATGTCAGTTTAATGTCCAGACGGATAATTTTTAAAAACTAGATGAGAGAGCCAGTAACAACCGGTAGACACATTTAGTAGAAATGGTCGATAATCTGATCCTAAACCAGAGTGACTACCCTTGGCTGTGATATTAGTTCTTGGGATTGATTTCTTGCAGTAACTATACTTTGTGAAGCATCTGTTACAGCAAGAGGCTTTCCAGCAGATAATTCCAGTAAGAACATTGCATAAAGACGAGCCACAGGCTAATGTCTAGGAAATCCGACCTTAATCTAGAGTGAACTCGGTTCTTGGTCCAAACCCCCCAAAACGACATCCAAATCTCCCCAAAAATAGCGCTAAAGAATGTAAAAAATCTCTTTCCAACAATGGCAATTAGGATGAGAGGCAATTTACGCAAATTGACGTTCTCTCTTCCGTCATTAAACCGAAGATGTATGAGTGTATGTATGATGAGCATGTGAGGAATAAAATGAAATTTTAACCAATTGTGAATCCTTTATTTTTAAGCTACAAAAAAATTTAGTCAATTTTGGATGAAATCAAAAGAACTTCAAAGGACAATAAAAGTTGATTGTTTAACGATACACATGAGGGATGGAACATAATGGAGCATGATGTGAATGACACACTTGAGTGATGTACTGCAATATTAGAGGAACTTTATATTCTGGATTATTTTGATGTATGAGGAAAAATTTTTTGTTGTTTGTTGACGCTTTATGAAATATTGTTGTTTTGGTTCTGCATATGAGCTTATTGCTGAAACTTTATGACTTCCCGCCTCACCCCAAATGGAACAAAATTTCAATGGAACAAGTTTTTCATTGTTTGACGTGTCTTTAAACCATAGCAGGCAAAGAGCGTGTTCTAAAGAGCAAAGGAAGCTAAGAGCAACGCTTACGAGCATGCTCATCTAGTATATTTAAGGTAAGCAAGCTCTAGCTTGCCTGCTATTGAAAATCTCAAGCCACTCACCATTACTTACTTCCTTCACTAGCCGTATAGATCAACTGTGATCCGTGGCCTCCCACAGATGTCGCCTAAAACTGGTTCTATCGCCGGCTTCCGTCTGCCAATTACCAAAACCAAATGCAATGCTGTCTCTATCGACAGCTTCCTTCCAGGAGCTCTTCGATCTACCACGAGTTAAAACCCCTCACGCACTCTATCCAATCTTAAACAAACCACAAAAATTGTCGACAACTTAGTACCAAATACTTGACAAAAAGTACTCTGAAGTGAGTCAATTCTTTTATCATCTACTGTTTTGTATCATGTCCTTCATGTATCAATTGAAATAAAGAGTCTTGAGAGGTATTTTAGGATAATGGTTGAAGGACTATTGAATAGAACTTTTTGGTACTTAAAGAGCCTTTTTATCAATTCAAGGGATGCTCAAAAGAATTTGAGTAAGTGTAGAAAATTTGAGGAAGGGTTTAAAGGCAATTGATAGGTAATTGAAGGTGTATTGTTGGGAGTTTTTGGTACTTTGTAGGGGACTGTTTATTTATTACGTTACAGAATTGAGAACTGGAAAAGTGATCGATAGAATTCTCTGAAGATCCATTTTTTACATAAAAGCTACCCCAGCCTTCTCTGAACGTAGAAAAATTCCCAAAATTTTTGTAAGCACATCCGAATGTCTTTGTCACTCTAACAGGCAAAAAGACCGCTTTTAGGCATCGTTGCGTTCTTTCTATAGCATTAAAGCATACTATTTGCCTGTTAGGGTCAATACTTGCCTACTTATATCACTGGACGCACAGATTAGATCGACAATTTCTTTCCATGAGTTCTTTGGTAGTCCACGTGACCTTTTAGGATCAATAAAACCTTTAAATCTGACTTAGATGGTAAAAAAAGCTCTTGTAAGATAGCTCTCGGTAGGTAAAGTATTGCATTTGGTATTGGAAATTGGAAAACTGAAGCCAAATTTCGGTGACACCTGAGAAAGGCCATGGATCACATTTGATCTTAACAGCCAGGAAATTAAATACATTTGAATGTCTAACTTCCTCCTCTATGCTTCGAAAGCTCTAATTCAAACTTTCTCCAACTATATTCAACACCAAAAAACTTCATTGCCAAAACTAAACTTCCTTAATTCTCATCAAACTTATAAAACTTTTCCATAGTTTTTTGAGAATCATTTCATGTCAGTTCCACAAAAACATCCCGAAATATACATCCAAAAATATTTTGGTTCCCTCAACAAAAATCTTCTTATTAAAGCCACAACAAGGAAAATAAAATTTTCTCTCATGAAAAACAAAACATCAGCAGAGAAACTTTTTCATCCTGTATACAATTCATCACCCAGTTCCAATATTATTTTTCATCCCTTTTCTGAGTGCAAGTAAGCTCAAGAAAGGAAAAATAACAAACAACAATAAATGTTTCCCTCATTTCCTGTAAATCCTTGAACTTCCCGTCCTTAACCGTACTTACAGGGGTGTAAGTAGATATCGTGTGATGGGGAAGAGCGGCAGGGGGCTGGGGGGAGGCTTGATAGGTGCTTGTTTGGGGGGTTTGAATTCTGAAAACCCTAAATCAGAACTAGAAGTCGACTGCAATTTTATATGGAATTGAGTCGACTTGAGTCAACTTTTCCATACAAAATCCGAGTTGACTTCAAGCTCTAGTTCAGACCCCTAATCCCTCTGTCACTGGAGGGCCTGAATGCGTCCTGAATACGTTATGAATGCGCCCTGAATTCCCCCTAAATACACCCCCATCCCTGACAATTTAATTTCCTATCTATCGTGTTTATACACACAATACTAAAGGACGAGTAAGTCATTGTAAATTGCAGTACATCCAACATTGTTTGACGCTTATGTCATCATCTTACGTGACACACTCAATTTCTTTTCCATAAAGTCACACATAAATGGAGGGGAATATAACGAATATGGGAGGTTATGGCCTATAAATAGCACAACTCAATGACATACTCAAATGGAATGAAATTGATGGAAAATTGATATTAAATTACCTTTTGTGATTCATTTTGTAGATTCAACAGTGGCTCTGATGATCGTTTGAGGAATAGACGGAGCTTATTTTCGCGTACTGGTGGTGGTTGGGGATTTTTTCGCTGTGGTGAGGCTTGTTGCTGATAAAGTAGCTTGTAGAAAATTCTTGAGCGAGCTGCTAGGATTGCCTGTGGATTAAAGGATTGAATTTAGTGATTTTTGAAAGATTTTTGATGAAAATTTGAGTTTTTGTTCAAATTTGTGACAAATTTCGATTTTTACATGGATTTTTGGAGCTTTATGTGGATTATAGAGCAATATAAGGAGCTGTTTAGAGGCTTAGCATGGCTTGGAGTTCATGTAGATCAGAATTGAAGCCACAATCAAGCCAGAATGCCCTCAAAAATTCAAATTTAATATTTTTAACCTAAAATCCCAATCATTTCATCCAAATCAGATTATAAATTTAAATCCCAACCAAAACACCCCCCACTAAGCTACCCATTGTTTTCAACCACCGTAAATCTCCTAGAAAATCCTCATGCGGTAAATTTGTTTTCATTTCTTTCCAACATCCAAACGAGCAGAAAAACAAGAAAAAAAAAATTGCTTAAAAATTCAAATTAAATCACTGTCGATGTTAAACCGCTTGAGGTTGTGGATGAAATAAAGATTCTTCGAAAAATTTACCTAATTTAGTCAACAACCCCACTAAGCATGATGAAAACAAACAGAAAAAAAGCTCAGAATAAAAACAGAGCAAAATTTTATTCACAAGAAATCTGTTGAATGTACACACATAAAATGTATGTCAAGGTCTTCCACCTACAACACTGTATATCCTATATGTGTGTGCGTATCGACCTAAATTTTCCACATTTTATTTACCTTTACAGCACAAACAGGCTCTCTGGTTTCACCAACAAGAAATGTTATGTCACATAACTCGGGCATCGATGCTAGAAACTTAAGATCTTCTGCCAATCCTGTCTTGTTCTCAAATATCGATTCGGATTCATCTTGTGATAGTGAATCGGTACCGATTGGATAGACACCAGACTGGAGATCCGGCATATCGACTGGGAAAATAGAATTTAATTTTGTAAAATTTCATAGAAGAATTTTAGGAAATATTTTGCAATATAACGGTTGAATAGAAAGGAAAAGAGGTTGATATAATTATTTCACGTATGCAAAAAAAGGATATAAATACGGAGTAAGTTAAATAAAAAGCGAGTAATTGTATTGAATTTATATGAATTTCCAAAATAAAAAAAAATAGTTTTTGCAAGTTTTAAAAAATCAGAATTTTTAAAAATTTAATTTTCAAATTTACAAAATTCCAAAGATATGTTTTTGAAATTTATTTAATTGCAATACTTTTTGCACGCGTAAAATCAAAATTTTAAGATTTTTTATAAATTTTAAAAAACCAAATTTTTTGAAATTATTGTAAATTTGTAAAAAGTTTAAAACGTTAACCAAAAAAACAGTTTAAAGTTGTCAATTTAGTAATTTTAACTAAATAATTATATTTTACTTAAATTAAAAGCTTCAAGATCGCTCCAAAATTGTTATTACCAAAAACTAGTCTGGAACCGTTCACTAAGCACGTTATGCAAAACACTTTTTTGAAGATTTTTAAAATTTAAAAAATCACGAGTTTTTAAATTTTCATATGAATCTTTCAAATTTGTTTTTTAAATTTTTTACTTTAAACTTTATTTTATCTATTTTTTTAAACTTTTTAAACTCCCAATTTTCAAATTGTCAAATTTTCTTGCAATTTTGAATAAAATTTAAATAGAATAAAAATAATTTGTCATCCACAAATTTATAGGAAAACTATCATTATGTTGAAAAAAATTAAGTTAAATTATTTAAATAAATAAACTTTCAATTTTTAATTTTGAATTAAAAAAAATTTTCATGAATTTAAATTTAATTTTTTTCAAATTAAATTATAATTTTAAATTTTTTTTTTTAAAATTCTTTATTCAAAGAGTTAATTTCTTTAAAAAAAATTAAGTTTCCATTAAAATAATTTTCAAAAGACACACTAAAATTTTGCAATTGTCTACATTTTCACCAAAAACGCAAAATTTCTAAGAAATAAAGTCAGCTAAAAATAGAAAAAAACACTAGTCATCCGTCCGATAATTGACTCACATTGAATTTCACAATTTTCAAGTTTTTTTTCCTCAAAATTTCATTTTTAATAAAAAGTACCACAAAAAATTATAAACTCAAAGTAAATAAATTCCTCACAATTAAATCAAAACAAACTCAAAAAGCCACCAGAAGCAAAGTAAATTTCATAAAACTTATTTTATATTCGAAAAAAGAAATAAAAACATCAACCTGTTGAACTTTTTCTTCTTTCTCACATTTCAGCACATAGCAAGACTTACCAGCTATCACAATTTCACTTTCTTGTGATATGGTGGACACGATTTTATCGCTCAGAACACTCACTATAAAAATACTTAATAATATTAAATTTCACAAAATTTTTCAAATTTTTTTCATTACCAAAGGAAAATTTCTGACGCAAAAAATCTGTTGAATGTTTTCTAAACAGCTTTTCAATTTTCGCTTCGTTCACTTTCCCTGATAAACTTGAACTTCTCGTATATTTCACTTTTTATTCGCACTTGTGAGGATTTTTTTTTTCTCCTCTTCGGACTTTTTTTTTTTTTTTTTGCTGCGCTTTAAAATTTTTACTTTTTCATGTCTCAATGTATATCCAACAAACTTATTGGGTGAAATTAAATGAACGTATCAAAAATATATTTTTATTTTTTTGACATTTGGTGGTGAAATTTTGTTTTGGAGGAAAAAATGTGGAAAGTGTGCGGGAACAAATGACTCTAAAAAATGAGGAAAAAAACTCGAGGATGACGAGAGATGAAACTGGATATCAAATGAAGGTAACAAAAAAAAAAGTTTTTTTTTTGCTCTTGCTTCGTCGAGATCGAAAATCGATATTAAGAAATACGCAAGTCTGATTGTTGGGAGCTTTTAATGTTGTTGTTTTTTTTTTTCGATGATTCAACTTGTTGACAATGGGGTAGATTGTGGAGCTTTTGGATACGAGGGTGAATGTTTGAAAAATTCAAAGACGTTTAGGAAATTTTTACTCAGCTTTTTGTGTTTTTAAGGAACTTTTCACTATTTTTGAAGGGTTTTTGGAAGATTTTGGAAGGATTGGCGCTTTATTTAAATTTTAATTCATTGATTCTACTAAACAGACTCTAACAGGCAAAGACCATTCTTTTAAAGTACTGAAAGACTTTTACAGTATCTAAAAGCGGCATCTAGCCTGTTTGGGAGTGCTTGAAGTCGACTCGAATTTTCTATGGAAGCTAATCGACTCAAATTGACTTTTTCAATCCTGGTTGACTTTAAACTTTGCTTTTAATGTAAGGTTAATTCAATGCAAATTCAATGAGCCTGTCTATAAGCAATTTAAGATTACTAGATTAATTTTAAATTATCAGGGGTTTAAGCGGGACCTTTTTGAAGATTTTCTTATATTCTTGAAAAGCACCCCAAACAAACAAGGAGCATGTTCAAGAATATGTTCACAATATTGAGCATTGATTGAATTATACTCATAAGACGCTCATTTAGAAGCTCATTTAGGTGGGCATGCTAATTGACTGTCATAGTGCACAGCGTTATATGGGGTTAAATTCTCTAAAATTCTTCTTAAAATCAAAGGCCACATCCTTTTTTACAATGTGTACCTTACTGGTACCGAAAATAATTCTTTAAAGTAGTGGTGGGCAATCTTTTTGAGCCAAGGCACGACTTAGGCACTACTCACTTCTGGAAAAAAAATTCGACATTAATAAAACTTCTTGACATTCTATTAGTTTACCATAGCGATCCTGAGAGGACAAAAATATGTTATAACTAGTTTAAGGCAAGTTGATCTCCAGTTTATGATTATTTTGTCCAAACGGGGTTATTTTCTAGCTTCAAAAACTCAAAAAGATTGCAAAAGATTTGAAATTTCAACGAATTTTTCGTTTTTTTCGATGACTCATCTAAATGTGAAGGCAATTTAAAGGAGCAATTCATTCTTCCAAAGGGCACATAAACGTCCATGCAAAGAAAAAGTCAGAAATCTGTCCTATGGACATTAGCAAGCCTTTCGAATAAATAAATACATAACACAATATTTGTGATTATGAAAGCTATCTTGCTATACGGACACAAAAGAATTATTGACGTTGCATGACATTTTGACTGAATATTTAATTAACTGTCGTCATCAGAACGAAGAAATCGTGACCTTTGAAGCTATTTTTAATTCAGAATTTCTTGTTTCATGCATCCGTATTCATAATTAAATTTCCTGAACATCTTTCACAAATTAAAAATAACAGTCAAATGCATTCTTATAAGAATTTTTCTTAAATGCTCATTTTAAAAATAACAAGCAGGTATGAAATAAATGTTTTTATTATGCTGAAAAAGAATGTCTTAACTGAAACTGTATCAGGTAAACAAAAATCCTTATTTTTATGCCAGCAACATATTTTGCTAATTGTTTCAAATGAAATTTTCGAGAATTCTTCGTACATGTGAGCATCGCATGTTGCTGAAGATATGGATTTTGACTAGATTTACAGCAATTCTTTCTTAAAATCTTCTAAATTGTTGCTTTTTGAAATAAAAACTTTTATGAATTTTATTGATATTTGGACGTTCAATTATTAAGTTACTGAATAACGAACTTTTTTCAAATCTGAACAATAAAATTCTCGAAATTTCCAAATTCAACCCCCCTTCCCCCCTTAACGTAATAAGTGAACGACCCACTATATTGTGCGTTAAGTTGCGTTTAATATGTACAAAATGTCACAATTTTTTCCTGTAAATGTCTAATTAATATTTGACTAATATTGATTTTTTCATACAATTGGTGTTGCTTGACACTAAATTGTGTATTTGTGAAGCAATTATATGAAGTTATTGTTGTCATGTAAATTATAATAAAATAACTTTGAGTCTAAATAAGGATTTGGAATAACTTAATTCCTTTACTTCGCTGGCTGTTCAGATCAAGTGTGATCCATCACCTCCCTCAGTTGGCGTCTGAAGCTAGCTCTATCGCTGGGTATCGCTTGCCAATTACCAATATCATTCAATAGCTTCTTTTTTTGAGTTCTTTGAACTGCTGCAATATGGAATAATTTTTTGATAAATACGTGAATTTGAGCTGTTACTAAATGGTTTTATTGATGATTTACAAAAAGTTGCATAGAATTGACTATAATAAATCATATTGACGACGATTAAGGGTTGGAATTAAAGAAAGTAAGGGGATATTAAAGGTGTTTGTACCCTTGATTTGTTTTCATTTAGGGTAAGGCGGTATTCTGTTGTACTTTGACCGGGATGCTACTGTACTTTTCTCCCTTGCTGCTCTGTATCGATAAAGCATAGAATCATAAATCAGTACATTTTGTTCAAAAAAGAGAGTTTAAATTGAAAATTGTGATTTTTACAATTATTGATTCTGTTCCGGCGTAAATTTAAATTTGTAAATAAAGGATACTTATTATTATTATAATTATTTTCAAGACAAAAATCGTGAAAATTGAAATTTTTAAAAATTCTTTTTTGAATAAATTTGAAAAAATCGTGAAAATTATGAACTTTTGATTTATGATTTGAAAAAATCTTTAAAATTTACATTTTTTGAGTCATAATTTGAGTTAAATTTCTTTCGATTTTCCACGATAATGTTGGAATTTAGGTAATCATATTGACTCAATTTTGTACAAAAACCTCTAAAAATTAAATCAATTTCATTCAATCAGACAAACTTAGCCAACGACTTTTTTTATCAAATTCAAAAACAAAAGCATATAAACTTAAAACAAACTTTCAACTTCAAACTAGCATACAAAGTCACACAAAAAAATTCAAAATTAATTTTAACGACATTCTTTCCAAACTTTCCAAATACAAAAAAAATTCAAATTTTTTCATAACGGTTTTTTCAACAACTTTTCATAAAAGCTTCAAATCATCTTCTAGAAGGTTTAACCTCACATGTAGCGCCATCTCTTGAAAGCGTCTCTAAAACATTTCAACTTATTAAAGCTTTTAAACTTTTTTATGAGGAATTTGTGACACCTGCTTGGATTGTTTGGTTTGGCTTGGTTTGGCGGGATATCGATGGATGATTAACATGATATGAGATGAATGCTGAATGTTGTGGCTTTTTAAAATTCAAAAAATTAACAATTTTAAAAAATATTTTATTGAAAATTTAAAGCTTTTAATTCGTAATCATAAAAATAAATTCCAATTAAATTTAACGGTCATGAAAAATTCAAACCACCCCAAACGCACAAATACAATCAAAAAATTGACATTTAGCATTGCTGGCAATTCAATTTGTACTCATGGAACCAGCTTTTTATAAAACGCATATGATAAAATTAAAGAAATTAATTAAAATAAAAACTCAAAAAATTAATAAAATTAATTTAATTAATTATCAAATTAAAATTTCCTTTCTACCTGCTGTCTATCCATTAAAAACTTATAAAAGTTATTTGCCCAGCCATAAATGTGGCCAAAATTACACCGCATCAAAAACTTACGACTGCATACAAGCTAAGCGAAGCATTCATTGTATTTTCAACCATCGACGAGTTCAGATCGAGTGGAAAAAAATTTTTTAAAAAGAAATCTAATTAAGCCATTTTTTTCTTTAAAATAAAAACCTAAAAAGTAAAGGTTCAATTAAATAAGATACAAAAAAAAAATACAAAATAAATAACACATAAAGGATTTATAATCAATAAGGAGCATTAAGCAAGTCACATTCATAACTTATTTTAAATAGTTTCAATTTATTAAATAAAAAAAAAAAAAAAACAACACAAGCATCATGAGTACAGAACAAGAACCAGTCACAGTTGAAGCAGCAGCAGAAGAAAAGACAGAGACGAAAGAAGTCAAAGGAACAAAACGAGCTGCCGAAGTGAGTATAATTCATCCACAGATAACTTCTTATTTTCAAATATTTCGGGATATAATTGGGAGGGAAAAAAAAAGTTATTGATTAGCACTCAAGCATTCGGGAAATAAAGGGGGACTCTCCATGATGATGATGCATGCCTGCCCGACTTTTGTCTCAAAATTATAAAAAGCAGCGTCGGCATCACTTCCACTTTATTATAGATAGATAGACATACTTTTTTCTTAATAATAATCGAAAGCATCATCATCATCATCGTCATCAGTCATCATCCCTCCATTTTTTTCCTACTTGTACTTGTTCTTATTCTTCCTTTCTGTTGTGTACCTTCTCACTCTCTCTCTCTCTCCATATACACATATTCCATATTATTTCATATTAACAAGAAAAGAATAAAAATATATATAAAAAAAAAATGCCCGAATGTAGGAGAAGAGAAGTGGGAAAAAAGAAAACCGATCAGGAAAAATGTGCTACATTTTTCACGTATACAAGAAAAAAAAAATTTTTCCCCCCGTAGAATCCACAAATGATACACTCTGTGTTATTTTTTTTCATTTCGCCGGTATAATACACACAATATCACATACATCTATAGTCTATAACCAAATAAATACACAAAAATATTCTCATTTGTAGATGTAAACAGCTATGGCGTCGCTTTATTTCTTTTTCACTCGTTTAAATCGTGTATTAAGCACTCGAGTTTTTTGGGAAGCGATGAAATTTTTTATTTTTTTGAGGAATTGAGGCTGATGGCTTCATCATTTTTAAGCTTTGCGCGCCTTTGCATTTTTGTTGTAATTTTTTTCCCGCTTTTTGGTTACTAAAAGCTAAATTGGAACTAAAAATGCCGACTTTCGGTATATGTGTAGCTACTGCTGTGTTGGGATGTAAAGTTTGTTGTATTGTGTATTATACATGGGTATTATGGATGGAAAAATGAGGTTTATGCACTTAGTAATAAGTTTAAGATTACAGTTATGGGAAATTTTTTATTTTTTTGTCGAATTTTCTGGTATATTCTCAAATATATTAGGTCATACTAGTATAGGAATAGTCTAATCATGTCAACACTACAAGCCATTATCATCCTTAATACTTACTTTCACATAAAAATTCTCCAGTAAACTATTCACAACGACCTTGGTTGTTTGTGTTAATTTTGTTCGAAATCAAGTCAATGATGCTTGGGCATCGCGGGGCTATATTGCTATACATACATGAATATTATAGTCATTTCTGTTTGATAATCAAATTTTATATTTTTATTATTATTATACACACTTTTTTCTTGTAGTTTTTTTGTGTAGTTAACATTAACATGGCTGAATAGACTGCTTGTTTTACTATGCAACTGTAATAGTTGCTTGGGCATTATTATTTTCTTATTTTTTGAGATGATGATGAGTCAATGACGATAACGATATTGTTATGTGAACTTTAAAATGGTAAATTTTGATGTTATGGAGATTGTGTAGCTTGAAATCTCATTTTCGGGGGGATATGTCCATGTTTTATGTAGGAAGAGAAAGTCGGGAATTTATTTTGGAGGGAAGTGCATTCGGGAAGCCGAATTGCGAACATAATTCTGAGTTCGAATTTGCAAACTTCGGTTCGAAAAAGAAGGTAAACAACAATTTTGTGTTCGGGGTTGTTTGTGCGGAAAAAAAAGCGGAATTTTTTTAGAAAATATTTTAAAATTCTTTTTATAAATTTCTCTTTTTCCTCAATTCTGAATGTTATGGCTTATACATTTTAATGATTAATGAATTTCAAGTTTATTGTTTTAATTTATAAAATTTCAATATTTAATTTAAAACTTTCTAAAATTAGGTTTGTAATAGAAGCTACAAATGTTTGTAGAACAAGCAGAGATAGGTTTGATTATGCTGTTTAAACTGTAAAGCATAAATTGAAAAAGACGATTTGTTTTAGGTTTTAAATTGAAATTGTTTTAAGTTACAAATAGAATTGATAGTTTTTAAATAGACTTTTTGAAGCTATTTTTGAGATTTTAAAATGTTTGAAATTGAATTTTTCAAAGATTTTCAAATTTACATTTACTATTTAATTTAAAATTTAACGTTTATTATTTAAAAAAAATTCAAAATTCTCAAATTAAATTTTTAAAAGTTTTAAAATTCACAAAATTAAATTATTAAAATTTTGAAGTTCAGAAATTAAATTTTTAAAAGTTTAAAAATTCAGAAATTAAATTTTCAAAAGTTTAATAATTCAGAAATTAAATTTTTAAAATTCTAAAATTCACAAATTAATTTTTAAATTATTAAATTCACAAATTAAATTTTTCAAAATTTTAAAATTCACAATTTAAATTTTTAAAAATTTTAAAATTCACAAAATTATTTTCTTTAAAGTTTTAAAATTAACAAATTCAATTGTTTAAAAGATTCCGTTTATATTTTATTTAAATTAAAAAAATTAGAATCTTAAAAAATTTCAAATAATTTCAAAAAATTGCTCTAAAAATTACAAAAATTGTTAAAAATGTTTAAAAATTCAAAACAAGCCATGTAAGCGTCACCCTAACATTGCATACCAAGTCCCATAAAATCCAACAAAATATTTCCATTTTCCACGCCAAAACCCCTCAACAATCCCTGCAAACAAAAGAAAAAGAGAGAAAAAAAAACAATTCTTTCATCCTCCATCCATGTTTCTTAAACTTCCGTTTGAGCGCGCAAAGCAAAAGAGTAAAAAAAAAAAAACTTTCCATTCACGAGAACCCCCATACAGAACACTACACAAAATAAAAAAAAAACCCGAGAAACATGAAACCCGAATCAGAAAAAAGAGATTTCAAGAAGAATGAAAAAAAAAAAATAATATTTTCTAACTGAAAAATTTACGCTTTTTTGCGCTTGGCGTTGGCGTCATTATAACACATGTAAACAACATACACATACACAAAAATTATCATTTTTATTTCTATTCTCATAATTGTGTTAGTTTTCTAGCAGTTACACTACAAACTCGTGTAATGTCTTCTTGTTCTTATTTCGGCATCAATCAAAAAGTTCGTTATTTTTTTTAAATTAATTTAATTTTTATTAAATTGAAAATTTTTAAAAATTAATCAATTTTAAGACATTGAAAAATTAACAAAAAATGGTGGGAAATGAATTGACACACGAAAGTAGTGACGCGCACACGGGTACATGATGATTTTGTGTATAGAACGACGCATATGCCGGACTAATACAATCAAGCATTTTTCTCTCTTTTACTCTAAAGAACTTCGATATACACAAAATTCCCTGCCGAAGCCGGAATATATGAATAAGATAAAATATTCTATATATTTCATTTTTTTTGGGAAGAAAAAAGGCAGGCAAGCAGGCAAAAAAAACCGATTTTATTGCTGTAAAAAAGCAGCAGCAGCGGCTTCTCATTTCATTTGTATGTGTTGAACAAACCGAAAAAAAAAGCCTAAAAGCCGTTGATGAGAGTTGGGCGACGATGTCTTCGGTAAAAATTTTTATGTGCTGTGCTGCTCATGGAAGCGAAGCCAAAGCCCATTAAAACCACTTCTCATTAATAAATTCTTGTAATTCTTACAAACTTTATTTTTTTTTGCATCTGTATTAGTAAATTTGTAAAATTTTTAACACACGGCATATGCACGATGTGCGTCTATATAGTCACCCTGACAATAATATTTTTATAAAAATGCAGATGTCAAATTGTAAAGCGGAAAACAAGCAAGCCTGATGCAGTTTTTATAATTTTGTTCTTTTGTTGGCTCACACACATATGCACACACAATACGCATGTAACAAATTAGACATGTGTCTTTTTTTTCTATCCCTAACGTTTTATACTTTTATGTAATAATCCTTCTTATTTTCATCCCATACCAAAACTCGTGTGTCTTTTTTTAATGGCGCAAATATCTATCCCTACTTTTTTTTCTGTTCTGTACACACAATTTCATACTTTTTTTCGGAGTAAATCGATGAAGGAAGTGGTTTTTACGTTCAATATGAATGGAACGACCTCTAGGAATGTTGGGATGAAAACACATAACAATTCTTTTTTTATGAGAAGCTTTTTCTTGCTCTCTTTTGCTCTATGCTATGTTCTGTTTTTACCGATTATGAACGAACTGCCTTGTTTTGTGTGTGCTTGACATGAAGACTTCTTTTCTTCGTTTATTGAAGTTGTTGAAAAAAAATACGTTGAATTTCAAAAATATTGTTACCGATGGGAAGAAAATGCTTTTGTTGCGTGATGATGATGATGATGATGTTGTTGAGTATGGTGGGAATTTCTTGGGAAGAATTGGCGGGGTTTGGTGTGATTCTGACTTAAATGATTGAGTTAATAAGGTTATATCAAAGGTTATGCATAGGTTAGGGTAGATACTAGTGCAAATGCTGTATTATTGCCCTACAATTCACATTAATCAATTATCATCAAATCTTAGTGTAAATAATCAGTAACTAACCGACCAACGCTAATTTCCGTTAAATTTAACCATTTTCTATTAGATTACCCAATAAAACCACTCTGTAGATAGTAAATACAGTCAATATACTGTTAATTATTAAACTGATAACCATACTAAGTTCAACAATAGATTAAAGTACGTACAAAGCATCAATCTAGGTCAATTGGAAGTACAAAGGTCAAATGTTGCCAAAATCAAGGCAAAATGAATCAAAAGTCAGTTGTTTTAGGTTTTTGTAGTTAAAAATCTAACGAATATCAAGAGTATTGTGATATTAAGCTACAACTGACAATTCTTAGTGTCTAGAGTCAGCCAGCAGGCCTTAGCATTTAAATACCACAAGAAACCACAAAATTTTCAATGAACAATGCCTTAATATTGACAATTACTGTCTACCACAAGAATTTGACTCAATATTTTCGTTATTTTTCACAATGTTGTGCAGAAGACAGGCAGTTCAAAGGATTATGAGCAACAATCTTTGATATGCTGTACATATGAACATTTATAGTCTTGCTTTATATGCTATATGTTCTAATCCACTCAAAAAATGTTAGTATACGCTATTCTGCTTTCAAATGCCTGAAGCAATGATACAAAATTGTCGATACTGTAGAATCAAGCGTCACTTCATGCTTCCTCATGGAATATTCTACAAAACTTTTTTCCATTAATATCTAACTCGAACCTTTCAATTACTTCCAAAGAACACAAACATTTTCAAACCTCAATTCCTACCAAAAAATATCTAAATATAAACCTTTTTACATGTCCCAGTAGACAGCCACTTAACGGTCATTTTTCAAAAAAATGTTTCAATTTGATACTCAAATTCTATTTATGCACGATTCTCATTCATTTCAACCTGACTCATCATATTATTCTCAAACTAGAGTTCATTAAATTTCCACACATTAAAAATAGCGTCTGCGTTTGCATGTCTTTGATGATGTGTATACATACATGGATATATGTGAATATATGAATGAGAGGCATGTAAACATGTGTAACGGATAGAAAAAAAAATATTGATAAGGAATAAGATTGATAAGAAAATTAATTTTATTGGTTTTATTCCCACGCACCTTTCCCTTCCGCCTATAATTTTTCCTATCCACCTTAGAGCGTTACTGACTTAAAATAAACACGTGAATTTTTCATCAACAGCCGCGTGCTTTATCAAAACTTTATATACAACAACAACAAATATGTAACATTTTTTACTAATATTTACCAACTTTATATTCTGTCATTTTAGGATAAGAAACCCGAGCAAGCCAAAAAGTCGAAGAAAGACGAAAATGGAGCCGAAGATGAGGATGATGTTGAGGATGAAGGCGATGAGGGTGAAGATGAGGAATATGAGCTAAATTATGGTAAGCATTTTTTTTTTTTTGAGATTTTTCTTAATTGATTGTTGAGCATTAAAATTAATTTTGGAATTTTTTGCATACGCTTTTTTCAGAGGGTGAAGAAATTGATGGTGAAGATGAAGAGGAAGAAGATGGAGATGAGGATGGTGAAGGTAAGGATGAAATTTGTTAATTTGTTAGATGAGAAGAAATGTTTTTGAAGATTTTGTGAGATGATTTTTAAAGGATAATTGATGAAATTTGGTTAATTATGATAAGATACATCATTACCTTACCTTAGGTTACTTTGGCAATGCATCTGACTAGCCTAGTATCATTCTATTATGTCTACGTCCTACTATTATGCCTATAACTAACTACTATGCCTTACTATTAGGTAAAGGCTTTGTATCTAATTTTGAATTTTGATAAGAATTAGAGTACAGTAATTCGAGCAGCAAATTGTGCTCACTAAGGTGCCTCTGCGTCACCGTTTTACTGGTAAGACGTGAAGTTGCTCTAACTGCACCGTAACAGAGCATTTTGATTCATATTTTTGGCGGAAAATGCATTGTGCTTATCGGATGATTTATTGTGCTTGAACTATCACGAATTCTAACTTACACTGAAGATGCTCGTCCCAGTTGAGCGTGTTTATGAGAATACTCAATCAATATTATTGAGTATGTTCAGTTTGGTGACCATGCTCATGAGTATGCATTGTCTATTCGAATAAGTCAGATTTTGGCTATTCAATTTGCAACTAATTTCGAATAAATCTTATAAATCCCTAGCTAAGCTTCTTATCATAGCAATACCAGTAATGTGGTAGTCAAGTAGCCTATTGTCACCTATTGTCACTTGTCACATATTGTCACCTAGTGACCTAATTGCCAACTTATTGCTACTATTTGATTGTCATTGATATAAAGTGCCATTTAGAAATGTCATAATGGAAATAATTTATATTGTTCAATTTTCAATTAAAGAACAATTAAAAATGTTATTCCTGTTTGTTAAGAAAGTGATTAACATGAAGATTCTGAGTTCGATTCTCCAAATTTTATAAAGTAATTGGAAAAAATGTTGTAATTTTTTTTTAATTTCTGATTCATGAAGTTTGTTAAATTTTTAAATTCACTTTTAAACTTTTAAAATTTTAAAGAAATCTTTAAAAATCTTCAAAAACTTTTAAACTTTAAAAATTCAACAAAATCTTTAAAAACACCTCAACTACCCCCCAATATTTTACTTATTATAATCTTAACTAACGCACAAATTTAATTTTAATTTTTCCCAATCAATTTTATTGCAGAGGACGGCGAAGAAGAAGAGGAGGATGACGCATAATCGACAAAACTTCACCTTTTGTAAATGTGCAGTGACTGAAGAAATCTTAAAAGAATAAAAAAAAAAATCACAAAAAAAAAACACTTCAAAAAACCTAATATTAAAATAATGATTAAAATAGACTACAAATATTAATTTTAAAGATGGAAAAGTAATAGTGTGTTACATCATTATTATTGCTAAGTAAGGAAAAAAAAATGGTAAAAAAAATACACAAAAAACAAAAAAATATATATTATAAAAAGTTTTAAATTAATATATATTTAAGATAAAACAAAAAAGAAGAAAAAAAAACACGATGAAAAAAGAGAAAAAAACACAAGAATATGAAATCAATGGTAATAATTTAATGTAAAACTTTTCTTTTGTAAGCTCATTTTTTTGTGGAATTGATGCGAAAAATGGATGGGAAAATTAGGCTTTTTTCTGGCGGGGTTTCTTGCGATTGTGTTTGCATTTACGAAAGAGACACGACTGTATAAACAAAAAATTGAGATTTTTTAAGAAAATTTAGACGAAAAAAGGGAAAATTTTTAACATGAAAATTAGAATTTTTTTGACTATTCCTGCAGACAGTTCACAAGAAAAGGCAAGACAAGGTTACTCGCTCAATATTGTGTTGACTTTAAAATTCTCAATTTTTGACAAAAAGGGAAAATTAACGAGGAGCAATAAATTAGATTGCTGTTGGATAAGGGCTGTTCTTAAGAAAATCCCTTTTATTTTGAGGTTAATTCTCAAAAAATTCAATTTTTCTTCACGAAATTTTGACAAAAAGGGAAAATATGCTTTTTGAACTGTACTGGCTTTAAAGTCAATTTTTAAAATATTCAAATTTTGACCGTTGACAATTTTCAAATGTTCATTAGTACATACACGGCACCAAAGGAACTAGCGTTGTGATTCATAAATTGTATTGACTTTTAAAATTCAAATTTTGAACGTTAAAAATTTTTAAAAACAAGAATCTTAACGAGGAGCAATAAATTTAGATTGCTGTTGGATAAGGGCTGTTCTTAGTGGACATTCAAGTCTTATGGCTGAATCGTCATTCACTCACTCCCTAATACCCCCTTGTAGGCTCTCAAATCCCTTTTATTTTGAGAATAATTATCGACAATTCTCAAAAAGTTCAATTTTTCTTCACGAATTTTTGACAAAAAGGGAAAATTTTTAACACGAAAAATAGAATTTTTGGAATGTTCCGCAGACGGTTCACATGAAAAAGCAAGTTAAGGCATCATGTTCAATAGTACGTCCGCGATAATACGCTTGGAACTTGCATTGTGAACTGTACTGCAATTTTACCAACTTTAACATTCAAATTTCGACCGTTGACAATTTTTAAATGTTCATTAGTACGTACACGGCACCATAGGAACTAGCGTTGTGATTCATAAATTGTATTGACTTTAAAATTCAAATTTTGACCGTTAAAAATTTTTAAAAACAAGAATCTTAACGAGGAGCAATAAATTAGATTGCTGTTGGATAAGGGCTGTTCTTAGTGGACATTCAAGTCTTAAGGCTGAACTGTCATTCACTCACTCCCTAATACCCCCTTGTAGGCTCCCAAATCCCTTTTATTTTGAGGATAATTATCGAAAATTCTCAAAAAAGTTTAAAAATTTTCTAAAAAATTCTCAAAAAAAGTCAGAAAAAAATTGACCCTCAACCATTTCTCCCGCCAAATTCACAAAAAAATCGTTTAAAAAATTCCATTTAAAAGAATCCACCAGATATTTCATAGACAAATAACAAACAAAACTGAAAAAAAAATCATAAAAATTACAAAAAAAACTTGTGTTTTGATATAAAAAAAAACGAAAATTTCCAATAGTTTTTCATTTTAAAAAATTTTATAAAAAATTCATTAAAAATCTTTTTTAGACATTTAATTATTACTCATATGATTATCGAGACAAAAAAACCTACAAAAAAAAAAAAAATACGGCAGAAAATTCTTCAGTCAAAGTCGCTCACAAAAAATTGAAAATAATTTTAAATAAAATCATTAAAAAAAAACCAACCTCATTCGCCATCTCAATCAATCTCTTGTGCCCCCAACACACACATTCTCCATACATGCAGCATGAACATCTCGAAGCGGCAGTCATTAGATAATAAATTGGGCATCGTCCGACTTTGTGATCTTTATTTTGCTGAAATTTTTTTTTAATAAGAAAAGAAAGTTTAAAAAATTATTTCATTTTCAACCAAAACATCCGAAATAAGGGAATACAGCCACACATATACACAGATAACAACCAGTTACAGCATGAAAAATAAAACAACCTCAAAAAAATGCAAAAGTTAATGAAATAAGTAAAAAAAAATATTGTAAAATTTCTTCATTTTGTCTTGTCTTTTAGAAAATGGTGTTGTAAAATTGTAAAATTTCATCTTTAACTGACAAAAATCTTTTTTTTAAAACTTCCGCGCGGGAAAAACAAAAATAACTTCCGTGTCGGTAAAACGGATTTTTTTTTATAATTTCTTAATTTTTTCCATTCGATTTAGCAGTTAATATTAAAAAAAAAACACAAAGTAATTAAATAAAAAAAAATTATGAAAAAAAAAAATCACACACACATATACGACTTTCTTTTTGTAATTATTATCATTTTTTGTTTTGTCCAACAAATAACTTAAATGAGAAAAAAAAGAATTCTTAAAAAATGAGTAAATGAAAATGAAATGAAAAAAAGAACTTTTTTTTATAATTTCGAAAAAATGAAAAATAAAAAAATAGAAAATAAATTAAAAAAAAAAACAAATAACGAATCTTTTGTGTTTTATAAAACGGAGTTATAATGCAAAAGATTTACAGAATAATAATTAAAGTAATTAATTAATTAATTAATTGAAATAAAAGAATTTTGTTTTTTCCAAAAAAAAGAAAATAATAAATATGTTTTAGGTGAGTTTTTATTTTTAAGAATTTTTAGATTGAATACTGTCGATTTGTGGATGAATTTAATTATTTGTTTAGTTTTTGAAGCAATGCTTTATGATTTTAGCAGCTAAGATTCATAACTGAATTTTTAATTTTGAGTTTTTGAAAGTTACGCTTTATTATTTGCAACAAATATTAAACATTCAAAATTCATGCTTCAATTTTGGAGTGAAGCATCAAATTTCAAGAAGCAATGCTTTATATTTGCAGTAAACTCCATATTTTTGTAGGTTAAGCTGCAAATATTTAGAAGCTAAGCTTGAAATTTACAGCTTAGATTTAGATTTAAAGAAATACTTCATCTTTTCAAAAGTAAAGCTACAAACCTGTAAAAGCCAAGCTTCATATTTACAGCCTCGCATCATATTTGGAGCTAAACTTCAACTTTTCAGTAATAAACTTACAAATTTTTAGAAGCTAAGCTCTATATTTGCAGCATAACTTCATAGTTTTGGAAGCTAAGCTTCAAATTTAAGCTTGAATTAAGCAGACTGTGGAAATGTCGAAGTTGGTCGTTATTTTTCGACATTCAGTGTCGAAGGATTTCGATTCTCAGATTTCCATAGGCTGAAGTAAAGTATCAGAATGTGCAGCTTTACTTCATAATTTTGAATCCACGCTTTTTTGTTGCAACAACGCTTCTAATTTTTGAACTGAAAAGCTTCAAAATGCAGCAATGCTTTACATTTTTGAACTCGATGCTTCATTTTTGCATTAATTTTTGACCGCAACGCTTTACTTTCTGCCGCATTAAAGCAATTTTCTTCTTCTTTTTTCAAGCTTTCTTATATTGAAAAATTTAATTTCAACTGTCTAGCCTAAAATTACGTAATTTCAAGTCATTTCCCCCAAAAATTCACCTATATCCAATAAAATATCACAATTACTATAGTAAATTAGGTCATTAGTCTACTAAAACACTTCAAAAACACCATATGACTCATTAATCGCTCGATTTTGATCAATCAATTACGTGCTGCTCACAAAATTATTGCCGATCAAACTAAATAAACTTTAAAAACGACAAAAAATCGCAACCACAGCTTAAATTTTGCAAACTTTAATTACATTATCATTCTTCGAATCCAGAATCAAGCATCAAAACCTTCATGCCCGTATGTTGACGCTTCTATTAGCCATTATTGTGCTAATTAGCCATGATCATTCCACCACATCATTTATAGTTTCCATTTCATGTGTGAGAAAGTCAACGATCTTCAATTTCCATTTCTTTCCCCGCATTCGGTTTTATATGAAAAGAACAGCGTCGGTTGATGAAGAACAAGAAGAAAAGGCAAAGAAAAGCTTAGTCATACGTACGATAAGTTTTACAACTGTGTTCAGTCGACTATGGAACTTATTACTTGTGTATTTTTTTATAGTTGTTGCTTTATATTTTCCCAATGAGTTGGATTTTTTATTTTATTTAAAGTAACGAGTTTGATGGATGATGGAATTGTTGTTGAGGTGACGTGGTGGATGTGACGCATTTTTTTGGGGAATTTTATGGATTATTGGTGGTTTAGTGCTGCTTACGGACAATAATGGCAATGATGGAGCACATGGTTGACACATGGGTGCAAAACATCACATGGCTGACGCATGGCAGCTGTTGCCAGGATGTACAGCTCTGTCAAGATGACCTTTGACCTCCAGCTGTTGACTAAGATACCAAAAACCTCATAAAGTGCTGAAAACAAGAAGAAATGTCCAGAAACAGTAAATCCAGATTTAAGACACACTTAATTCCCCAAACAGCCTCAAAAAATTGAGTATATCATTTCTATGCTGACTAATTTTTGTCAATTTAATCAATTTAGCATCTTTGTCAATTTAAAAGTAAAACAAAATGACATCACGTATGTGTGTGACTGATTAATGCCTCAAAATGTTATAAAACCCGGGCACACGAAGAGTGCACTCACTGTAGTGATGGCACTTGTGAGTACACTCACAACTGCCATCACAGTGCCATCTTTACAAAGAGTGCACTCAGAGTGCAGTGTGAGTGCACTCATGTTGTACAACATTTTGGATTTGTCGCATTAGATTCAAAAACTACACTCAGAGTACACTTTTTGTTCAAAATTTGAGTGCACTTTCTGAATACCCTAGAAACCGTACTCTGAGTACAATTTCTACTGAAATTTTGAAGTCAGTTTTTTGTAGTCCACAGAAAGTACACTCAGAGTACACTCTCTTTAAATCTATTGAGTACACTTTCTGGATATCCTAGAAACTGTACTCTGAGTACAATTTCTACTGAAATTTTGAAGTCAGTTTTTTGTAGTCCACAGAAAGTACACTCAGAGTACACTCTCTATGAATCTATTGAGTACACTTTCTGGATATCCTAGAAACTGTACTCTGAGTACAATTTCTACTGAAATTTTGAAGTCAGTTTTTTGTAGTCCACAGAAAGTACACTCAGAGTACACTCTGTATGAATCTATTGAGTACACTTTCTGGATATCCTAGAAACCGTACTCTGAGTACAGTTTCTATTGAAATTTTGAAGTCAGTTTTTTGTAGTCCACAGAAAGTACACTCAGAGTACACTCTCTATGAATCTATTAAGTACACTTTCTGGATATCCTAGAAACCGTACTCTGAGTACAATTTCTACTGAAATTTTGAAGTCAGTTTTTTGTAGTCCACAGAAAGTACACTCAGAGTACACTCTCTATGAATCTATTGAGTACACTTTCTGGATATCCTAGAAACCGTACTCTGAGTACAATTTCTACTGAAATTTTGAAGCCAGTTTTTTGTAGTCCACAGAAAGTACACTCAGAGTACACTCTGTATGAATCTATTGAGTACACTTTCTGGATATCCTAGAAACCGTACTCTGAGTACAATTTCTACTGAAATTTTGAAGCCAGTTTTTTGTAGTCCACAGAAAGTACACTCAGAGTACACTCTCTATGAATCTATTGAGTACACTTTCTGGATATCCTAGAAACCGTACTCTGAGTACAATTTCTACTGAAATTTTGAAGCCAGTTTTTTGTAGTCCACAGAAAGTACACTCAGAGTACACTCTCTATGAATCTATTGAGTACACTTTCTGGATACCCTAGAAACCGTACTCTGAGTACAGTTTTTACTGAAATTTTGAAGCCAGTTTTTTGTAGTCCACAGAAAGTACACTCAGAGTACACTCTCTATGAATCTATTAAGTACACTTTCTGGATATCCTAGAAACCGTACTCTGAGTACAGTTTCTATTGAAATTTTGAAGTCAGTTTTTTGTAGTCCACAGAAAGTACACTCAGAGTACACTCTCTATGAATCTATTGAGTACACTTTCTGGATATCCTAGAAACCGTACTCTGAGTACAATTTCTACTGAAATTTTGAAGTCAGTTTTTTGTAGTCCACAGAAAGTACACTCAGAGTACACTCTCTATGAATCTATTAAGTACACTTTCTGGATATCCTAGAAACCGTACTCTGAGTACAGTTTCTACTGAAATTTTGAAGTCAGTTTTTTGTAGTCCACAGAAAGTACACTCAGAGTACACTCTCTATGAATCTATTAAGTACACTTTCTGGATATCCTAGAAACCGTACTCTGAGTACAGTTTCTACTGAAATTTTGAAGCCAGTTTTTTGTAGTCCACAGAAAGTACACTCAGAGTACACTCTGTATGAATCTATTGAGTACACTTTCTGGATATCCTAGAAACCGTACTCTGAGTACAATTTCTACTGAAATTTTGAAGCCAGTTTTTTGTAGTCCACAGAAAGTACACTCAGAGTACACTCTGTATGAATCTATTGAGTACACTTTCTGGATATCCTAGAAACCGTACTCTGAGTACAATTTCTACTGAAATTTTGAAGTCAGTTTTTTGTCGTCCACAGAAAGTACACTCAGAGTACACTCTCTATGAATGAGTGAGCATGCTATGAAATGTGGTGTGACATGAGACATTTTTTGAAAAATGTCATGTTGCATCATAAACTTGAGCATGCTCAGAGCACACTCAGAAGCATGTTCAACTAGTGTACTCAAAATACACTCACTGAGTATGCTTAGAGTGTACTCACTAAGGATGCATTAAAATGCAAAATTTAAAAAAATTATTTATTTTTACAATTCTTTAATATTTGTATTTTTAGAAATTTGTTTTTGTAATAAATTCTGTTTAATTAATGTTCTGAAAAAATCAAAGTTAGAAAAATTTTGCTTTTATCTGGGTTCGAACCTGTGACCGCTCCGTTGCTATATGAGACCATCGCTTTAACCATTACTCTACCGCTGTATTTTACCTAATAATTTTTATTTAGCTAAAAGCATATATGGGGCCGTTCACTTATTACGTTACGCAAAAAAACGAATTTCTAGACCCCCCCTCCCCCCCTCGTTACAAAATGTCGTTACAAAAAAATTTTTTGGTTGAGGCTGTTACAAAATCCTAGACCCCCCTCCCCCCTAAAAAGCGAACGTAATAAGTGAACGGCCCCTATAAATGTTATGCATTTAACTGATTGATTTTTAAAAGTTTTTTGGCTATTTTTTTCGGAGTTACACTGTATAACAGGTGTTTTTAGGTGGACACTTTTCATAGATTTTTCCAAAATGTTCTAAATTTCTCGTTGTGCTCAGGGTGTGCTCTTGAACATGCTCAACGATGTGCTCAGACTAACATGTTAAGGTGAGCGCGTAAAACGATGAATTTGAGCACGCTCTTTGTACGTTCGGGTTTTTCTGCAGATTTTGAGTGAACTTTAATAAAGCGACAAAATCATTAGCATGCCGTTTCTAGTGAATGCCATGTTATTTAAGTCATTCTAAGCTATTTCTCTCAATTCACATTAGAAACAAGCAGAAAGAAAAGTGAGGAATATATCCAAGAGAGTACCTGGAAGACAATTGACCTAAGGAAAGAGTTGTATGTAATGCTCTTAAGTGCATTGGAGGAGAACGCGTAAAAACTATGTCAAAAGGGAAGTCAGAAAGGATTGGAGGCATCCTTTGAACATCTTGGCTAAAAAAGCGCAAGCTGCTTCTGATTGTGATAATATGAAGGGCCGGTATGACACTATCAAAGAGCTTGGTGGACAGTCGGCAAGAAAACAGGCGCCAATCAAATCAAAAGAAGGAAAAGTCTTGGTCACCCTCGATGAACAGATTGCTAGGTGGAAGGAAGAAGTGCTTAATATCCAAAGAGATGGAATAGTTGATGAAGCAATTGACAATTCTCCATATTTACCGATTAGAACGGAATCCCCAAGCATGAAAGAAATTTTTGAGGCAGGAAAGAGACTGAAGAATGGCATGGCCGCAGGTGTTGATGCAATTCCTGGTGAGGTCCTTAAAGTGGATGCAAATGCCATGGCAAAGATGCTCAAGCCACTGTTTGACGAGATCTGGTTTCAAGGAGGAGCTACTCTGGAGCAGTACCCAGAGGATTGGATATAGAGTCTTATAGTAAAGCCCTCTAAGAAAGGAGATGTAAGTAGCTGTGGAAATTGGAGAGGAATCACCTTGTCAGTAGTGAGTAAAACGTTTATTTCAGTGCAAAGGATAATGGTTCCAATAAAGACGCGGTTAAGGAAGGAACAAGCGGGATTTAGGCCCTACAGATCGTGCATTGATCAAATTAGCACTTTGAGGATCATTATTGAACAATGGTAATCAGCATTATATCTCGTTTTTGTAGACTACGAAAAAGCGTTTGACTCCATAACCAGAGAGTGTATCTGGACGGAGTTTCGGAATCTCGCTGTTCCGGAGAAGCTTATAAGGCTCATCAGTGAAGCTTACAACAGATTTAGATGCAGAGTACTGCAGGACGGTGTACAATCTGAGCCATTCGTGTCCCTTACAGGAGTTAGGCATGGAGACCTGCTGTTATTACTATTCCTTATTATGGATAAAGCAGCTACATGGAACAAGCCAAAAAGGATTTAGGATACAAAATAAGTGGCTTGAAGACCTTGATTACGCAGATGATCCATGTTTACTGGCACATACACAGCAAGATATGCAAGCGAAGTTAAAAGACCTTGAATCTGAATTAGCAAAAGTTGGGCTGGTCGTGAACAACAAAAACACAGAAGGGATTTGAGTAAATGTCCGAAATAATCGGCCATTGCTAATAGGCAACGAAACCATCAATCGCGTCGAAAATTTCACATATCTAGGCAGCAAAATATCAGCTGATGGAGGCGCAATGAAAGGCGTGAGTATGAGAATCCAGAAGGCAAGAGGAGCTTTTGCAAAGCATTCAAATGTATGAGAGTCCACTAGCATCACCAAAAACCTAAAGATTAAAATCTTTAATGCATGCGTCAAATCAGTGCTGCTGTATGGTTGTGAGACATGGTTTGTGACAAATGAAGTCAAGCGCAAACTGCAATTATTCGTCAATAGCTGCTATAGAATGATTCTCAGGTTTTGGTGGAACGGAAATCCAAATGATTGGCCTTCGAACGATAAGCTTCTGCAAAAAGCAAGTAAAAAAAGCATGCTCAAAAGCACATTCTGAGCACAACGAGAAGATGTGGTTCATCAAGTTAGAGCGAAAATTTTAAGAGTTTTTGGGTTATTTTTAACTGTTACACTATGTAACAGATATTGGAAAAGTATTTTTTGTATTTTTTCGGTGATAAACTGTGAAATTCCGAGGATACTTTACTCTTTAATTTTTGCAAAATAATCGTTCATAGTCCTTAATAATTTCGGTTTAATGAAACATAGAGCCATATGTAATTGTATGCCCCTCGAAATACATTATGGCATTGACTCCATATTCAGTAACGGCCACTGAGCCTCCAGACCAAAATTCAACATGTTTAGTTAAGATATGCTAAAGTTATAACTTATAAATTATAACGAAAAACTTCAAGTTTTTACGAAAAGTATATGAAAATTATTCACCTGAAGACACCAATTACACAGTGTAATACCATAAAACTACCCAAAAAATACTTCTTCAATATCTGTTACATAGTGTAACTAGGGGTGTCGATTACAAATCCCAAGTACTTGGGATTTTTAAGGATCACTTTTGACAGTTATTATTGAAGAAATTTATAAAATCATCGTGAATTTTTGTTCCATTTTTTAAAATTTTTCAGAAAAATTATTAAAAATCGCTAAATTTATGTGTTTATTATGATTTAAATTGTGGGAGCATAAAGATTTTATGTTCATTTTTAAGATTAGATTACTCTACGGACGCAAATTATGCTTTAAATTAGTTTAATTAACATAATTAGTAATCTGTTTTTTTAAAAAAATTATTTTTTCTGTTGAAATTTTGAAAAAAAAAAATGGAACGTTATTTGCGTCCAAACCCTAATATAAAAAATAAAAAAAATCACAATTTTTCATGAATTTTTACATTAAGTTAAGAGTTTTAAGGTAGAAAATCGCCATTTTCCAGGGTTTCTCACCTTTGTCTTGAAAGCGTTGGCAAAAAATTGCTATTTTTCATGATTTGGGATTTGGGATTTGTATAAATTCTGAAAACCCAAATAATCGATACTCCTAAGTGTAACATTTAAAAAAATAACCAAAAAACTCCTTAAATTTATCGATAAAATACATAACATTAATATATGCTTTTAGCCAATCATAAATTAATAGGTAAAATGCAGCGGTGGAGCAATGGTTAAAGCGATGGTCTCATATAGCAGCGGAGCGGTCACAGGTTCGAACCCAGGTAAAAGCAAAATTTTTCTAACTTTGATTTTTTCAGAATATTGGTGGAGTAATAATTACGGCGTTAATCTTAGCAGATAGCAACGAGCGGTCACGGGTTCGAATCTAGGTAAAAGCGAAATTTTCTAACTTTGGTTTTTCAGAATATAATTAAACAGAATTTATTACAAAAACAAATTTCTAAAAATACAAATATAATATAATTAAAAAAGTGTGTCCCTCCCATTGTTGTAATTAATTAATTTTTTTAAATATTGCATTTTTAAGCATTCTTAGTGAGTACACTCTGAGCATACTCAGTGAGTGTATTTTGAGTACACTCGTTGAGCATTCTTTTGAGTATGCTCTGAGCATGCTCAAGTCTATGATGCCACATGACATTTTTAAAAAAAATGTCTCATGTCACACCACATTCCAGAGCACCTTAAAGAGTGTACTCAGAGTGCGTTCATAAAGTGGCCTCATGATGGTACTTAAAGAGTGTACTCAGAGTGCACTCAAAGTGCCATCACAAAAAATCAAAAAGTATCCTCACATGACCCCCAAAAACTGTACTCAGAGTGCACTCATATAGTAACCTCATGATGGTACTTAAAGAGTGTACTCAGAGTGCACTCAAAGTGCCATCACAAAAAATCAAAAAGTATCCTCACATGACCCCCAAAAACTGTACTCAGAGTGCACTCATAAAGTAACCTCATGATGGTACTTAAAGAGTGTACTCAGAGTGCACTCAAAGTGCCATCACAAAAAATCAAAAAGTATCCTCACATGACCCCCAAAAACTGTACTCAGAGTGCACTCATATAGTAACCTCATGATGGTACTTAAAGAGTGTACTCAGAGTGCACTCGTTAAGCGCAACATGAGGTCCCGTTCATGTTGCATGCAACTACCATCAAAGTACCATCAAAAAGTGCCATCATTGCGGTCAAGTAGCCTCATCACTCTGATATATGTAGTGATGGTACTTTCAAAGTGAGTGCACTATGCATAGTGAGTGCACTCTGAGTGCACTTTTCGTCTGTCCGGGAAATGCTTACAAAAAATCACGAAATTTCGAATCACAACCCAAAATGCCTCCCTATACTCATCCCATCAGCACTACACATGAAGCTACATCTAAAGAAAGAAAAGAAAAGAAAAATCACGAAAGCAGACCTGCAGCTTATTACATCAGTTCGTGATAATTTTTACCGAGAATTAAATTCCGTTCAATTTTTAATGTCTTAAAAGTTTCAAGAATTTCTATTTCTGGTCTGTCCATAATTTAATCAGAATGCTCAACAGCAAGTACTTCTCGGATACTTGAACTGTAAATGAAGGATCGCATGGTGTTTAATTATAAAAAATTATAAAAAAAATGCTTGAATTTGAAATGAAGCCGAATGAATCATAGCATCTATTGGATGTGCTGCCATCTGTGAGGAAGTAGACAACAAACTTTAAGCTTACGAATCTACGTGATTTTTTGATGCTGTCGATAATGCAGAATCGATGCTTTGTGGCACATGATTTTTTGAGCTGCGTACAAGCGGATTCGAGAAAAAAAAAACAAAGTTTTTATTGCGTAATAAAAAAGGATCCTGTTGTATAATTTATGAAATCTTTCATCATTGAACTTAAAATTGTTGTAAATTATTGGGAATTTTAATGTTCATAGGCATGGGATGTCGTAGAAATTTTGAATATTAGTCCATTTCGCGAAATGATGAAATTTCTTTGATTTTGTATTATTTTATTATCACGTAAAAGATAAAATGACATGCTGATGATGCTGATGATTTTAATGATGACGATGATGATTGTAATGGTGTAATGTAACGGAAATTCAGTTCATGCTGAAATCTTGTTTTGTAATCGTAAATGTGAAGAGAGAAAAAACGTTTATTGCGTGTCTTTTGTCAAGCTGAATTCGTGAAATCATTGAAGGCTTGGCAGTGGCTAAAATTCAGTAAAAGTTTAACATATGACTATAAATTTATAATTACTCAATACTGAGTACCATTGCACTTCCACAATTCATTCAAAATGTCTCCCTAACAGCACAAATTGGTCAATCCTTCAATAATTTGACTCTAAGCCGACATGAGTCTAGTTTGGTTCTGGATTTGATTTAAATCCGGTTTCATGTCAAAGTTACGTCAACGTAGTTCAAGCAAGATTTTAAATTAATTTACCGAGTTGTGCTATGATTGTTAATATGGCTTCCTAATGTTTCGACTCCCAGATATTCTTGATATTGAGACAATCTGGGATTGTACCGATCCCTCTTTCATCTCCAGCTATAGTCAAAAATACGTTAGAACTAGACATCAACTGGAGATTAACTTGTCATAAACTAGTTAAAACGTATATTTGTCCTTTCGGGTTTGTCTTTTATTGTTGCTGGAAGTCAGTGAAACTTCAAAAAGTGATTAAAATCCAAAGAACTACTCAATGTTTAGCACAATTGATCATTTTGTACTACATTAAATTGCCCTTTTTGCAATAATAAGATGGTGAAATTACACAGCTGAACATATAAACAGCAGTTGAATAAACATTCGATTTGCTTTTAAAATAATTTTACAATTTCAGAAGATAGTGCACAAAAAGTCATTCATATCTTAACAAATTTCGACAGCTTCAATTGATTAAAGAGCATAATAAATTTATTTTTAAATCAAAGCAACCATTTTTTGATTGGATTCAATTTTAACATTTTTTGTGAAATTTTAATTCATTGTAAAATTGTCAAATTGAATCTTTTTGTAAATTATTAAGGAATCATCAACTAAAGAGGTACCTAAATTAACAAATTTTGTCAGTAATACATCATAAAATGCAGAAAATTCACAATTTTAGCTCATTATTGTCATAAATTCATTCAATTCTCTTTCATACAAATCAAACATCTCCTAACGGCTTTCAAATTTTCAAAAAACCAATTTCCATTCCACAAAAAAACTTTCCCAAAAAATCCACCATCATCGACATCGAATCAACGTCCACAATTGAAAATCAGTTCTGCAATTGATGTCTGTTGAATAGGAAGCAGACAATTTATTAAAATTTGTGAACTCCGGCAATTAAATTGTAAATATCATCAAAAAATGTCAGCAACAAAAGTTACTAACGGTATGCAATACGAAAAGGAAGAACAAACAGTAGAAAGTAAGGATGAAAAGTCAACAAAACGAGAAAAAAATTATTACATCAAAAATCAATTTTTTTCAGATGGAATAAATGGAACTGAGGCAAGAGACTGGGTTGACTATGAGATTCCAATGCCTTGGGGAAAAGTGTCAGGTAAATATTGCATAATCAATGCTTTAAATCAATATCAAATAGTTGAACAAAACATGGAAAATCGACCTTGATTTTTATTGCATATATCGTATGAGGAATTTTTTCGTCTGTTGAGTATGACTACACAAAATTCATATACTCAGCTGATCGTGACGTCAGAGCGATCGGAGCACATGTAAAGAGAGTGAATTATTAATTGAATAATGACTTGTATTGTTGAGTAATTTCGGAGGTATTTACATATTTGCCAAAAATAAATTTGCGAATTTTTGAAAAGCCGGCTTTCAAAAATTAAGCATCGGTGCTTAATTAAATTAGGTGGTTGGGTTTTGGGGATCTTTTTCACGAAAAACCCTAGCAAAATGCACATTGACGACTAAACTGAATACACAAAAATTAGGAACAAGTCTTAATTAAGACAATTAGGAACCAGAGTTGCAAAATAAGGATTTCATGAAATCTAGTCTAGGTTCAGAGTCACGCTGACCGGAAGCCTGACTCACATTGGCCTTGGCCTTGATTCTACCTGGTATATGGCCTGACTCACGCTGTTCTCTTGACTGACTTACGATGGCCTGGGGCTTAACTCGCGTTAGTCTGTGATCTGACTTCCACTGGTCCTAGGCCTGATTCATGCTAGGCCTAGGACCTGACTCACGGTGGCCTAGGACCTGACTCACGCTGGTTGGGAACTGACTTAAGCTGACCTAAAGTTAGATTTTGGATCGATTAACCAACTTGTGCTATTTGGGTTGATAACAGTCTCTTAAACACCCCTTTTTCCCTTAAAATTAGACTTGGACTTGGACTCAAAGATAGAATAAATTAAAACAAAGCAAATTCGTGACTTCCTCACTCAAATGACAGTATTTGATAAGATGCATCTTTTGAATCCCAAAAATACCAAAAAATTTCTCAATTGAGAATGTTAAACGACTAAATTATCCAATGTCATTCTTTAAAATCAATATAAATCCTCAAAAATTTGCATAATCATTGCAAAAAACCCAACGACACTCTGACTGCAATCAATACCAATTCATACCTCTAAAATACATCATTAATTCCTTTAAAAAATATGCAAATTTATCTCCAACAAAAATGAAATCTAATTAAATGTTAATTAATAACTTTTCAGGCAAATGGTGGGGCACAAGATTTCGTCAACCAATAATCGCAATCCACGGATGGCAGGACAATTGTGGAACATTCGATAAACTAATTCCATTACTTCCAAAAGATATACCAATTCTTGCGATTGATTTGCCGGGTAAATAAATTAAAATTAATTAGAATTATATCCAAAAATTTGATAATTTTAAAATCGTAGGTCATGGAAAGAGTTCACATTATCCAAAAGGCATGCAATACTTTTTATTTTGGGATGGAATAACGTTAATACGTCGTATTGTCAAACATCATAGATGGTCAAATATAACCCTTATGGGACATTCACTTGGTGGTGCCTTGAGCTTTATGTATGCTGCATGCTTTCCCGATGAGACGGCTAAATTTATCTCATTTGATATTGCTGGACCAACGGTACGTGATCATGTCCAATTGGCATCAAAGACTGGAGACTGTATTGATAAAATGTTGACTTATGAAAGTTTACCGGAATCAAAGATGCCTTGCTATAAATATGAGGATATGATTGATATTGTATTAGATGCATATCAAGGATCAGTTGATCGTGAGTCGGTTAAGATTCTTATGAAACGTGGTATGGCACCAGCACCAGAGCATCTGCACAAAAATGGATATCACTTTTCACGCGATCTCAGACTTAAAGTCAGCATGATGGGAATGTTTAATGAGGAGCAAGTGCTTATTTATGCCTCACAAGTTAGATCAGAAGTTCTTAATATCCGCGCAGTTCCTGGCATGAATTTCGGTGATCCAACTGTCTATCCAAAAGTTATTGATAAAATGCGCGAAGGTGCTAAACGTGTTGTTTATGAGGAAGTTGAAGGTACACATCATGTTCATTTGGTGCATCCAGAACGAGTCAGTGATATTGTTAGTGATTTTTTGATGTCATAGACGATGTAAAGTTTGTGGACATAGCTGGATATTAGTATATAAAAATTCAATATTAGCACGCTTTATTCCTTTGTTGGAGATTTTGTCAGGATATGCATCATGGGATTGATTGCTTGGGGTAGTCTGGATTGTATCATAGGGTATACTGAGCAGGGGTGTATTCAGAGGGGGGAGGGGAGGAGGTTAGCCACAGTTTGAACAAAATTCATTAAATTGTTAGGATTTTTTGAGAAAATAATCCAAAAAGCCTTCCAAAGTTCTTTAAACCCTTCCATACCCCCAACCCCTCAAACAATCCCCAAATGCGCCTCTGTTACTGACCATCCAGATCCAAAAATTCCAACTAAATTCTGACAATAAAGTTTCCAATTTCCAAAGGTCGCTAACTTAATATTTAAATTTAGCACACCTAAATAACAATTATATCGCACGATTACCTGTTGCTGTGTGATAAACAACAAAGTCAATCCGTTTAAAATTAGAAATTCTTATGTCTAATTTATTACCAATTCAAATTCTTTTACGTACTTTAAAATGAAAAAAAAAAATTTATTCAAATTTTTCGTAAATTTAAAACTTTATGTTATGCTTTTGGTCGATGGAACTTCCTTATATTTTTATTTATTTTTGATTATGTAAGTAAAATTAGTTTAAAGTTTGACGATTTTAAAATAATTTTGGGATATAAGGTGATTTATTAGGTTATGTATATTATGGCAATTTTGGAAAAATTTGAGTTAAAAATTCTTAATTTTTGACTAAGTTGATTTGGACCCTAACAGACAATGACCATGCTCAAATGGTTTTGTGAGGCTATTGTAGGACCAAGTGAGTAAGTCAATTGTCTGTTAGAGAAACTTGAGGAATTTATGAGTAAATTTTTAACAATTTTAATGAATTTTCAAAATTTTGTCCAATATCTTTGAAATTTTCTCTCCTAGTTATGTCAAACCTTCATTAAATAATGAAATAAAGCATAAAAGATCAAATATGAATTTAATTCATTTATTATTTTTAAGTTTTCCTTAATTTTATATCCCTAATATTGTAAGCTATTGGGGTGGTTATCATAAGTAAAAAAATTTAATTTATTTTTGTATTGAATATGAAGATATTAAAAAAAAAATGAAAAAATAGAAAATAAAATAAAAGTATTTCAAAGAAATAAAAAAAAAAATATTTTTTTGACATTTTTTGAGTGATTTTTAGGAAACTACCGAAGAGAAAGTCTGCATTCTCATGAGTACCAAGGCATTGACGCTCTTCATCCACTTTCATCCGGATGCATACTCTACTATATTGATTTAATATACTCATAAGTACGCTCATTTAGGGGAGTATGCTCATTGTTTGTTAGGGAAATCTTGTCACGATATTAAATTTTGACGATTTTTTCAAACAGAGCTCAGAAGCCAACTTGAATTTTATATGGAGTCGAGTCGGCTTGAGTTGATTTTTTCATACAAAATCTGAATCAATTTCGAGCTCCGGTCTAGAAACTAAGTGCTGATGAACTAATCAATCAAATGTTTATCATATTTTAATCAGATTACACACATTGAGTTGATTACTACCATTTCTGATCTATAAAATATAAGAAAATTCTCTGGAAATTCAATAACACGGTCAATATCGCTATCAACAGCAACTAAGCAATCATAAGTTGCAATGTCAATGTTCCACATCTTCATTATCAAGATAAATACACGAGAAATTACAAAAAGTTCAAAATTTTACATCATCCATAAAGACGCTCACAATAAATGTATCACTAATTCCATTTATAGCTATCCCGTTATCTTAAACCTTGAAAAATTCACATTTGAAGTTTGCACTTTTCAAAATAACTGAACATTCTGACGTTATCTTAGTCTGCGGTTTTGATTATGAGTCAATTGGAATGAAGGTTGATTAAACTTGACTTTTGTGTTTGGATGTTATGAAAATAAGAATTACTTGCTGATTATCGGTTTGAAAATATGAACAACAACAGCAAATTTGATTTGTTCTTAAAGTTCAACATGCAAAGAGCATGCTTTCATGGTTCAGAAAGACCACTGCGGTATCTAAAATCGATGTCTTGGCATGTTTGGGAAATATTTCAGTCGAATAGGGCCGTGATGGGCTGTCAATCTATAAATTGTCTAATGTAGGGTCTAATGCAACAACCTGTGTGTCGCCAAGGACGTTTGGAAATGCCTTGAATTGTATACCGTGTCCGGTCCCAGTTGAGGCTTACCACCAAGCCGGGAAAAATAAAAGGCTGCCCACCACTAATGGCACCGTATAATGTCTAAGCTTTTTTAGCCTAGAATTTCAATTTTAATTCCACCAATTTCTTAGCAATATCTAATCAGTTGATAATCATACGATAAAGTTCTGACCTAGGTTCATCAACATTTCATTACGTTCAACAAATTATGAACTGTCTTGCATTCAATTAAAGCACTTGCGTGATGTCTAATGCATTGCAACAGACAACAAAGACAGTCTTTCGTTCGTACTATTTCATTTATTACTCAATCTAATGACCTTAAAAAATTCATTTAACAACGAAAGAGTCCATCAAGTGCTTCCAAAATAGCCGAAAAACGCACACAACCTACATACATTCAACGTCGATTATCAAATTTTATTTTCGTTAATGACGTGCTTACTACTTACCGTCCGTAAGGTTCAAAGATCAATTTTGCTGATGGAATTACGTAAAAGAAAAAAATTCCAATTTCTCTTGTAAAAATAACGACTTTTTTATTTTCAAACTCAAAAGACAAATTTGAATTTTTCAAAACCGTTACATAAAATGTCACACTCATTAAAAATAGGTAGCAGAACTAATTGTAAATTTATTGTCTCAGCTGCAAAATTTCTCACACAAAAATTGGTCCATATTTCTTCTTTAAAGGAGTTTGAATTGCCGCAAAATAATTATTTTGTGCCTTTTCGTGTATCTCATCCAATGGTGAAAACATAACTCTCATCCGCAATCGTGCCTTTACTTTCTCCAAGTCCTGACAAAAAACCACACAAATAGAATTAATCATAAAATATATGTTTTGGGTGGATATGCCTAATTTTACAGCATACTTCAATAATTTTTCTATTTCTCTTTCTCGCCTCGTTGAGTGTCTGTGGATATGAGTCTAATTCATTAGTCTCAGTATTGGCATCTGATGTGTCGAACTGCTCGTCTAAATTTGTTTCTGCTGCTTCACTGGAAAATTATGATTTTAATGGTTTTTGAAGTTTTGTTTGAGTTTGGAATTAATGGATTAAAGGATGAAGGTATTGTGGGTGATCTGGGGGTGACTTGGAGACTTGGGAGGTCTTTAAGGTCATTTTGTCAGATTTTATTGTGATTTTGGATGGGAAATTTGATATTTCGCTGTCAGAATAGACGATTGGTCTGATTACACCCGTCATGTTGCCTTTAATTGACATCTACTTCATTCTGGAGAACTACTTGGTACAGAGAAGTGTTTGAAGAATGTCATCACAATGTGGTGACATAGAATTTTCACAAATTATGTGATAGGGCCTGAAACATAGTCTTAGAGTCTCCACAAATCAACATAATTGCATTAAGTAAGTACGCAACGTCATTCAAGAGTTTTGTCGTTAAGACGGAGACTTAGAGGAGTCTTGGTGACCGTTCTGTGCCGCTTAGAGAGTAATTCACACAAACCTAGCTTGATGACTAGTTTGAGGCTCTTCAGAGACATCCTTTGAACCATTTGCATTAATTACAGCTGCCTTAATCCCTAAGTTCATGAAAAAAACCTTTTAGCTATTCTGATCTTTAAGATCCAGAGCTGCGCTAGGGCGATACGCGGCTATTGATTGTTTAACGAGTGAGGGTGCGCCAGACCACTGCACTCAATAGATATACAGTTTATAGTGGGAACAGAACCACTAAGTCCATGCTGTATTTATACAGATCCTCAATAATTTCCTAAAAATCTGACAAAATCACCATAAAAACATCCACCAAATTGCCATACCTCCATTCATCAATCCAATCAACAACTTAAACTCACATTGACTTTAATTTTTTATCTAAATCGATCTCCAAGCTACTGTAACGCATATGAATATCCTCAATAAAATCGATCTTGGCATTCATGATGATTTTTCACACTTGAGAGCTCCTTTTATTTGCACTTCTTGTCGGTATATTCGTCTTTAATGATTTTTCAATAGTTTCTTTTTCGAGTGGCAGCACTTTTTTGTTAATTTTTTGTTTCCTTTATTTTGTGTCAAATGTCGGCTTAAAAAAGAGATGAAATGGATTTTTTTAAATAAGAAAAGACACTTTTTAATGCGCTCTGCTCGAGTTGATGCTTCCTTTGTTTGGATATTTTTCGGTTGCCATGTGAATACGATTTTTTTTATGTGATAGGAATGTACAATGGTTTCTAGGATAGTTGGGGTGGTGTCGGTAGAATGTTTGTTTGTGGCTGGATGTCTGTTTATGTGGAATCTTTGTAATCGACTGTTCAGGACTTATTTTGAACAATTTTTGATAATTTCGAATTATTTCAGTCAAGTTCGAGTTATTTCAGTCAAGTTCGAATTATTTGAGTCAAATTCGAATTAACTGAGTCAAATTTGTATTATTTCAGTCAAGTTTAAATTATTTGAGTCAAGTTCGAATTATTTGAGTCAACTTTGAATTATTTTAGTCAAGTTCGAACTATTTCAGTCAAGTTCGAATTGTTGAACTTAATTTTGAATTATTTTAGCCAATTTCGAATTATTTGAGTCAACTTTGAATTATTTGAGTCAAATTCGAATTATTTGAGTCAAGTTTGAATTATTTGAGTCAAGTTCGAATTAATTGAGTCAAATTTGAATTAATTGAGTCAAATTTGAATTATTAGAGTCAAGTTTGAATTATTTGAGTAAAGTTCGAATTATTTAAGTCAAGTTCAAGTTTTTTTAGTCAATTTTGAATTATTTAAGTCAAGTTTGAATTATCTCAGTCAAGTTCGAAATATTTCAGTCAACTTTGAATTATTTGAGTCAAATTTGAATTATTTGAGTCAAGTTTGAATTATTTTAGTCAAGTTCGAATTATTTTAGTCAAGTTCGAATCATTTCAGTCAAGTTCGAATTGTTTTAGTCAAGTTCAAATCATCATAGTCAAGTTTGAATTGTTTCCAGCTATTTCACTAAGTCGCTTTATCCACATCATCCATCCAAGCAATCCTCAACTTCCAATTTCATCTAATCGCAACAAACTCGAAGAAGAATTGTCAAAAGTGTATAAGAACATTTTTTGGCGTAAAAAAGGGACAAAAGTGTAGAAAATGAAAGAAAAAAAAAATTTATGTTTGCCGGGCGCAGGTGATGATAACAACAAAAGAGATTTTCAATTCCTTTTTCGAGTACCTTCTGTTTGAACAATGTCACAATAATATTGAATAGAAATGCTATTAAATTATTTTTTAATAAAGTGTTTCAAATGGTTTTATTGACTAAAAATTTTTCATTTCTTTTCTTATTCCAGTCACAAAAAAAAAAATCCATTTTCGAGTATGTAGGATTTATAGTCATTCTTGTGCTACACATTTTCTCTTAATTCCTGCAAAATATTGAATAGAATTTCGTCTTAAAATGTCCAAGAATCAATGGCAAAAATGCATTTCTAATGGATTATTGATGTCGATGGAATTGTACCTAAATAATTGACAAGAACTTCATACTTGGTGACTTTCAATGCCTTCGTTTAGTTGATGGGAGTATAATGGAGGTTCCTTGAAATTTGCTTTTGATGATATTGATGAATATTTTGTTGGTAATTCTGTTTTTGGGGACAATGAGAGATTTGAAGGAGGTTCATGTAGCTTAATCACTAAATAATGAAGTTATTGATGAGATTTTGACAAAAGTCTTGAGAAAAATGTCAAAGATTAACTTGAAATTGCGAGAATTCATCAAGTCCCAGATTTTCCACCTTTAACAGCATCAACATCCACCATTTACATCTTTACAGCCTTTCTACAGCCAATAAAACTCGACGACACGTTTCTCAATTATTGTTTATAAAATTGATCGAAATATTTTCCAGATCTTTCAAATATTGTGTAAGTAAATAGACTTTGGAATATAATTTTGAAACAAATTTGTCCTCAATTTACCCTTCATATTGCTACATATACAATTGTTCAAATATGAATATCATGTGAGAGGAATTTTAAGATCTGAATGGAAAGTTTTCACAAAATATTGAAGGAATTGATACAGAAATGTGTTATTAGATGATATTTGGAGCCTGATATGGTATCTGGAGATATAATATCGATGAATCAGGAAGGAAATGATTTTTTGGAATATTTGCTAACAGAATTAATTCATAATTGGATGCTGAATACTTGTAAAAGATTCATTTTTAATGGTTATTGATGTCTCAATTTCGAAAAAATATTTGAAAAAACCTCAAGATCAAAATAGAGTCGAGACCAACACAACCTCAGGATATGCAAACATCGAAACTCTTACACATTACTTTGAATCATGATCAATGATCAATCAGAGTTTGCAAAACTTTGGGAGTCTGGATACCAATAGAGCTCTGTCAATTATGTGTTCAATGACTAGTATGGCAAAATAGACTAGTATGGGTTTCATCAAAGACATAGAAATTTTGAACTAGCAACAATGGGATAGTACAACAGATCGATGATCGCAGTGCTTCTTTGCTATTAAGCAAACCCAACAATTTATTCTATTATATGGCACAATATCAATTACAGATATAATTTTCTAAATAAGACATAATTCACTTAAACAGCACAAGTTAGTTAATCGATTCAAAATTACATGCTAGAATCATGTCAGCCTGTTGTTGGATTTAAGTCGAAACTGGCACCAAGTCATAGTCCTAGTTCTAGGACTGGATTTTTGATCGATTTACCGATTTGTGCTATTCGGGTTAGATTTAAGTGAAATAAAAAAAGACTCTATTTGCAAGAGACTGACAAATTTGCGATTTTAGACTCTATATGCCAAGAAATCTTGATTTACCAAACTTTTTCAGTCCTCTCAGCTAAATTAACGACAACGAAGTTTACAATCGACAATTTCGAAATTCATTAATTACAAATACATCTAACAATTTAAGGTTAAATGTGGTTAAATGATGATTCAAAATCAGGATAAATAGATCAAATTTAAAAAACTCAAATTCAATGAGCATTAATCATTCAATTTTGATACATCATCCTGCATCTTGCGACCCCATTTTTGTCTCAAAAGAATCAAAAAATATCTTTATATTATATACAAATTTACCCAAATCTTCAATACCAAATCATGTATTTGTTCAAGTTAACAATACCACCCTATGATACCTTAAACAGACTCAAACTATTTAGTACAAATGTCCTTTATTAAAACTCTATAAAAAGGGGTACAAATTCAATACAATTAAAGTAAATTTTTGTTAATCATTCTTTAAAATATATTCAAAAATATCCTAAAATATCTTTATAATAAGTTACATTGATTAATATTTTAAAATGACATGATTAATATACCCGAAATTCCAATTGTCAACAGAAATTCCGTTGCATCATGAAATAAATTTTTTATATAATTCTAAAAATCTCCAAAAGGTGTTCTTTTCATCCCCTTAAAAAGTGAAATATCAAAAAATACACAAAAAAAAATCTTATTCCTTAACATGATTTATATTTGCCATCCCATTGAAATGTGAAAAGAATTGACACCTTCGAGAGCTCATTTTCCTTTGTTCTGATCGCAAACAATGAAAACAGCAGAAAAAAAGTCACAAAAAAAAAATGTGCATCGAATGGCTATTTAATGTGGCATATCCATTTCAGTTATTTATTTTTAACTTCAAATGTCCTCTTTTGTACATCGCAAAAAAATCTTAAATTCCTGGAAATTTTCATCATCAATTTTCAAAAAGTTTTAGTTTTGATATTTCTATATCCAATTGATGGATAAACAGCACTTAAAATATTGTTTGCAATAGGAACAATAAACTATACATAGCCACATACATGACTATTGAACATAAAAAATGTGAATAGACTCGAGTGTCGTTAAAGACATTTTTATTTCTCACCTCCTTAGCTATAGAAGCGACATAAATAAATGGCTTGTTAGAACAGGTGAAAAAAAAATGTTTTTTTAAGTCGCAACTTCTTGCTCAAATTAGAGTAAATATGAATTTCAATATGGAAGATGGAATTGAAATTATTGTTTGTACTTTAGTGCCGGTATGCTGACTATGATGATTAAATTGGGAATTTTTTGGGAAATGATGAAATTGGAGTTAATTTTGAAGATCCTTAGTGATACCTAAAATGTAACTTAATGAAAGCTTGAATAGATTTCCAAAAATAGGGATAGTTGCGATGCAATGTGGTTAAAAATTAAGACACTGTGGATCTGATCACACTGCGTCGTGTGTCAAAAAATATTATTTTCAGGAATTTTAGTTTGGAAACTAAATGCGAGTGGAATTGGATTCGATAAGTCGACTGTTTGTCTAGTTATTAACTTAAACCCTAACAGACTGCTTTCAGGTACCGTAGTGGTCTTTCTGTAATTTGAAAGCATACTCTTTGCCTGTTAGGATTGACGTTTCATGCTAAGATCCACAAATGTCAAGTTTATAACTAAAATAATTGCAGTCTGTTCCTCTAGTAGTATTTCATAATTTTAGAATCATTTAGACACAGTAATGACTGGATTCAACAACTTAATGTTCTTCATTTACTAATGACCAGATTTAGAAGTTCTTCTTTTTTTCTTTTTCCTTGGCTGAAGCGCACGAGGACACATTGCCACGAGCAGGGAAAGTCTAAAGCCAGCTTTTTCCTTCGAAACCTTCTGCCAGTTCGTGATATTTAGATCTCGAAGATTTTCGAATTTTGATAGTATCAAATCGAAATTTTCATACCAAATTTGAGCACAGCATATGATTCACGTGCGACTCATCCAAGAATTAATAGCTTCAAATACAACAAAGTCAGACACGAATAGTCTTCATCTTAATGTCTACAAACAACTTTAGTCGGTTAAACGATCAGTGAATTCTGCCACAGGTTAGTCAATGACTCTGACTTGCTGACTTACTTACTTACTTCGCTGTCCGAACAGATCAATTGTGATCAATGATCTCCCACAAGAGACTTGCTGACACATTCGGTTTAATTCTGGCATCATGTCAGAGTCACGATGACAAAGTTTCAGAATTTTTCAAGAATTTTTATAAATTAATCGATTTGTGTTGTTAAGATGTCTATCTCCAAACCCCAAAGTTCTATCTCCAACATATATGTAAGTGTCACCTTCTCCCAATCCATTCTCCAACAATAATTATGACTAACGGTCACTTTTAACCATTTATTACACAATCACGACTTTTGTAATAGTTTCATCACCTAAAATTATTTCAATTGAAAGGAATCGTGACTTGCCTTATCAGTGAACTTTGAGGTGAATAATTTGTGAAACATTGCATTTAGTTCCAACAGTATTTGTGAGGATTTCGTAACAAACCGCAAAATTTTTCTAGTCTATTGTGCTATTTGGAAGTGTTTGTAGATAAAGAAGATTGTGATATGTAGGTTGATGTGACTCTAAACTGGATTTAGCGTCAAGTCAGAGACATGCTGGTCTGGGGCTGGATTGTTGATCAATTAACCAATTTGTGATATTCGGGTCTTTACCATACAATTCCTTGATACATCAAAACATGCGTAAGCAAATCACATTTCATAAGCACATTAAAATCCCATTGCTTGCTTAAGCATGATGAGATCATCATAATACAATTTAAAATTGTTGATGTTCTTAAGCCAATGATATCAAGATCAATCAATTCCTACATCTGCTCTTAACAATCTCCTTTCAGGATTTTTCTCAAATTCTTCAGAACACACACATTCTTTCTCATAGATTTATCAATAAATTCCGATCAAAATATGCTCATACAATTCTTATTCCTTGACTGAATGGTTATGGTAAATTATTGCAAGTCATCATATTTCAATTGGGTGTCTTCGATCACTAATCGTTCTCGTGTGAATATCATAAAATGTATCGAATTGAAGATGATGAACAATTGATGTGGTTTTGATTCTAATGAAATGAGGATGATCATGTGATGAGCAATTCCGAGCATATCAATGTGGGGAACCATATTTTGGCATAAAAATGGGTTCAAATCAGACGTTATGTAGCCGTTAGGGCAGTGATGGGCAACATGTGTACCGCCGAAATTTATAGGAAATGCCATGAACCGTCTGCCGTATACTGTTTCAGTCAAGACTTACCAAAGACGAATCCTTGCGTCTTTTAGTTAGAACAGCGACCGTAAGCGAACATGCTGTGCTGTTCAAGGATCTTTTTATAAAATTCGAGGATATTTTTAGACAGAATGATCAAATGGAACAAAAAGTCCCAAAAATTACCATATCCCACCAACATTCTCAAACCCAAAAATGAATGTAGGCTGGCTTAGGAAATATTTCCGCTGCCATCCAACCTGTGTAAACCTTTCACACATTCCAACACCTTCATAATAATTAGGAAATAGAAAAATGACACTTGTCTGTGTATTATCCGAACTACTCATTATACATTCATATCAGACGAGCAGAACGAACCTCATAAAAAAGCCTTATTACCCCACTATATAATATATGGAGCAAACAAAAGGAACAGACATACACAGTAACTGTTTCCACATCATTTTCATTCTTATTATTATGCTACCTTACATTTAAGCCACATCAGTAATAATAGCAGTGACAATATCTACTTAAAAAATGTGTAAACAAAATAACAGATATCGACAAACTTTATTTCTATTCGCTGCAATTGGATAGAAGTCGACTTTACTTTGACACGATGATGATGATGTGGAACATAAAGTCTGTCGTCAACGATCAGTTTCAGTCTGGTGCTCAAAGTGTTATCAAGTGGATCTGGCAAGTGTAAAAAATAATTAAAATTATGTGAAATGTTGTGTTGGAACTTCTGAAGAATTTCAAGTCTGATCTCAAGTAGAAATCATCCAGCAGAAATCGAATAACTTAAGCCTAACGAATAAACTGTGTCTTTGTCTATGAAGAATATTTACAAAAAAAATTTTGTTCGTTTTGGCTCGAGTCATTATTTTCTGCTTAATCATCGATTTCTGTGTCCTGACTTGATCTGCATATCCATTGACCAAATTAGGTGAGACAATTTTTCACATGATTTGTTGCGTGAACATTTTTTCATGGCTGATCACTTCTGGGAACGATAAAATTTAATTAAATTAATCAATGACTATACATTTTAATTACACATGATTTAACTTAGTTATGGGATGGGAATTTGAATTTTATTTGGAAAGTTAGCTGTCCTTTGGGGTGTGTAAGTTGAGTTATTGGAGGATATCTTTGGTTTTGATGGTGAAAAGGGCTGCATGTACAAGAATATGTAGCCTGATTGGACAAGTTAATAACTAGACTATCGACCGATATGACATTTTCTAGTCCTTTACTTAAAGATCTAGTCAAATAGACTAGAACTAGTGACGAGAATTTGAACTAGAACTAGAACTTGCCTAGAACTAGAACTAGTTACTAGAACTAGAGCAAGTTGCGAGAATCAGAAATAGTTTTTGAACTAAAAGAGGATCTAGTTATGAACTAATCATTATGTCAAGTTGTTCACTCAGGTACGATGTTTTATGACTTCATATTTGCCACGTGGATGGTTAAAAATTGGATAATCATCAATAATTAGGATTTATTGTGTTTAGGAAAAGCTACATAAGCGTATAAGATGATTATCAATAAGGAATATGAGAAGAAGTTAAGGATCAAGCTCATATCATGCGGCAAAATTCGAAATACGACTATTGATGCTTATTCTTCCACGTGGCATGACAATCGTGCACATTTTCAACAAAATGTAAATTTTTTTCATTTTTACCAACTAAATTTCAACTTTCCCGAAAAGCACAAATTGGACAATCAATCAAAATTTCAGTATCAGGGTGACTTGTCTCTGACATGACCCAGACAAGACTTAGACAACAAGTCAAAGTTACATCGACCCAGGGCCGGTTTTTTTTTTTTTTTGACTCAAATACCACGTCATAGTCAAGTCGGCCTGGGCTGGATTTGTATTGACTCAGACACTAATTTAGAGTCACGTCAGTCTGATCGATTTGAATCCGGCATCATATCAGTCCGGGTTTTGAATGGAATCACCGATTTGTGCTATTCGAGTTCATTCATCAATCTAACTGAAATTTACCCAAATGTCCTCAACAAAATATCAAGTCAACATCCCTCGACACCCCAATTACATATCAATTTAAAATAAAAATTAATTACATCAATGCACATCAAGCCACTCCAGCCATGATCATTTCATTCAACAAAATTAAGAAATTTTTAACAAATTTTAATTCCCAAATGTTTAACATTTGTCAATAAAACACATTAGGGCATATCCAATGGATAGAGAAAAAGAAGCTATTTTTCGATTTTCATGCATGAATGATCAAAAGTGTCATCAATATCACACAATTCAGTCGACAAATGTTTCCCTTTTTTCACTTTTATTGTCTCACTTACGATGTTGTCGATAATTTCATTGAATTTTTGTAATTCACTTTAATTAAACAGCTATTCAATGACTTTTAACGACTCATTTTCATTCTCTCAACTGCTGTTGAACACAAAAAAACTTTATTTTATCTGGTGAGGGTTGCGACATTGAAAAATTGAAATGCATTAACAAATTTTTAATTCTGTCTTTCTTGTTGGAATTGAAAAGTTTTTGCTCTCGCTTGTGTCATTTAGAAGTTTTTTTTAACTTTCTCGCTTGATGATTTGCCATTAAATTCTCGGAATGAAATAAAAGTTATTTTTGAATAAAAAAAAGTGAGAAATAAGTTTTTTTATGACTTGGATGGAGCAGCAATTGTGGATCTGATTCTTAAGTAGTTTTGTGGAAATTGTGATCCATTTAGATGACAATCTCAATTGCTTGATGTTCGCGGCATATCTATGTGGTATTTATGACCGCCGTCCATAACAAAGTCTGCATACCTTACACATCACATGTTGTATAGAGCCACTGATACTTAAGTTAAGTTTAGATGGTGTAGTGTCAGTATGTCGTGGATATCTCGTCATTACATTGCGCTACGATCAGCACGAAGGAGATCAGTGTTTCGCTTACATTTGTATTAGAACAAGAAGCAAGCGTCAAGCACTGGCTTGTATATATTGACATTTGGGCCCATTGCCACGCGGAGAAACGTCTGAAGCCGGCTCAGTCCTTCGATTATTTGGGAATTTTAACTTTGCAGTAAACATGATAATTAAATTTCAAAACTTTACTATATTAAGTTTAATCACAAATTGTTTACACCTCATTTAAAACAACAGTAATGTGACTTTTCTTTATTTCTAATGATTTGGCACAAAATAATCTTGACTGGTGGTATGACGAATGTGCTGATAAATATTTCATAATATTACACGCGTCCACTGATTCACACTTAACCAGTCACCATGATTTTTATATTTTTATCACAAAATAACAACAAGTTCCTTCCTGTCCAAAAATCTTGATATACTTTAAAGTGTTGAAAAATAACGACATGAAGCTTAAAATAAGCTAAAGCTGATAAGGACGTTAGGTATAAATTCATTGAAAAATGCTCTTAAATCATCAGTAATCTTTTAACAGTTCAATAGCAAATATTATAAAATGTATTCAACCTTAATTTTCGTCTTTTTGGTGATCATTCAAACTGCTCACGGTCAATCGATAAGTTGTGAATATCTCTATGACTACCAAAGGGTTTATTCATGTCATATTGAAATTTTTAATCCAAATGGATTCAACAACTTCACTTATATAAATGGCACGCATTTACCAGATAGGACAAATGATGATGTCTTGATTATTGGAAAAAGACCGTCCTACACCACAAATGCACCATCGATAATATGCAGTACATTTAGAAATATTAAAAACTTACATCTTCATAAAGCTGGAATTGTAAGAATCGACGAAAATGCTTTTCATCACTGCACTAAATTGCGAAATTTAGATCTCGAAGGTAACAACATTACAACATTACCAGGAAATGTCTTCGATCACTTGGTGACTTTGGATACAATAAATTTATCATACAATAAAATATCAACAGTTTCTGGAGAGTGGTTTACTGGTTTGGAAAATTTGCATTTTCTAAGTTTATTAAGTAACGAAATTGAGGAAATATCCAGGAATGCCTTTAGTTCCTTGAAAAATTTAACATACTTATATATAAACGTGAATAAGATCAAAGTCCTTCATTTTGACTCATTTGGATATTTGTCCAATTTAACCCACATCGTTGCTAATCACAATAAAATTGAAGCGATTGATGAAAGAATAATTGATATGACTGCAGTAACATACTTTGGTATGTACGATAATGTATGCGCAAATTATGAGGCTCAAGATACATCAGAATCAAAAAATTTAATCAGGTATCATCTGAGAGAATGCCTTGATAAATATAAAGTTTTGTTTCCTGGTAAGTTGTTATTATTCTTAGGCTAATGATTTATAAAACACCATGGCTGGTGTGACTCATGAAGATTTCACTGTATCCGTTCCCATGCCAGAACCACGCCAGCCTTACTTACTCTTACTCATAAATTGTCACTTACTCTTCAATATAGAAACTACATCAACTGCTCCCACAACAACTGCTTCCACTACAACTGTCTCTACAACAACAATAACATCAACTACCAATGAATCAACAACCACAAGACCAACACTACCACCAGGATGTACTGATGGTAACATTGATGAAAGAGTTTGCAGACTAGAAGACAGGAATAGAGACTTGGAAGAAGAAAATAAGGAACTTACCAATGTTACTACAGCTATGCAGGAACAAATCGAGAATTTAGAAAAGCAATCTTTAGGATTTACTTCAGCAATTGAAGAATTGGAACGTAAAATTCTTGAGCTAAGTCATCGTCCTTGTGCATGTTAAATTAGTTGTTCATACTAATTGTATTCAGATCATCAAGATGGAAGTTTTATAATAAAGAATTCCTATTTATTAAATTAATAAATATCAAGTTTTAATCAAAATTTTAAATCAAATTAAATTCATTACAATCAAATACACTAAAATTTTCAAAACATTGAACAAAACAATTGAAATATTAGTGATGATTTGCCTACTTCAATAATGAGATTCATTGATGTCGAATGACTTAATATTAATGTAGTTACAAAAGGATGAGGTGCATTAGATTGCAATAACTCATGTCAGATAGGATTGCATTGTGTTATTCCCGGAATGGGACACTTGAACTTGTGGAATCAGCTTAATAGTCTAGACTCTTAAGAAAGACCAAGGAATTGGTTTATTTAATGTTCAAAAAAGAACGGTAAAGTTGTCAACATTCCTTTCGTCCATTGGTTCGCACATTCTTTCCGCGCAGCAATGGGCGCATCCTATGTGCTCGCATGCTATCCTACGTGCGCACTCGCCAAGGAAGTAGGAAGAAGAAGTAAGGATATTCAAATGGTATGTAAATAAGAAGTAAGATCACTGTTTATCAGTTCTGAGCCTTCAAGACGAAGACAAGATCAAAATGTCACGTGATGTTTCGATCTCGTGAATTTGTTAAAAGCATAACAAACTGAAGTAACAGCCCCAATATATGTCCTTTTACTCATTCCTTATATTTCAAGTGTTTTAATTAATTTAACTGAAAATGTCAATGTATTTGATTGTAGTAAAATCACAAATGATTGAAAATTCTAATTAAAACTTGATATTTATTAATTTAATAAAAAAAAAAATTCTTTATTATAAAACTTCCATCTTTATGATCAGGATACAATTAGTATGAACAACAAATTTAACATGCACAAGGACGATGGCTTAACTCGAGAATTTTTCGTTCCAATTCTTCAATTGCTGAATTAAAATGCTTTTCTAAATTCTCGATTTGTTCCTGCATAGCTGTAGTAACATTGGTAAGTTCCTTATTTTCTTCTTCCAAGTCTCTATTCCTGTCTTCTAGTCTGCAAACTCTTTCATCAATGTTACCATCAGTACATCCTGGTGGTAGTGTTGGTCTTGTGGTTGTTGATTCATTGGTAGTTGATGTTATTGTTGTTGTAGAGACAGTTGTAGTAGAAACAGTTGTTGTGGGAGCAGTTGATGTAGTTTCTATATTGAAGAGTAAGTAATAATTTATGAGTAAGAGTATGATCAAGTAAGTCTGGCGTGGTTCTGGCATGGAAACGAATTCAGTGAAATCCACATGAGTCGCATCAGCCTTGGTCCACATTTTCTATGTCATTAGCCTAAGAATAATAATAACTTACCAGGAAACAAAACTTTATATTTATCAAGGCATTCTCTCAGCTGATGCCTCATCATATTTTTTGAATCTGATGGATCATAAGCTTCTATATCTGTACATACATTTTCGTTTAAAACAAAAAATATAACTCGAGTCATATCAATTATTCTTTCATCGATTGCTTCAATTTGATTGTTATTAGCGTAAATATTGGTTAAATTGCGCAGATATCCGAATGAGTCAGAATGAAGGACTTTGATCTTATTGAAGTTTAAATATAAGACTGTTAAATTTTTCAAGGAACTAAAGGCATTTCTGTTTATTTCCTCAATTTGGTTCATTAATAAACTTAAAAAATGCAAATTTCCCAAACCAGTAAACCACTCTCCGGATACTGTTGATATTTTATTGAATGATAAGTTTAATCCTTCCAGAGTCACTAAATGATCGAAAACATTTGCAGGTAATGTTGTAATGTTGTTTTCTCTAAGATCCAAATATCGCAAATCGGTGCAATTATGGAAAGCATTTACGTCGATTCGTACAATTCCAGCATTATCAAGGTAAATCCTCCTAACATTTCTAAATTTACTGCATATTATCGATGGTACATTTGTGGTGTAGGACGGTCTTTTTGAAATAAGCCAAACATCATCATCTGTATATTCTGGTACATGCGTGCCATTTATATAAGTGAAGTTGTTGAATCCATTTGGATTTATAATTTCTATACTACAAGTATATCCTCTTTGGGCGGTATAGTCATAGAAATATTCGCAATTTATCGATTGGCCGTGAGCAGTTTGAATGATCACCAAAAAGACGAAAATTAAGGTTGAATACATTCTGTAATATTTGCTATTGAACTGTTAAAAGATTACTGATGATTTGAGAGAATTTTTCAATGAATTTATACCTAAAAACCTTATCAGCTTTAGCTTATTTTAAGCTTCGTGTCGTTATTATTTGATACTTTAAAATAAATCAAGATTTTTGGACAGGAAGGAACTTGTTGTTGTTTAGTGATAAAAATATAAAAATCATGGTGACTGGTTAAGTGTGAAGCAGTGGACGCGTGCTATATTAATCAGCCCATTCGTCATACCACCAGTCAAGATTATTTTATGCAAAATCATTAAAAATAAAGAAAAGTCACATAGCTGTGGTTTAAAAGCAGGTTTGAGCAATTTGTGATTAAACTTAAAATAGTGATGGCTGAAAATTTAATTAGTTCATTAAATAGTGATTTGAGATGGCTCGGTGACAGAATGGTTTACTAAACCTCAGTACATATTCATTGCAACATCGATCCAGCGATCATATGTCCTTTTTCGAACCATATGTAGCGAAAACGCGGCTACCTTTGAAGGCTCCAGGCAGTAATATCATCAAAGTAAAGAAGATGGTTCGGATTCCACTGTAACTGGTGCTCTAGGCTTGAACGGAAAATATGGCGAATCCTCAATCGTATAACTATCCAATAGTCATGAAACATAAATAAACGCGCAGCTATAAATCTTAAGGTCTGAACTTAAGAATATAAATATCAATGGATACTAACAGGCAAGTAGTATACTATAAAAAGTGGAACAATTGAAAGTAAAACTCGCCAGCATAAATACAGCAAGGTCTCAATGCCATGTTTTTGTCTTAAGGTGAAGTTGTGAGCACAGATGTGCTCAAATTTAAAGTCAGATAAATTTTAAGTAAGTAAATAAGAAGTAAGGTCAATGTGTACCAATTCTGGGCCTTCGAGACGAGGACAAGATCAAAATGTCACGAGGTGTCTTGATCTCAGTAACAGCCTCAATACGTGTTCTTTTGATCATCACTTATATTTCAAGTGTTTTGTTTAACATAACTAAAAATAACAATGTATTTGATTGAAGTAAAATCAAACTTGATTTAAAATTCTAATTAAAAGTATTTAGTGATTAAATTAATATAAATCCTTTATTATAAATCTTCCATCTTGATGAACTGAGTATAATAAGTATGAACAACTAATTTAACGACATGCACAAGGACGATGGCTTAGTTCAAGAATTTTACGTTCTAATTCTTCAATTGCTGAATTAAAACCTAAAGATTGCTGTTCTAAATTCTCGATTAATTTACTTTGATCATCGATTTGTTCTTGCATTGCTGTAGTGACATTGGTAAGTTCCTTATTTTCTTCTTCCAAGTCTCTATTCCTGTCTTCTAGTCTGCAAACTCTTTCATCTATGTTACCATCAGTACATCCTGGTGGTAGTGTTGGTCTTGTGGTTGTTGATTCATTAGTAGTTGATGTTATTGTTGTTGAAGGAACTGTTGTAGTAGGAGTAGTTGTTATGGGAGCAGTTGATGTAGTTTCTATATTGAAGAGTAAGTAAAAATTTATGAGTAAGAGTATGATTAAGTAAGGCTGGCGTGGTTCTGGCATAGAAACGGAGTCACGCCAACCTTAGGGTTCATTTTGTATTTCATAAATCTAAGATTATTCTAAGATCAGAATTCTTACCAGGAAACAAAACTTTATATTTATCAAGACATTGTCTCAGATTAAACCTCATCATATATTTTGAATCTGATGTATCTTGAGCCTCTAAATTTGCACATACATTATCTATCATGGCAAATGATGTTACTCCAGTCATGTCAATTATTCTTTCATCAATTGCTTCAATTTTATTGTGATTAGCAATGATATTGGTTAAATTGGACAAATATCCAAATGAGTCAGAATGGAGGACTTTGATCTTATTCACGTTTATATATAACATCGTTAAATTTTTCAAGGAACTAAACGCATTCCTATTTATTTCCTCAATTTCATTACCTATTAAAACTAATCTGTTTATATTTTCTAAACCATTAAACCACTCTCCAGAAACTGTTGATATTTTATTATATGATAAATTTAATCCTTCCAGATTCACTAAATGATCGAAGACATTAGCTGGCAATGTTGTAATGTTGTTCCTTTCGAGATCTAAATATCGCAAATTAGTGCAGTTATGAAAAGCATTTACGTCGACTCGTACAATTCCAGTATCATGAAGATAATAATTCCTAACATTTCTAAATTTACTGCATATTATCGATGGTACAGTTGTCGTATATGATGGATTTCTCCCAACAATCAAAACATCATCATCTGTCCTTTCTGGTAAATGCGTGCCATTTATATAAGTGAAGTTGTTGAATCCATTTGGATTAAAAGTTTCAATATGACATGAATATACTCGTTGGAAGTCATAGATATATTCACAACTTATCGATTGACTGTGAGTAGTTTGAATGATCACCAAAAAGACGAAAATTAAGGTTGAATACATTCTGTAATATTTGCTCCTAAACTGTGAACAGATTACTAATGGCTTAAGAGCATTTTTCAATGAATTTATACTTAACTTCCTTATCAGCCTTAGCTTATTTTAAGCTTCATGTCGTTTTTATTCAACACTTTAAAATAAATCAAGATTTTTGGACAGGAAGGAACTTGTTGTTGATTAGTGATAAAAATATAATAATCATGGTGATTGGTTAAGTGTGAATCAGTGGACGCGTGTTATATTTATCGGCCTGCTATATTTATCAGCCATTCGTCATACCACCAGTCAAGATTATTTTGTGTAAAATCATTAGAAGAAATAAAGAAAAGTCACATTATTGTGGTTTTAAAGGAGGTGTAAGCAATTCGTGATTAAACTTGGTATAGTAAAGGTTTGAAATTCAATTAGTGCATTAAATCAAGTATTAATAATAGTGGATCCTAGCAGGCAAAGAGTGCATTCAGTTGTGATCCATGACCTCTCACAGGAGTCACTTGAAGTTGACTTTATCGCTGGATTCCACTTGCTAATTTCCAACACCAAGGTACAGCTTCCTTCCAAGAGTTCTTTGCCCGTCCACGAGCTCTTCTACCGTCCAGAAAATCAGCTTTGAAGACCTCAATTAACGGAGTTTCTTTTGGTCTTCTAATTACATGTCCAGCCAATCGCAGCCTGATAGTGAGCTCGCCAGAAAAAATACAGATCAATGTCATTAAGTTCATCATTGCCTCTATATTTATCAAGGTAATTTGCCTTAATGTGAAATTCAGTGAAGTGAATTTGTCAAAAGCATAATAAACAAACCCAAGTGGACAAAAATACGTTAAAGCTAGTCATCAACTAGACTTAACTCCTGACTAGACTCTACTTTATTCATCCAAAAAAACATAAAATTTCTGATCCATTTCTATCCACAAAAATCATCACGAAAGGTACATTTGCCAAAAAAGTCATAAAACTTGCATGACATCAAAACTAAAATAAGTTCAAAATCTGAATTAAACTATGGAAAAATGAGCAAGAAGTAAGAAGAAGAGCCACAAACTATCATACTGAGTTTCAACTACTTTTCTCATTTTTTTGGCTTCTGATTTCAAACAAACAAGAAGAAAAACTTCAATTACAAAAGTTGAAGATTCTTTTTCCAACTTTCTAGACTTTAACTTCTTTTTGAGTCCGTTACAGTTGGGAACATTACGAGACATTAATTTTTATGAATAGGACAAAAAATCTCCAAAGAATTTTACATATTTATTCTCGAGACATAATGCGTATTGTGTCATTTTATGAATGCCTTCATCATCATCATTATCGTTGTTGATAGAAAAAAATAAGAAAGTCGACTGGAGATGAACATTAACATTTATTGCTGCCTTGTCCACAGCTGGTCAATATGAATTTTTTATTCTTATTCGTGATTGGAATTTTATTTATTTTTTTTTTGCTTCTTTCGATTTTTTGTAATAAAATTGGACAATTTTTTTCGGTTGTCATATTTGTGTGGGTGCATGTGAGTGGGTGGGTTGATGTCCTTGTGGATGCATTTGAGGGAAAATGAAATTATCGAAATGAAAAGTTACTAATTTTGTGAGGACTTTTTTTTATTTTCAAAAAAATTTATTTTAATTAAAATTTAAAATTTTTTGATATTTTTTGAATTTTTAAATTTTATAAAAATTTTGAATCTTTTTAAAATTTTGAATCTTTTAAAAATTTTGATTTTTTTTAAAATTTTTGAATATTTCAAATTTTTGATTTTTTTAGGTTTTGACTTGTTTCACATTTTTTGAATTTTAAAAAAAAAATTATTTTTTAAATTCTAAAAATAATTAAATAAATGGTTTTCAAAAGTAAATATTTCCAAATTTTTGAAAATTTACAAATTTTTGAAATTTTACAAATTTTTGAAATTTTACAAATTTTTGAAATTTTACAAATTTTTGAAATTTTACAAATTTTTGAAATTTTACAAATTTTTAAAATTTCACAAATCTTTAAAATTTCACAAATCTTTAAAATTTCTCAAATCTTTAAAATTTTACAAATTTCATATTTGTTTCAAATTTTTGATTTGTTTAAAATTTTTGATTTGTTTGAAATTTTTGCATTCTTTTGGTTTTTGAATTTCTTAAAAAAATTTAATTCTTTTGAACTTTTTTAAAAGTTTTCAAAATTATTGAATTTTAACAAATTTATTCAAAACATTTTGATTCGATTTTTGACAATTTCAACATTCAAAACTTTTGACAGTCAGACAAACCAAAATCAGTCATTCTCACTTCCATTAATCCACAAATAACCCCATCAACCCCACAAAACTCCAAAAACCCAAAAATTTATCGAAAAGAAATTTAATCAAAAACGTAACTTTTTTATCTCTCATTTTTCCGCATGTCGCATAATCGTAAAGAAAAAAAAAGAAGTAGGAAAAAGAGAGGAAAAAACTCCAAATCGAATATTAAATAAAAAGGCAAAAAAAGAAAGTTTTTTTTTGTGCTCCTCAATCTTCATAAGTTTGGCACAAGAGGAAGAGATGGCGAACGAGTTCAAATGGCATTAAATGGAGTCACCAGATGTTTGGAAATGAAAATCTATTAAAAATGAAAAAAAGGGGAAGATGAAATTTATTTATTTTTTAGATGGGGGACATTTCGGGTATTAACGACTGGTCATTTTTTTGTTGTCCTCAATTTTTTTTTCGTAAGTTGGATGAGATTGTTTTTTATGTTTTTGAGCAAGAATTTTGGGTAGATTTTGGTATGATTTGTCTATTGATAGCTTCATATTGGGTTCTACAGTTGAAGTTTAGTGTTTTTGTCTCTAATTTGGATGTCTCTTGTTAATGCTGAGCCTATCTTCCTGAAATGACTTGTAACTTTTCAACTCTGGTAGATTCATAGCTGCTTTAGAGAGTTTTGTAGCTAATACAAGAATTAAACTGTAAAACAATCAAGGAATCGCTTCAAAACTAGACTTACTATTCAGTATCTCTCTTAATCTGGACGAATTTAATCAATTCTCATGACGAGAGGCATTGGAAGGGCAAAAAATTGACGTGGATCGAGCCAGATTCAGTCTTCCACTAGAATTACGCTTTTTCCTTCGATGAACTATAATTTCATGGTCCAGAAATACAACTTTGGTAAAAGCGGTATCTTGGCCTGTTACGGTAAGGAATGACCCCAAACTGCAGGTCAGCGGTTCTAAAATGCAGAAAATGTCGACCTGCATTTCTTCAATCAATTCTAATAATCATCCATTTGCATATCAAATTTGTGTTGCAGCTGTGGGCGAGACACAAACTTGCTATACTGCTCTTGGTTGGAATCCACAAGGAAAAATGTCAAGGTGCTCCAAGAGCAACATTTCGTACGACAGTAATGAAGGAATGCCAGTTAGATGTCAAAATTGAGAATTTGTACAAGCTTTGTGATACAGCCAGCAACAGAGTCAGATGGAAGGCATTTTGTAGCAACCTAGGCTCGAAGTCGGAGCATGGTTCCAGGCAGTAAGTAAGTATATCAAGTTTTAGAGAGGATAAACCACACCACAATGACAATTGCCATTCCTAGAACTGGACAGACCTCAAAGTCGAGAGAATTCGACTTAAATCGACCTAATTCAGTAGAATTTGAGCTTTGGAACTAGATAAGCAGCTGGTTAGTCAAATATAACTAATATGCGCCTTGTAACCTCCGAAAATATTCACAATTTAACATTTCTAACTTTATTCTCCATCTCTTATCATTTTAGTGGACAGTGTAACTTCTCAATTGGTATGAGGATTAGAAATATCCCCAAATTATGAACGATAAATTTCGAATTCATCCCCAAACAACAAAAAAGGATCCACAGAAGAAGAAAGAATAAAATTCCATGCGAATATCCAACAATAATTTGTCATTGCCACAAATGGAGCAAGCAAGCAAAAGAAATGAAAATATATCCTTAATGAATTTTCAACATGCTGTTCATGATGAATCGTTTTGTTATCAATATATATGAAGAAAATGCAGCATAAGGCTTGATGATAAGACGAAGCACATACTAAATGAAAAAATATAAGATTTAATACGAGGCACAATTTTTAGGCACTTTATGAATCTATCTTCATAATAATCACGTTCGACAGCAGATGTGGATGATACTAGCGAGCAAGATACTTGACTTGGATCATTTCTTATGTTTTAGAATGATAAATTTCATCAAGAAAATGTGTATGTGATGTTTGTGAATGGGATGTGATGAAGTGGGGCTGCAGGGATGGTATTTGGGGGTTGATTTGGGGATTTTTGGGGTTTAATGACGAGAATAATGATTTTTGGGATGCAATGACTAGAAATTCAGATTAAAATAAGTAAAATTGATGTTTTTTAAGGTATAACATCTCATATGACCCCCTAAAGTACCTCAAACTCACAAATACCCCCCAAATACCACCCCAGTGCAACACCTTCAATTGATTCCAAAATCAGATAATAATTTATACTTTCCTTAATCCGAATGTAATCGACACAAAAATTTATAGTTTTTCAATTGATTTTTTTTTTTTAACTTTTTTTTGCGATTCAATTTCAATTTTTTTTTTCTTTTGCGACAAAAACGTGACAAAGAAAAGTTCTTTTTTTTTGTTATTTATTTCTTGACGAAATGTAAAAAGCTGCTTTTTATAACTTTACAGAAATTGAACACGTATCAGATTGAGAATGTTCCTTTTTTTGTGATGTTTGTTTGAAGGATTTATGTTTTCAATTTTTGCATCTGTTTAGTGATGGGGTTGATGTGTTTGGGGAGAATGAGTAGAATTTTGAACTGAATTGAAATTTGAAATTTTGTGATTTATTTAAATTTTATGTGAAAGTCATTGAAATTGATAAATTTGACTATTTTTGATGAAAAAGGTTTACAAAATTTTGCAATTTTTACGATTTTACCAAAGAAAAAACCAAAAAATTCAATTTCTAAATTTTTCAAAAAAATCTAAAATTTGCTAAAAAATTTAAAAAAACCTCAATTCAAATTCAATTTCTTCTTTAAATTCAATTTCAAAAATTGTTTAATTTTCAAAAAAATCTAAAATTGCCAAAAAATGTAAAAAAAATTAAATTTAAATTCAATTTCTAATTTCAAAATTAAATTTTTAAAAAATTGTTTAAATTTAGTTAAAGATTTCTAAAATTTTTAAATTTTCCAAAATATATTTTAAAATTCTAATTTTCCAAAAATCAATTTAACCAAATTTTACATAAAATAATAAAAATTCCCAAAATAAAAATCAATAACACATAATAAATCCTCACAGACTTGCCGTCTTCAAAGCAATTAGTGCCTGCATCCATAAAACAATTCCTCATAGACATTAACTAATTTATTTGACGCCTTAAAACTGTACAAAACTAGCACTTATCTTAGAATTATTTTATTGTCTCAGAACAAGAAAAAAATAAATTTTAAAAGTGATATAAAGTTTAATTAAATTAACATCTCACGCCAGATAATAGATTTAATGGACTTTACTTTTTTTTATATTTTTTCTGTCCTTCTTTTGAAATTGAGATAAGGAAATGAAATTCTTAAAAGTCATTTGACTTAATAGATGTTGAATAAAGTTTTTAAAATCTCATTAAAAAAGGAGAAAATAAATAAATTTATGATTATATGGCTGTATGTAGTGGGTTAAATGTTAAGAATATTTTTAAAGATTTTAATTCAACTTTTTATTTTAAAAAATATTGATAAAATTATTCACCTATTACGCTCGCTTTTTAAGGGTGGAGGGGGGTTCTAAGATTTTGTAACAGCACAAACGGGTAAAAACAGGGGGGGGGGCTGGTCTAGAAATTTGTTTTCTGCGTAACGTAATTAGTGAACGTCCCCTTAATAATATTTATAATAATTTTGAATGAAAATTGATTAATATTTAAAAAGGATTAAGAATTTAATTAGTAATTTTACAATCATTGTTAATATTGATTCCCCATGGACATAACTCACTTCAAGTGCATATAATCATGGCTATAAAATATTATCAGACAATTAAGTCAACTGCTTTGCTGAAGTGGTTTAAATGCATGTTACGGACATGTCAAAAAAAGCCGTTATTTTTTCGTTTGAATTTTAAAATATTCACTAATTTTAGTGAATTTTCATTAAATAACAAGGTTTAATTGAACAATTATTGTTTATAGATCAATCTTTAGCTAAAATAGATGATTAATAATGTTAAAATTTGACAAAAATATGCAAATATTCCAAATTCGACACACAAGGTCGATTTTTTTTGACACTGAAATGTCCATAGCATGTTTAAATGTTATGTCCATGTTAAACTTATTAATTATTTTTTTTATTTTAGGTAAGAACTGAAGTGTTTTTTAGTGTTCTATTTCTAGTGACACGAACAAGGACGAGTTGATAAAATGAGGATTTGATTTTGTAGTTCCTCAAGTGCATCGTCGAAATTCTTTTGTAAATCCTTAATGGTTTGCTCCAAATTCTCATTTTTGTCCTCAAGTCTGCAAACTCTTTCATCTATGTTGCCATCATTGCAACCAGGTGGCAAGGTTTGATCTGTCGTTGGTGGTGTTGATGGTGGCGTTGCTGTTATTGCTGGAGTTGTTGTTACTGTTGGTGTTGTTGTTGGAGTTGTTGTTGGTGTTGTAGAAGTTGAAGTCATTGTTGGAGTTACTGTTGTTGTTTCTTTATTATTAAAATTAAGATAATTGACAATTAATAGATGAAAAATGTTAAAAGATTAAATCACATACCAGGATATAACGTAGCATAATTATTGAAGCATGTCTGCAGTTGATTTCTCATTGATTGTCTTGATGTTGAATTGTCAAAGATAGAAACATTTGCACATAAATTACCCCTCATATCTAAAGTTTGTACTCCAATTTTATCAATGAATTTTTCATCAATTGCGTTGATTTGATTATTTAAAAAATAAACTTCGGTTAATTTCGGCGAAATGCCAAATGAATCTGAATGAATGACTTTGAGCTTATTGGACCTCAAATTTAGATAGGCTATCTCTTTAAGTGAGATGAAAACATTTTTGGGAAGTTCTTCGATTAAATTTGAATGCAGATACAAAGTTTTTAATTTTTCAAGCTTTTCAAACCATTCAATCCTTAAATTTTTAATTTGATTATTTTGTAGATCCAATCTAATTAAGTTCTTTAAATTAATAAAGATATTTGTTGGCAAGTCAGAAAATTTATTAACATCCAGCCATAATATTTCTAGCTTTTGCTGATTTGTAAACACATTTTCTGGTAGAGTTGACAACTGATTTGAATAAAGATATAACGTTTGAAGTTCTAAATTGTCACTGAATGATTTCTCGTCAACATTTGTAATTTTATTGTTGGACAAACTCAAAAACAAGAGATTTTTACAATTTTTGAATGAATACTCATCTACAGTTTGGATTCCAATGAACTCTAAGACGATACTTGTGGCGTATTGAAAAGTCTCACAAATAATCGATGGAACGTTTTTTGTGTTTGATCCAGTAGCTCCAACTACATATCGTACATCATTGTTATTTTTGCCATCTAAATGCGTTCCATTAATTGTTGTGAAGTTATTAAGACCATTTGGGTTTTGTATTGTAAGATCGCAAGTGTAGCCATATGAACTACTATTTCTATAACTACAAGTCAACACTTGACCGAAACTTGCACGACAGTTAACCAAAACTATGAGAATTATAACTAAAACTGTTGAATTCATTTCAGAATCCTGTTAATTTCACTTGATAATTTTATTGTGACTGAATATAAGTAAAAAATTTCAAGGGTTTTATACAATTTTCATTATCAAGTTAATTTATTTATAACATTTAATCATGTCGATTACAATCCTACAATTCAATTAACAGAATAGATTATGAAATTTATTGCAAACATGTAAGAGGGAATCACCAAATACTTAAAGATAATGACAAATATTTGGCAATTGTAGCTGCACTTATTGGCACCTGTAGACATTTATGATACATAAAATTTCAAGGGGATTTTTACTTATCGGAGTTAAATTGAAGATAATTTAAATTATTGAAAAACAAAACCATAAAAATCTAGGCGAGGAAACTATAATACCGCTTACTTACTTACTTACTGGAACCATGCTCCGACTTGGAGCCTAGGTTATTACAAAAGGTCTTTCATCTGACTCTGTTACTGGCCACATCACAAAGCTTTTACAAATTCTCTGTTTTGACATCTAATTGACATTCCCGCATTACTGTTCTACGCCAAGTTGCCTTTGGAGCACCAGGGCGTCCCTTTGCTTGTGAATTCCATCCAAGCGCGGTGAAACAGGTTTGTGATATCCGCTAATTTCTTTCAAATACTGAAAAGTATTGACTAATTTCTAAGTCTTGATTAAGGTTGCCATCTGCTGTATTTTTGTCGGGACGCTGCTGTACTTTTCTTCCTTGCTGCTGTGTACCGCTGTTAAATATTAATACTCAAAAAAGTCCAAAAGTACGACAATAATGCTAAACTTAGAAATTGCAAAAAATTCTGTAAAATAAATATGAAATTTTAAATTTGTCCATAAAATAATCTTACAGATTCCCTTGGGAGGTCCTGGTTCTCAATTGATCTATCCGACCAGCGAAGTAAGTAAGTAAGTAAGTACAGATCCCCTAAACATCTTCATCACTCTCAACTTGCATCTCATCCCTTACTCTACTCTCTTTACATCTCCGTCAAATGGCAATCATAAGAAAATTTATGTTGAATAGCACAAAAAACATGTGTTACCATTAAATATGACGACGAGATGAATGAGGGTGGATTTTCATTCTGAACATATCGTTGATTATTATGCTGTAACATTTACCCAATTTCTATACAGTCTTCTTTATTTAGAATCTGTACGCAGTGTTTCAGCCAAAAAAAAAATTTTTATTTTATTTATTTTATCAGCGTCGCATGCATGAAATAATCATTTCTTATGATATAGTAATCCCGTTCATTCTTCTTAGTCTTTTTTTGAAGATATAAATGAGATTGTCTTAAGACAATAGATGCTTGATAGACAAATTTATCATATTATGTTTTATAAATGAGTTGGAATTACAATTTGCAGTAAATAACTGCGATTTTTTATGAACATTAAATTGTTTTTTATGAATATAGGAATTTGTGGTTGTTAAATTTGAGGATATGACATACTTTTTGTATTTTTAGACGGTTTTTTGTGACACAAATGAGACAAAGTCACTCGTTATGATTGCATCAGGATAATTTTGCGCCTTGCCGTTAATACGGTAACGTAGTGGTGTCTAAGTGAACATGTTGTGCTGTTCGGTAATAATGTAAATTAAGCTGCGAAAAGTGATATCCAGTGTTGACCCGAGGAAGACATCAATCGAAATGTAGTAAATGGGTATGGACAGGAATTTTTCCTAATTATTGTAGCTATTTTTGGAGTCCGGAAAATGTTGGATGTCCAAAATTGAGAATTTTTACAAAGTCCGAAGCTGGTGAAAAATCGCAATTTTAAGTTTTAAACAAGATTTACATATAGAAAGTAACGATATATGGATAAAATTTGAATCTAGATTAAAGTTTAGGCCTAAAATCCGTCGATGACAAAAGATGCACTATTTTTAATGATATTTTGTTCTTATTGGGGATGGTGTCATTTAACGGATTTGGAGTCAAGTACGGCCATTTGGAGTAAAATGGACACCTAGTCCACATTGGAGTCCTGCCAATTCTGGTGTGACCCTTGTCCATACCCATAGTCTTGAACGAACCTTGCAAATATTTAATGATATTTTAAATTATTTTTCCCCAAAAAATATGAATTAATTTGCAATAATATGTCAAAAACATCTAACAATAGTCTCATCATATCCCATTCAACTTCAAATTCCATGTGCCTAAAAATCCAAAAAAATTCCAATAAATCCCAAATTTCTTATGAAATATTCCATCTCATTTATCCATCAAATCGTCCATAATGCTTATTAATGCTTGAGATTTCATTTACTATTTTTCAAAAATCTCTTAATTTTTACTCATTTTTTACGATCATCATAATCATCATTCATCCCTCACATTTTCATGTCTATTTTTTTGCTAGTTTGATGAACTGTTGGTTTTATTTTTTGGCAGACATCAATCTATCCTTCAAAAAACTATCAAAAAGTGAAGAACAAAAGAAAAAAGATTTTTTTTTAGTTTTTTGTTTTGTCGCTTTTGTGCTATGCCAATTTTTGCTTTTTTTGTTCTATTCATGAAGCATATAACGTAATAAAGCATCATAAAAGGAATTGTTGTTGAAATATATTGTTTTGTTTATGATAAAAATCATAAATCTCTTCACTCTTTCACATGGAATTAGAAATTATTTGAAAATATATAAAGTTAGGATGAGCATAGAGCGCATTTAAGGGTTTTTTGGGATTTTTTGAAGGTTTTTTTGTGAAAAATTATTAAATTTACAATTTTTAAATATATTTTTTTTGTCAATTTTTCACAAAATTATATTTCAATTTGCAGCCAGCTAGACAAAAACTCAATATTTTCAACTAATAATTCCTCTAAAATTCGAAAAATAATGTTTAATACAAGTACAAAATCAAGCACTTGAGATAATCATCATCATCGTCATAAACATCAAGAAAAAAAGGATTTCTTTATCGTTGCCCGGTGAAGCATTACAAAAAAGGGCTAATAATAAATCCTTAAGGTAACAATCGTACCGAACTATCAAAACAAACAGCAAGAAGTATTCAAGAATAAAGATTGAGATGAGAATGGAAGCCACTTACTTACACAATTTCTAAAATTTTGTTTTCATTTTAAAAATTGAAAGCTGTTGACTATTGAGGAGATTAAAAGGTTCCCTGAAGCTAATTTTTATATAGAACAACAACAAAAACAAATTTTTAACAATGAAATGGATTTGATGGAATTTTTTTGGGGGTCTTTATTGTTGTTGGAGTTGATTAGGGTTGAAAAATAGTGTTAAGGTTTAAATTATTTGAATTATTCAATTTTATGTTTAACATTTTGAATACTTTTTGTTTTAAACTAATTTTTGAAATTTAAATTAAAGTTTTTAAATTTTAAATTTCAAATAAATTTTTGAATTTTAAAAAAATTTTTAAATTTCAAACAAATTTTTAAATTTTAAATAAATTTTTAAAATTTAAAGAAATTTTCAAATTTGAAGAAATTTTTAAATTTTAAAAAATTTTTAAATTTTAAATAAATTTTTAAATTTTGTTAATTTTAAAATTTTAAATGTTAAAAAATTTTTAAATTTTAAATTTGAAAATTTTTAAATATTAAATAAATTTTTGAAATTTTAAAAAAAAAATTTAAAAATTTTCTGATTTTTAAATTTAAAAAAATTTTAAATTAAACTAATTTTTTTTTGATTTAAATTTTTAAATTTAAAATTTTTATAAATTTTCCAATTTAACAAAATTTTTACTGATATTTTTAAATATATTTAATTTTTTTATATGTTTAAAAATATTTTTAATTTTTTTATTTTAGTTATGAAAAATTAATTTATATATATTATTTATATTTTTATTTTAATTTAATTGTAAATTGTTTAAATCTGAGATTTTTTCAAAAATTCAAATTTCTAAAATTCAGAACCCCTAAACCCCAAACGCATCCAAAATAAAGCAAGACAACAATAAAATCTATCTAATGCCATTTAATCGTGCCACATTTCAATGCCTCCATACAAATTTTAAATTCCCATTTTTATTCCAACATTCTAAGCTAAAATACAAAACAAACTTCAATTCTTCTCACTTTGAATGACGCTATTGGAGACTCATAAATAACAAAATTTCTATTCTTATTTAATGCCCTTGTGTGTATATCTAAATATGTCTGCATAAGATAAATAACAAACAAGCTGAGGCTGTTTAGATTCTTACTTTATTTCTTGTTAAATTATGTTAAAAAGGATATCAATTCAAATTCTTGCATCTTTTTATGCTTGTAATGAAGTTCATGTTGATGATAATGCGGGCGCCTAATCAGAATGAGAATGGCTAGAGAGAAAAAAATAGAATAAAAAGATATGAAAAAAAAACGCATGAAATTAAAGGTTTGCGTTACACTGAGGAGATGTTTGATTGTGGGTCATAGAAGAGTTGATGGAGAAAAAGGGGTTCAATTATACTGTAGATTGGCTGCAAATAAGCTACAATTTCGCTGCAATTAAGTCAAGTAAGCAAAATATAAATGAGATCCACACCATTTATGAACAATTGCAATTGTTCCGGCCTATTTTTCAGTACTGAAGGCTGTAAATAAAGGAGACTATAAAAAACAGATTAAATTATGAACAAATTAAAAAAACAGGTTTAAAAAGCACAGAGGCATGGACAGGAGAGTTTTTTTAATGTCTCGTGGGAAATAAAGTTTAAAATGTTAAATGATCACATCGAAGAATTCCTGAATTGGTAGTGTTGAAAAAGACTAGAGTTGGGCAAAATCGTATTCGAATATATTCGAATATTTGCCCAACCCTAAAAAAGACGCTATCGTCCTTAATATCCAGAACTAGCAGAAGGTTTCGAAGGATGAAGCTGTCACGCCCATGCGCGACAATGGGCACCTCGTGGACTTTAGCCAAGGGAGCAAATTAGTAAGTAAATGATCTTCATTTAGGGGCATATTCACTAGGAGATTTATGGGAATTTATCAGTTTTCACGTTTATTCTTAAGGATGATAAGATTGAGGAAGGGAAGTCAAGAAGCCAATTTTTTGGAGATTCGTGATAATTGAACAACCCACTTCCATAATTTCCGAATGTTCCTTATTTTTTTGAATTTTTTCTCTGAGTGAACCCCTAGACTTTTCAAAAATTTCACATCTTTAATCAGCAAAAAAAAGAGAATTTAAAATTGTAGAAAAAGATTTTTTGGAGCATAAAATGCGCCCTTTTTTAAATGATAAATTCCAGATTTAATTCCTTTCATCCGAGCATAGCTCACAAGAAATGCTTTAAAATGCTCTAAAATTCGTGCATATTGAAAATGGATAATGACATTGATAAAAAGTTTTATGCTTGACTGAATATCTACAAAACATAGAAAAAGAATCTGTCCAGACAACTGGAAACAAATATTAGGTACGAAAATTTACGACCATTAATTAGACGAAGATATAAATTTAAGTTAAAGAGATGAAAAAAAGAATCTTTTAAATGCTCCTGGATAAACATAACTAACTCAAAACTAATCTTCATGTTTATCTTCTCGTATTTAAGATTTTTTTTTTTTCTAAATGGAAAATTAAAAGGTCGACACATGCATGCGTCAAACAGCTACTTAAAGTTTTTATCGGTAGCTGTTTTTGGAATAAATGTTAACAAATTTCAAATGATGGGTTCACATTGACCTTAAATAGAATTTTATTAAAGAAAATTTAAGAATTTTAAAAACTTCAAACTTTAAAATATAAAATTTTTAAACTTTCACTTCTGAATTTTTAAATTTTTATACAGTTAACTAAAATTAAAAATTTTACATTTTTGATTTAAAAACTTTAAAATTTAAAAACTTAAATTAAGATTTAAAACTTTAAAATTAAAATTTTAAGATTCAAAAATTTAAACTAAAATTTTAAGATTCAAAAATTTAAATTGAAATTTTAAGATTCAAAAATTTAGAATAAAATTTTATGATTAAATTTAAAGATTTAAAAATTTAAAATTAATTTTTAAGAATTAAAAAATTTAAAATCAAATTTAAATTTTAAGAATTTAAAAAAAATTAAAAATTATTTTTGAAAAAACAAAATTTTAAAAATTTAAAAACTAAAATGTTATTAATGTTTTAAAATAATTATATTTATTTTAATAATTTTTAATTTCTATAAGGCTTTACTAAAGTTTAAATTTAATTTAATTTTTAAGTTTTATCAGAAATTTTATTAAATCAATTTTTTAATATATGAAAAAAAAATTAAATTTACTTTTTTTAATTTAAAAACAGCATATTCATTTTAAATCGAAATTTAATTCAGTTTTTCTATTTTTTTCCAATTTTTTCACCTAAAGTAAAATTTAAAAATTCTTCACTTACTGTTTATCTTAAATTTAAATTATATCAAAATCATATCTAAAGTTATTTCAAATATTCAAAAAAAAAAAACAAATCCATTTTAAAATTCAAAAAATGCGCTATATTCTCCATGTTCTTGCCATTCCAACTTTCCATTCCCTTCTTCCATCCAGTTAATGCACAAAAAAAAAAATATCCAAAAAAAAAGACTAAGAGTGATCGATGAGATTCTATATCTTCTTTGTTTCTACATTTTAAAAACTACATGCCATATCGGAAAAAGAACAAAAAGTAGTTAGGCAGGGATCTAAATCAAATTGAAACGAAAATAAGATAATGAAAAATGAAAATGAAATAAAAACACGCGTCAAATTTTTTCTTTTGTTAAAAATATTTCAATGTTGAGTGTTGCATTTGTTAATAGTCTGCAGATTGCATATTTGAAATATTTTAGCTGGTAGCTGTACGTAATGATATGGATGGAGGGAATCATCTGCTGATTTATCGATGCGATGATTTTGAAAAAATAAGTTTTGAGGGCAATGATCTTTGGATGAATTGAGTGAAAGGTTCTGAATTGATCTGGATGATGGATTTGGTAGCGTCAGTAAAGCTTCCAATGATGCTGCTGATCAAATCGCTACTGTAGCTTCTTCTCTGATTATTCAATGTAATTATATTGAACAAAACCAGAGTTAACACGACTTAGATGTGCCCAATCAGACAAAGAGCATGCTTTCATGGCCAAAAAAGTCCACTGTACCTAAAAGCGATCTCTTTGCCTGTTACGGTCTGAATGCCTCAATTGACTTCTTGAAGTTTCAGACTCCAAAAAAGGTCAATTTCGTACTTAAATGCTGTCCAGACTCCAAAGGAGACCCCTTTTCGTGGACTTTCTCAGTCCAAACTCCACTGGAAGCGCCCTTTTGTTGACTTTTTCAGTCCAGACTCCCAAAATCCTCCCAATTCTAAATAAAACTCAATTAAATTAAAAATAACCATCCCAAATAGTTTGTTTTGAGAATTAATCCATTGAGATTAAGTGTGACATATGTAGTACTATATTATATAGCTTTAGTAATAAAAAGTACATGCTGTAAAACATTAATCAGTGTGAATTATTGAATGAATTTTATTGATTGTAAATTTTGAAGGATTTTGATGGAATCTGTTCGGTTTTATGAAAATATTTTGAATTTATTTGGGATTGTTACTTATTTTTGGAACAAAATGTCGTAATTTGAACCTGAATTTGAACGATTTTGTTCAAGTAAATGTTGTAAAAGTCATGATTTTTACGATTTTTGAATTACAAACAAAATGAGAAAATTGTCAGGCACTTGAGTTACTGAAAATTAGGTGAAAACTTAATATCTAAAGCTATGGTGGACAAAAGCGCACCTAAACATCACACTACGACAATACCCTATGGACAAAATTGTCCAATCGATGCCTAATTCTAACAAATTTTTGTAGACTCGGGAATAAATTAGTTCAATATCTCTAAAAGGCAAAGAGCGTCTTCTCAAGAGTAATCCAGATGCCAGTCAGATTCGCGAGCATGCTCAACTAAGTCCATAGTATATTTAAGGAGAGCAATCAATCCTGATCATGGATTATCTGAATATTTTTCGTAGCAAACGCGAGATTTTTCACAGCAGTGTGCCGCGGCACACAGGTTGTCCATCACTGGATTCTATTTGATTAAAACTATTTAGATTGTGATTAGGAACCAGAGCTCGAAGTCGACTCGGATTTAGCATTTGAAAGTTTATTCAAGTCAACTTGATTCGATTCCATATAAAATTTCAAATTCGAGTCAAATTCGAGAGTCAAATTTGAGCTAGGAATCATTCATTTATTACGTTCATAAGGAAAGGAAGCAAAAGAGAATAAAATGAAGTTCATGATTGTCTAACAGAATAAGTAAACGATCCTACATATCATCCTGAGAACTAGGGACTGATGTATCAATAAATGACACTTAAAATTCCTAAAAACTTCAAAATAAACATCTCCTAAATTTTATTACATCAACTTTTAACGACACAAAGCAATAAAAAGTTGCTAATTTCATCTACAGTCCATAAAGATAGATTTCCATCCATAAAATATTCCATTCTATTCAAAAAAACAATTTTATATCTTTTAAATTACAAATTTAAGACTTTCAATTCAAATCCTCATAAAATCTGTCAAAACATTTTCCATACCTTATTTTTTTTGGGGCTGCATTCTAAAATCCTCACATCAAAAATTTAAAGAAAATAATTGCGCAATAAAAATATTTTTACGTCTTTCCTTTCTTTCTCGTACGCAATGCCATGCAACAACATCAACATTCTAATTCATCCAGTCATTTAATTCTCTCTTTTTTTTTGATAAAGATCATGAACACGTGTTTCGATATGTTATTTTAGATGCCACTTCTCATCTCCTAAAATAATCGAAATAAGCCGAGATGAGCAGTTCCTCATTTCACAGTCTGTATGCAATGAAAACATTTTGAATGTTGTGAGATGATGGAAAAAATGTGCAATGAATGATGACGATTTGTTTGCTATTTTAGGGATTTTGGATGTTGTTTTCTTACTTTCATTTCTCTTTAATTTAGGAATTGAAGATATTTAGGGTTTGTTGGGAGGTATCACTTTGTCTGTAGAATGCTGAATTGTTTCCAAACATTTTAAAAATAATTTGGATATTTTCTATAGCTTGGAGCTGCCTTAAATGACACATGGCAGTAAAATGACTAGAAATGTGGCAAGAGGACAGCGTTCGTCTCAGTATCATACCAAATTGAGGTTTATACAAACCTTATGTAGGCCAGAATGTGAACAGTTTCCACTTGATCGTGAATATCATCCCAGCGGCCTAATGCTGCGAACCACAGTTGCCTTTTTGAAGACGATGATTTGTGTTGATGACTCTTTTTTGTCCTAATGGACGTTTTGTCTTTCTTAATCCAGCACGATGCATGGACCAGGATTTATCTTTGGTATATCAATGCAACGTATCTAGGCACAATTTGTAAATCGCGAATCACACAAACCGAGTTGGAGTGATTAGAACTGAAAATAAGCACACGAATTCGACTAGATTTTACCTGGGATCATTGAGTCGATTGTCCGACTTCCAAACCAACTAGACCATTGCCGCTTTTTCGCTGCTAACGGAGAACCACATTTTTTGCCATAAAATCAGCCAACATGTTGACATCTTGTTGTCTTAAATTTGTATCTTACCCTAAACTTATACGAAGAAATAGGGTGATGTAGAAGTGATTTATTGAACACATTGGACTGATTGTGTACACTGGATAAAACCTATATGTATATCCTACATACCGATCTATACTGTAGCAATAAGGTACCATTATGCTCAAGAAATGATACAATGCTAAAATATTGCAAGCCCTAGACTTAATATTCAAAACTATATTTCAAAAAATTCATGAAAAAATCAAAGAATTGCACATTTAGCCATTCCAAAACTATCTTTTAAACCCAAAAAATGCTAAAATTCACAACAAGTTTCAACTTCCAATATTTAAAACATTCTTCCCATTCTATTTTCTCTTCACAAACAAAAACATTTCCATTTCATCTTCAAAAAAATAAACCTTTTTTTTGCCGCGCATCTCATTTATTTCATTTCTCTTTGTTGTATGACCTTATGTGTGTATAAATACATAACATTGAACTGTGATCATGCCGAAAAAGAGATAAATAAACAATGAAAGATAAAATCATGCATAACATAAGAATCATTAGCTGTGCAGCTCTTTGGTCCAATAATAATGTGTAATTCTATACAGATTTGGCAATGAAGGACAATAGGATAAGGATTATCACAAAAAATAACATTTTGTAGCTCTTTTTGTGAGTTTTAATGGAAAATGTTTTGTTGCGAAATTCTGAACTTAAGTAGGGGTTATTAGGCATAGATTGTTCATATTTGTTCTAGATTATCACGCCTTCTTTACAGTTTAATGAGTTTTTTGCATACATATTAGTTTTGTTTGTCTTTTATTAGAATAGTTTTGGATATAAGAAGATCTTGTATGCTTGACGAAGTTACTTGAAGATTATCTTGTCTGTAGGAATTGATTTTGAATACTTTAAACAAGCCGAAGATATTAGTTTTGAATAAGATGTTGTTTAAAGCATCTAGAGAGGTTCAAAGAAGTGCATATGCATACCTAATGGACTTAATACTTCGTATGGCTATTATAATGATGTCAAATGGAGACTTGTGTTGCTGGGGCATTGAATATGTATTAATTGAACATTATTTTCGTAATTTTGATGTAAATGCATAAACTTGACGAGCTTTGAGCCTGGAAGAAGGGTTTAAACCTACTAAATTTGTCTCTTAATGAGCCAGTGCTGCACGTCTTCCAAAAATTCGTAAATAGATCATAAAATGGCATTTTCGAGTCATGAAAAATACTAAAATCGTCCCTATTAATTCCTTACTTACTTTGGTAGCCGTACAGTTCAATAGTGATCCATGATCACCCCCAAATGCCCCTTGAAACTGGCCCTATCGCTGGCATCCGCTTGCCAATTACAATATTCACAATTCCCTTCAATTCAGACTGTCCACAAAGAATTCCAAATTCTCAACATTGCGCCATAAATCCATCCATTCTCATCTTCACCAAAAACACAAAAAAAAACCACTTAAATTTCAATAGAAATTCATACAAACATACCCAAAACAATGATAACACAATTGACCCCAAAAACAATCATTTACCTATTTAGTATACAAAAAAAGCCAAAACAAAATAGCAACAAAAAAAGAGTAAGTTTCATGCAAAATAATAAAATTAAGAGGAACAGCAGATGTGCCCTGCATAGAATGACCAGCAAAAAAAGCAGTAATAAAATACAAGATACAGATAACCTGAAATGGAATAGAATTCTACATGACTTTATGACCAACTTCATACATTGTATTGTTGTAACAATTGCATAATTTAATGGGAAAGAATGGTTGCTTTTGAAATAGAAGTGTGGCATGCTGGTTTATGGACTATGCATTGAGAGATGCTAAAATGAATAGTTTTGTCATTGAAATGTATTTTGAGAGGTTTTTTGGATTTATTTCTTAGAATTTTAAGGAATCGTCCACAAATGATGTCTGAAAATTTTATGAAAATCCATAAATGATGTAAATTAGGTCTTGTTCCTGTTTATTCTTTAGTTCAGCTCCTAAACTTGAGTTATTGCACATTTGCTGACTTTTTCGTCGATTTTTTCCAAAATTTCAGTCAACTTATCAAATTTATTTGTAATTCTGTCAATTTTCCTGGACATTGCCTCATTAGCGGACTTTAAATCATCAATTTTATCTTTCAAATCACGCAGTTCTTCATCTTTGGATGTATTTAGATTCTTAACATAGTTTTCCAAGTCTTTTGATGTATCAATTATTGAATTCTTCAAATCACTTTCAATGTCATTGATTTTCATGTTTAAAGCTGTGATTCCGTCAGCATTAGAGCTATCAGCTGCATGATTATCAGTCTTGCATGAATTTTGCATATTTTGTATCTTTAATTCTTCAATTTTATTTTTAAATGATGGAAAATTACAAAATTTAGAACTTTTAAGTTCCAGTTCCAGAAGTTCTAATTTTTCATTGAATTTCTCATATGGCAAATTTCTATGTGTTTCCTCAAAGTCATCAAATCTCATCTTCAGAATCAAAAACGCAGGACTTACACATTTATCCTTAATCATGCCAATCATATTACCAACACGCACTGAACCTTCATTTCTCTTATCGATGCATTGGTTAAGAACTAACCAAATGTCAGTTAATTGTGACAAATTATCAAAAACTTTTGGATCAACATGAAATATTTTACAGTTCCAGCATGAAAATGCCTTCAATTTGAGATTATATTTGAATAAATCCTCTTCAATCACCTCAATGTCATTGCCACCAATAAACAAATATTCTAAATCAGGATAAAGCATCAAATCCGTTTGATGTATTTCCTTCATTTGACCATTTTCAATCCAAATTACACTCAATTTTTAAATATTTTTTTCAATCCATGTGGAAAATACAAAAACTTTGAATTATCAGCTCTGATTCCGACAACTACATTGTTGTTTTTACCATGTGTATGAGTACCTTTTGCTGATAAAATGTCCACTGAATCTGATGATATGATATAAGTGTTAGTTTTTAATTTACAAGTATATGCTGTGCCCTTTATATAGAAATTTAGGTCATTGTAATCGCACTCAATAATAATTGATGATGTTAAATTAAAGATTGTGAATAAAAGAACGCTAAAATATAATAAATTTTAATAATGGACTTGCACTAATCAAAATTACTTACTAAAATGCTTTCATTTTTGATTCCAGCTTGAAGCAACAATTTCGGCAATCAAATGAGATTAATACAATGATGTCAATTTATTTTATAATCTGATATTCTCTTTTAAAAAAGTTTTATTCACATTCAGTAAAAACACCCGAGCAGTACATACTCTGCTCCAGACCAATCCTTAGTCAGACTCAGTCAAGACCAAGCCTTAGTCCGACAAAGTCGTATGCTCAATTCATACGAATGCATTGATATTGCCTTTGGCTAGACAAGCCTACATACTTACTTACTTCGACGGCCGTACAGATCAAGTTTGATTCATGGCCTCCCTAAGTCGGCGCTTGAAGCTGGCTCTATCGCTGGCTACCGCTCGCCAATTACCAATTTCAAGTGTAACACCATCTCTGTCGACAGCTTCTTTCCATGAGTTATTTGGCTTACAGCGCAATCTCTTGCCATTTAAAAAGTCGGATTTAAATACCTTTAACAATAAAGCCTCCACAGGCAAATCTGCAATAGTGAAAGTTTATTTGTCTTTCTGTTCGTTATGCCTAGACAAAGACAAAGGTACCATTATACAGTTAGGTACGTATCCAAATGCATCTTTCTGACAATTATGGAGTATTTCCACATTATTATGTCAAAGACCCAAAGTCCTCGTGTTTGTTTTGTGCTGCTCGGAGTAAAATAATGATGAGAAAGTATGAGAGGAGAACAGATTGAATAATAAAAGTAATAATGATCAGAATAATTCATAACAACTGATATTAAGTATAAAAAAATCCAGAATATGAAAAAAAAATTTAATTTCAAACACGTGCTGATAAGAAACTGAATTTAATCTTTATGTCTAGTTACTCGAGTGACATAAATGAAGAAGGCTTTGTCACGGAGTTTTAAGGCTCCGCTAAACCTCTATTGTTAACAACAAATCGAAGGCACCTTTTTTCGTTAGCCATATAGACGCTGAACGTGGGAGGCTTACTTTACTTCCTTGGCGAAGGCGCGCAAGGGCGCATTGCTGTATTTAAAGTTCATCTTTGAGCAACATCGTTGCTCACACAGTAATCCCATGTGCTTTTTGGGTGAAAAGATGCTTAGAGCCTTCAAGAGCCTTATAAGCTCCGCAGTAGAGCGTTCTTCATTTGTGTCTCCCAGATTATTAACTTGACATTTGTGTAACCTGTCATAAAATGTTAAGATTATAGCTAAAAAAACAGGAATTGTCAACGGTCATTGATAGTCGATCTATCGATTAGGAATCACTTAATAAAGCAGCACATTACAAAATATCCTCAATAAATTTTGTAATACAATCTCAATCAATATTGCATTTAACAAAATTTTCCATTCAATTTTCATCTCACAAAACAATCCTAAACATACAGATTTGCATACTGTTTTGATAGCAATAAAATTGAAAATTTCTTCCTTATTTTTTGATGTCGATTTCATCTTCATTCAGGCATTCAATAACGAAGACAAAATAATTTCATTTAAATAGTCATATCACATCATTGGTTCAATTTTCAACAAAGAAATAAAAATGGAATCATTTTCATGGCACATTTATCATGTGAATTGTGTCTAGGGACTATAGGGGATCCTTGTGGGGAATTTTGGGTATGTTTTGGATATTTTTAATAAAATCTGTACTTTTTAGTTTGTCTAAGCATGCAGGCCTGCAATTTTGGATGAATTCTTACTTTTTAGGAATAATTGAATTTAGCCCGGACAGCAAATGACAAAGAAAGACGAAAATTCAGGCATCAAGCTTGTACCAGATGAAACGGGTATTGGTAAATGCCAGGTGGAAACCGACAATAGAATCAGCCTTAGGCGTCATCTGAGGGAGGCCATGGATCTTAGTTGATATTTACGACCACCGAAGTAAGGAAGTAAGGGCGCTTTTTTCAGACATCAGGCTGGTTTGATGTCGACCTAGATCTGAGGCTATATGACTCTGACTTTGGACGAGTTTCAATGGAAATCCATCCAAAGACAAAAGTCAACTTTAACCAGTCTTAGGCCAGATTTATCATCAGCTCTACATCGTCTACCTTCCAGATATGAAGCTTAGCAGAACCTTTAAAATAAGTAATGAGATTGTTGTGTGGGCAACGTTGCAAAATTGCTGTCAAGGGGTGAGAGCTCCTCAAAAAGTGCAAAAATTTGCAGCAAAGTGCAGCAAAGTGCAGTAAAGTGCAATAAAGTGCAACGAAGTGCAACAAAGGAGAGAAAAGTGCAATAAAGTGCAACAAAGTGCAGTAAAGTGCAACAAAGTAGAGAAAAGTGCAATAAAGTGCAACAAAGTGCAATAAAGTGCAACAAAGTGCAATCAAGTGCAACAAAGTGCAGTAAAGTGCAGTAAAGTGCACTAAGTGCAATAAAGTGCAGTAAAATGCAAAAAAGTCATCAAGTGCAACTAAAGTGCATTGAAGTGCAGCAAGTGCAGATGTTTCAGACTAAAGTGCAACCAATTTTAAACTTATTTTTAAAATTTTGAAATGCTATAAAACAAATCACTCAAATATTCATAGTATATGTCACAAAAATAAAAATTTTGTACAAATTTAAAAATTATACTTCAGAAAAATTTTACATTATTTTGAAACATCTGCACTTGGAGCACTTTACAGAACTTAAACTGCACTTGATTGCACTTCCTGTACTTTATTGCACTTTGCTGCACTTTACTGCACTTTGTTGCACTTTATTGCACTTTACTGTACTTTGCTGCACTTTATTGCACTTTACTGCACTTTACTGCACTTTGCTGTACTTTGTTGCACTTTATTGCACTTTACTGTACTTTGTTGCACTTTACTGCACTTGACAATGCACTTTGCTGTACTTTATTGCACTTCACTGCACTTTACTTTACTTTATTGCAGCATTTTGTTGTAACTAACTTTACGAAATTTAGCACTGTACATGCTTTATATTTGAATAACAGAAAACAAAATTTTTCCTCATATTTCTTATTTTTGGGTAAAAAAATCTCAGAAAACCTGTATTTGGCCTAAATTTTGCAATATTAGAGTAAAAAACCTTTAAAAAACCAAATTTCTCTTATATCATCTTGAAAAATCCTGGAAAAAGCCAAATTTCGCCATAATTTTTCTATGGTATGGTGATTGGCAAAACCTTAAGAAAATTCTAATTCCGTCTCAATTTTTCTATATTAGGGTGACCTTTGGAAAAGTCAAATTATGCCTCAATTTTTCTGAATGGGGTGAGAACCCTCATGACTATTTTCTTAGCTTTCCGATCTTTACGGCGCTATTTTCCACCTTGGTTTCCCAAGTAAGAAAGAAAAAATCTTAGAAAATACAATATTGAAATACCGTCGATACCGCTTGGTTTCTGAGGGACGAAGTGCAATATGCAACTCTGAATTTGTGAACAAAGAAAGCAAAGTGCAACAAAATTGAGAAAAGTGCAACAAAGTGGAAAAGTAGAGAAATGTGCAATAAAGTGCAACAAAGTACAGAAAAGTGCAACAAAGTGCAATAAAGTGCAACCAAGTCTTAAAGTGCAACAAAGTAGAGAAAAGTGCAATAAAGTGCAGCAAAGTGCAACAAAGTGCAATAAAGTGCAACAAAGTGCAATAAAGTGCAACAAAGTGCAATGAAGTGCAACAAAGTGCAATAAAGTGCAACAAAGTGCAATAAAGTGCAATAAAGTGCAACAAAGTGCAATAAAGTGCAACGCTAAAGTAGAGAAAAGTGCTGAATTTGCAATAAAGTGCAGTGAAATCACGGTCAAGTGCAATAAATTGCAATGAGTAGAGTAGAGCTCTCACCCCTTGATTGCTGTGAATTAGGAACTGCCAGAATCCATCTAAAGACAGATCCAGCTTCCGATGAACACTAAATGCGGCAATGGGCCCTGGAAGTGCGCCTTGGAAGCCAAGGAAGTAAGTAACTAAAAATCAAGTTTGTTTCCCCTCAAAACCCCCACAAGGGATCCTCAATATACAATCTACATGAATGGTATAAGACGAAGAAAAACAAATTGAGTGAAAAAGTTTGAGATAATATTGAAGTTCATTTTATGCATGCAAAATTCTTATACTCTACTTATACGGAAATAGCATTCGAACATACATGAACACATATTCATGAATGAATGAGGAATGTTTTTTTATTGAACTGAATTTTTGATGAAAAATGTGATGATTTGGTTGTGGATTGTCTTGAGGAGGAAGTGGAGATTTTGTGGAAGGGTCTGGATATGGATCTTGGTGTGCAGGCTCATTAGTAGTTGAACAAATCATGCCAATTTTGAGTCTGTTTAATAAATTGGAGAATCCTTCAATTTCACATCAAAAACTCCTCAAAATTCGCTCTAAAATCCTTCAATTCCATCCTACTTCCCCAACAAACAACTACATTGTCTTCATCATTCCATAGAATAGAAATAACAATGAAGACAATCTGTTTATTCAACGAAAAATAGTCTTGAAGAATTTTTTAAAATATTTTCCATACTTTTTCTTATGGATAATTGCAATGCACTGCAATCTCTACATATTTAGTTAGCATAATTTTGCCTTACAACTCAATGCACATGTGAAGAATATTTTATTATTATTGATTCACAGCATAACTTTAAGCCATTTCATGTGTACATGCTGGACAAAAGCTGAATAGGAAAGAAGAAAAAAAAAAGAATTTGTTCTTTATGTTTTGGAACGAGAAGTAAAGCTTAATCTTGTTTTAATAAGTTTTTCCTTTACCTTAGCTAAGGTAGGAAGTAATGGTGGTGTTAAAGGGTGTTTAAGATTGAGACGCAATTTAGCAGTTGAAACGACGCTACAATCCTTAATATCTCGAACTGGCAGATAGTTTCAAAGGATAGAACTGTTCTAAGACATTCATTACGCGTGACAATCGGCCTTTGTGTACCAAGCCAAGAAAGTAAGTAAGTAAGTATGTTACATATCTTGCATGATTCTCAACTTGAAAATACTCAGACTGAATGACGCTCTGCCATAATGTAGTACAAATTTAATGATGCTAAACCTGAAAAATGATCAGCGTTTAGCCTGAAAAGGACACAGCTTTAATGACACTCAGCCGCAAAAGCATGCAATTTTACTGATGTTCAGCCTGAAAAATGAATAATTTGAATGTCTTTCAACCTGAAAATTGCACAACATTAATGATGCTCAATCTCAAAAGTGTACAACTTGAATGACGCTCAGCCTGAAAAATGTACAGCGTGGTTGACTCTCAGCTTGAAAAGTGCACAATTTGATTGACGCTTAGCCTTCAACTGACACATCCTGAATGATCCCGAGTAGACAAAAATGTAACTAGTTAATGGTTAGTCAATGTTCAGTCGATGTCTAGTACTGATGCATTTTTATCCACTCGGGAACGCTAAGTCTAAAAAAACTGTACATCATGAATGAAGCTCAGCCGGAAAGTGTACAAAAAGGATGACGTTCATCCTGAAAATGTAGGTAATTTGAATGCTCAGCCTTAAAGTGAACAGCGTTCATGACGCTCAGTCTGAAAAGTGTTCATCTTGAATGACGTTCAGCCTGTAAATTGCACAGCAAGAATGAAGTTTAGATTGAAAACAGGCAGCATGAATGACGCTCAGTCTGAAAAACAGATATTGAATGATGCTGAGCCTGAAAAATACACAGTTCGAATGAAGCATAGCCTGAAAAATTTACAACTAGAATAACGCTCAGCCTGTAAACCAAATTGCAGCCAAAGCACCACCTTCTCATAAAAATAAGTCCCAAAAAAGCATTTTTTCTTCCCATCAAAAGTAAAAATCTAGAAAAACTACAAAAATAACTTTCCTAATGACTTAAGTTGTTGAATGCACAAAGTAAAGTTGTGCAATACTTTCACATCTAATATCCTCTAACTCCATCCCATTTGCTCACTTTTTAAGGACTTTTCGATATGCATTAAATTGTAAGACTTATCAGATTGCATTGTCAGGATAAAGAACTTTCAACTTCCAACATTATATCAAACTTATGTATTTATAAAAAATAATATTTTTCTCTCTAAAGTGAGCAGTTACGATGGGAAGGAAATCAATTGGATGTAGAGAAAGTTTTTAATAATCGAACTTTCCAGTTCTTTTTTTGTAACTAGCAGAAAATCTTCTATTTATGCTAATTTGAGTTTTATTTTTCTCACCTTAAGGTAGGAAGTGGATATTGGATGCATAAAGTTTTGGATATTATGGCATTATTGAACGTAATTTTATAATATTAATGTGATTCTTGCATGCAAGAGATTTAGAATTTGAGCTTGAGCTTGAGATACTTAGTGAGAAGTGTGACAAAGGAAGACACGAGCAGCACAATGTGGCAAACTGCACTTCACGCCGTAAAAATGAGTCAAAATCAGCTGTTACAGTGCTTTCACAGTGCTGCCATAGTGCACAGTGATGCAACATTGCGTCTTACTGTTAATACGCTGACGCAGCTATGTATGCCCAAGTAAACATGGTGTGCTGCTCGGGAGAACCATTGATGTGACAGAAACTTTTGTATATTTTAATAAGTTAGTTTTTGCATGCAAATCAAATAAAGAGCCATCTATCTGAGTCATATCTCTTGTTACAGCTTAAGCTCCACTTCCTGTAACTGTACAGAAGATTTATAATTCATTTATTTAACTTTTTCGTATAGTGGAGTAATTCCTGATAGCTCGGTGGTAGGATAAATAGTCAGATTTAATTCATTGATATGCATGAGAATATAAATTGTATTAGAATAATGTGTTCGGTGGTAGGAACCTGCGACCAGAAATTGTAGGGATAGATTATGTTAATCGGAACAATACTTTTTCAGGTAAAACAGCCCATAGAATGGCTGGATATGTTATTAAAAGACCTGCAGAAGCTTCATTAAACAAAGTCTTGAAATCCTTCTGTGTAGATGGTAAAATAACTCATGGACGACTGAAGATCACTTGAAAGGAATTTGTCGATAATGACTAGGGTTGGGCAAATATTCGAATATATTCGAATATATTCGCATATGACAAAAAAATAGCGATAGAGCCGAATATGCATTATTCAAAAAGGCCGTTGTATTTGATTTATTCAAAGAGTCATTTCTTATCGTTTTATGTGAAGTATCAATTTCAAACAAAACCGGATCAATAATCCTTTTTTTGCTATTTTTGGCAAAAAATATATCTTAGTTAATTTGTGTTAAAACCATGTACATACCTTTCAGGTAGGATCCAGTAAATGTCAATTTATCACAAAATAAGTTTGAAATTTCCAATCTCATTACATAAAATTTCATTAAAAAGAACTAAAAATGTCGCATCGTAAAACATTTTCCTATTATTTCGTCTTCTTTATCTCCAAATGAAAAGAAAATCTCAAGAAGCAAAAAAGTACGGCAAAAGAAAAGGAAATTCCGATAAAAAGTAAATGAAAATGTTATTTTGAAAATTGAATTCTTCACCCGCATTTACACTCAATTGTGAATTGAATTTTCGTTCGTTTTTCCATCCTTAATGTATCAAGATGGAATTGATAACAATCTTTACTTCTTTATATTCTTGCTTTTTTCTTTATCGACATGTTCAGGAAGGAATTTTCTTTTTTTTTGATGTGTGAAAAGGAAAATGTTTCTTTGCTGTGGAAAAAGTTCTTACCCTAAAGAGAAGAAATCACCAATATATGTACATAAATAAGCACAAATACTTACGGTAGGATCCAGTAAATGTCAATTGCTCACAAAATAAGTTCAGAATTTTCCTTTTTCCTTCCGGAAAATTTCACAAGAACTAAAAATGTCGCATCGTAAAGTTTTTTTTTCTATTATTTCGGTCTTGCTGTTTATCTCCAAATTGGTTAATGAAGGATGTCAAGAAGTCTGTTTGGCAAAAGAAAAGTTGAAATTGCGCTAAAAAGGATAATGAAAATGTTTTTTAGGTGTTCATTGTATTCTCTCACCCGCTTTACACTCAATTGTGAATTGAATTTTCGTACTGCCTTTCCAGGCTGAGCTTCTATCAAAGCTGAGAATCGTATAATTAAGGCTTTACTTCTTTAAATTCTGAGCGTCTTATTTCTTTAGGCGACATCTTTAGGAAGGAATTTTCTTTTTTTTATGTGTGAAAAGGAAAAAAATGTTTCTTTGCTGTGGAAAAAGTTCTTACCCTAAAGAGAAGAAATCACCAATATATGTACATAAATAAGCACAAATACTTACGAATAAAAAATTGCTAAATTGAATTTTCCTTTTTACTTCCGGAAAATTCACACAAAAAAATGTGCCAAAGTTTTTTCTCATTCCTAAGGCAGAACTTCTTTAACGCTAAACGTCTAATTCTGTTTGGCGGTGAGCTTCTCTAAAGCTAAGCGTCTCATTTCTAAAGCTTCTTTAAAACTGAAAGTCTAATTACTTTAAGGCTTAACTTCAATAAAGCTGAACGTCTAATTTCTAAGGCTGAGCTTCTATCTAAGTTGAGCATCTTATTTTTAAGACTGAGCATCTTATTTTTAAGGCTGAGCTTATTCAAAGCTGAGCATCCTAATTTTAAGGCTAAGCGTCTTTTAAGCTGAGCGTCCTATTTTTTTCAAGGCTGAGCTTCAAAAAAGCTGTACGCTTTACTTTTTGATCAATTTATTTCTCAGATTGAGCTCCTTTTAGGCTAAGCTTCTGAATTTCAATGTTAAACGTCTTTAAAGCTGAGTGTCTTCATTTAAAGCTGAGCTTTTTAAGCACTTCATCGCAATTTATGAATAAATTCCCCTTAAATTAACTTGTCTTATTTTTCCGCAAAGCTATACTTAGACTGTGTATCCAATTTTTTCAGACTAAGCTGCATTAAGCTTATGCATCATAGTCCTCAAACTGTAATTCTTGGAAACAGTCAGTCTTATTTTATAACCCGAATTTCCTCTACTTTATGCGTTTAATAATCACACCAACCAACCTTCTCCACTTCCAACGTGTCCCCCAAAAAACATGCTATTTCTGCTTCCTTTCACAGAGATTAAATTCATTGCGAATAAAATTATCGTTAAGCGCCATAAATTTAATTCGAAAATTTGATCTTAGTTTGTCGATAAACATTTTCCATTCGTCTTTGATATTTTCTTTTAAGAATTAACTTCCTTTTTTTTCTAAAAAAAAACATAAAGTCAAAGTGGAACAAGTCTTGGCACGAAGATGAAAAAAAAAAAGTATAAATGGAAAGTTAATTATGTAAGTGAAAGGAAAGAAAAGAAAGTTTTTTTGTGGATGTAGAAGTTGAAAGAGATTCTCAGATTTCTTAAAAAATTTTCATTTCCTCTTCAGCGGTGATTTATGGATGATGATTAAGACAGATAAATAAGAGTGTAGGCAAATGTGAATTTATATAATTGAATTTTGTTACTTGTGTGGGATTTTGGAGTGGAACTGGAATTAAAGGTGAGTTTTAATGGAATTTATATTCAAAATTTAGCTTAATAAGTTCAAATTTATTAATAAAATATAGAAAATTGTTCAATTTAAATGTTAAAAACTTAATTAATAATATATACAAATATTTACAAGATTATTTACAATTTTAAGGGGGTTCAGGTCCTTAGACCCCCCTCTGACCCTCTACACTCAACAATCATTCAACCCCACTTCCCCTTAATCACTAAATCACCATAAGATCACTTCCAAACTCTCAATTTTAAACATTAATCCTTGGACTTTGAATCCTATCAATCAGCAGTTGTTTCAACGAGTCAGCCTCCAAATTCTCAAAATTCTCAAAACAAAATCTCAATGCCATCCTCATTCTCGTCCTCGACCTTGTAGTATCCACAATAGTCCCATGAGCACACACATTTAAGTTCATACTTATCTCACTCACACTTGTATTAAGTATAAATCGCTCATCAATAGCTTCAATTTGATTCATTTGTAGCCATGCGAATTGTAGATTAGGATGATAACCAAAGGAATTTGAGTGGATGACACGAAGTCTGTTGGAATACATGGAAAATTGTGTCAATTGAGACAGGTGGGTGAAGATTCCTTCTGGTAGTTCCTCGATTTGGTTGAAGTGGAGATAAAGGTTCTCTAAACCGTAGAGTGTCTCGAACCATTCAGGATTAAGTGCTGAAATTCTGTTGCTGCTCAAGTTGATCGTCTTTAGGCTTTTCAATGGTTTGAAGACATTGCTGGGTAAGCTGACAATTCTGTTGCTGTCTATAGCTAAATACTGCAACTTTTGCTGGCTGATGAATACATTTTCAGGCAAGGTTGTCAACTGGTTGGACCATAGCTCGATATATTCCAAATCAGGATTCTGGATGAATGCATTTTCGTCTATTTGGCTGATTTGGTTCCTCTCGAGTTTTAGGGACTTCAACTTCTTACATCCTTTGAAGGAATCGTTGTCGATTTTCTCAATTAAGCATCGATTAAGATCGATTTCTTCTATGTTGATGAATATATTGCAGATTGCAGGTGGAATGTTGACCAAAGCTTGATCGTGGCTTTCAATTCTCCTCACATGCTCATCAGTCTTTCCAGGCAAGTGTTCACCTTCAATGCCATCGATATTCTTATCAACATTCAAGATGCAAGTGTAGCCATGCTCTATGCTGTCCATGTACGAGCATCTGACCTTCCCCTGCTGACCGACGATCAAGTGGAAATTGATGGAAATTAAAGCAATTAAAATTAAAACTTTTTGATTCATTTTTACTATGTTTTTGTCAATTTGACGACTATTGTATGAATGGATGCTTATGACTGGATTTATATTCGTTTTTATACAGTTTTTCTTATCGATTTTGAGTAGTTTTTTATTTTGCACCATGAGCTGTTTTAGCGCGTGATGTCATTAATGCGTGTTAATGATAAGAAACGTTTGTTCTAGAAGTTTCTATTCGCAACCAGTGTCCAAATTCCAATGATAAGAATTGATACTAATTGAACACTATCGTATGATTTAAAAAGAAAGTCACACAATTCGCACATGATTCATTTTTGTGTTATTTTTCTTGCCAATCTAAGAAAGAGTTATCAAAATTTAGGTAATAAGCGTTAAGTCATAAGTTAGTCAATTTCCGTATCACGTTGTGCTACTATCTTTAGTAAACAAGGCATTTAAAAAGATAAAAATTGAATTGAGGTAGTGATTGATACATGAAATTAGGAATGTTTATGGGAAATTCCTGATAAGATTAAAGATGAAGTTTGACTTGTGAACATACGTTGTTGATGGATGTAATGAAATCCGACATGATTTCGTCATTAATTCTTGGCAATTCAAGGTTCAACTTGCTGTCTAAGGACAGTAAAATAAACTATTTTCTTATGCTTATATGCTTATTATGGCTTAATCCTCACTCGTTAAACTATCAATAGCCATAAAGCGCATATAAACGAGTAATGTCAGATTAACATCTAACATAATGTCTAGTTATTAACTTGAAACGCATATAAACGCGCAGCTATGGACCTTAAGGTCTAAAATGCTAATGTTTATTTTTTTATTATTATTTTTTTTTTTTTTAAATTGACCTAAGGTCGTCTAATGACATTTTCTCCGGAACGATCCAGAAAACTTGTCGACGGAAGGTATCCCTAACATCTAAATAGTATGCTCTCTATAGCTGATCACCTTTAATATACTAGATGGATATTATTATTATTATTATCGTTATTATGTCCCGAAATAAAATTGAAGGAACTTTACCAGATGAGCTTTACTTTCAGTTTGCAAATTGCTCTCGAGATAACGCTCTTTGTCTGCCAGGTATCAAGTTCCATTTATCAATTGTCAAGTTGTAAAAAAAATCAAAAATTTAAACGTGCTGCTCGGCATAGATACGCAGATTGGCTTTTAAACCTACAAATCTTATCATATTCTTAAGATAAGAAACTGTGCAAAGAATCGATAAATAAGAAACACGACTTAGATAGAAAGCCACCAACTTCCACGCGTGTAACTTCATTTGTCCGACTTGTGAACAAAATTGTGAGCTCCTTCTCATTCTTTGTAAGCGTTTCTTAACATTCCAGTCTAATCATCTATATTATAAACACCCAATTCCTTTTCTGATACAAGAACAAAAGCCATGTGAAGCTGAAAATTCTTACGATGGGCGCCACGGGCACTCCCGATACTCTAGTTTATAATATTTTCATTTACAATATCTTTTTTAACAATTTCGCAATTACCTTAATGGTTTTAAGCTGTTAATAATTATTACCCAAATTTCAGGTTTTAACGACCTAGACCTTTCTTCATAAGCTGTTTATTTACACACAAGAATGCAGTCTTTTGTGACATAAACCCAAATAAAATTATTAATTTTCAATAATGACACTTGTACTTGATTTGTACTTAATTTTAATTCCAGTTTTTTGTTAATCTATTCTCCCCCTCCGCACCATTCTTCATTAGTTTAGCACCTGGTCACCAATAGTTGACTTATTCCGGTCTTAAATGCTTTATCCAATAATATAAATATTGACTATTTCCAAAACATTATCAGTCTCATTTTGAGTTTCAGACACATTAGATAAACTTGTAATCGAAGCTTAAAATCCAAAGAAGTAATCATGAAGTTGTTTTTGGTATTGGCATTGTTTGTTGCTATTGCATACGCAATTCCCGTCGATGAAGTCGATCAAAAATCCGAAGTGGATTCACCATTAACTATTGTTGCTTTAGAAGCTGATGGTAGTTTAGATGATCAGATTGTTGATTTAGTGCGTCAAAAGAGAGAACCTGGTAAGTGCCTGACAATATTTTAATGAGTTTGTGAATCTGAAAATTGAATTAATTAAGCTGTAATCATTTTGTATCTACTATTGTATCTATGGATACTTCACATGCAATTAAATTTATTTATTTCTTATTTTCTTACTTTCCAATGCTGCATCTTAAAGGACACAGTAAGTATTATTATTATACATATTTTTCAGACAATGACTTCTAATAAATATTTTGAATTTTAAAGAAAAACACAAAAAACACGGACATGGACATAAACATAATCATGGACACCATCATCATCACAAAAAAGGAAAAGGTCACCACTGAAAGTAAATATGCTTTAGCATACATGACTGAGCTGATTTATTGTTTATAAAGAAATCTCTCATCCACCATTCATCATGAGGCTCAATAAATTAAGATTTAGCAAAAAACTGTCTTTTAATTTGTGATTTAGCTTGGATTTATTGATATTTAAAGCTACTGTCGTGAACTTTTAGGGCTAAAGAAGATTGTTATGCTAAATTAATATGACTGTGTCTTTAACAGAGGTTCAAAGCACTTCGCCCTTCCTCTATCAATTCCCACTTGTAAGAACTTTATTCGAACGAAGTATCCTACTGACTTTAATCTTACTAGAACTTGTTTCATGGTAGGATAGTTTACTGAACCTTGTTTTATGAATTGATAGAACTCAAGTTTTAAGTCCGGAGTCCAGACTCCAGTGGAGTCGCCTCCACATTGGAGTCCTGCCAACTCTGGATAGAACTTTATATATTGAGTGATCGGTCTCCGGAGAAAATCGAACACACATACTTATAAACGAAAGATACCGATTTCTGGTTTGTTGCCATGTCCATCGGCCACAGAGGCCTTACTCTAACAGTAGCAGATTTGTCTATATGACTCGATACCCCAAAATTCAACTCTGCTCAGACACCACAATCTTCTTATAGCGTCTTATAGTTTACTAGATCATGCATTTAAATCTTGCTGTAAATATGCTGCTGGCAAGAATGCACTTAAGTCACTCAATATAATCGATAACTTTTTTAATTTTTTATGTTTAACCCTAAATTTAGCCTTCAGTTCCGCTTTTAACACTCCATGAGATAAGATCATTTCACCATTTTTCTCAATTGCTGGATGAATTTTAAGAAATTTGACTTTTTTGGACTTCCTAACATAAATAATTCGTTCAATTATAAATACTAAGCCACTAGTCAAACAACATCCAAGCCAAATCTTAAAACCAAACAGCAGATCATTAACAGTCAGCACTTTTGGACCAATTTGAGTCTTTTCAAATTTCCATGTTTTAGTGTAGTGATTTCTGATTAAGAACTGCATAGCTCCAGTTGGTATAAGATTTCTAATAAGAGCATTAAACATCCGAAAATAATAAACTTGATTCCAAAACATGAAAACTTCATGATGCGTGTACAGGACGTCTTCCAATTGATTCCAATCGTTATTCGCTCTCATTTCAGCTTCCATAAAATTTTTATTAAATTCATCGACACAAAGTGCAAGCTTGGCTGTAACATTTTGAGATTGAGTACGAAATGCTATTTTAAAGTCCATTAATGAGACATTTTTGAATTTTTGCCTGTTTTTTAAGAATTATTCATGAAATTAAGACAATTTAATCACAAAATATGTAACTTACCATGCTGCCAGCCTATCAACACTCTTTGAAATATAGTGTGTGCCTCTTGTAGCTACTACTGTGTAGTTTCTCTCAATTACATCATCAATAGTCCTTGGTGGTGCTCGTCTTGGTTCACTTGTCATAAATTCGAAGAATTTACTTTGAAAGCATGTCCGAAAAACCAAGCAGAAGTAGACGAACATGATCAGGATGAATCTTGGAAAATTCTTATTTGGCAATTTTGTCTGTGAAATTCCAAAAAATATGCTGACAACATTCCAAAATGGTGTGTGAATTCTGTGTCCATAAACAAGACTTCGAGCCGATTTTGACAGTCGATTGATGATGAAAATGCATAGAAATGTCATAATGAACGTTATATTCAACAGGATCCAAGTCTCTAAATCAAATGGCAAGAAAAATTTCTCATATGGCGTGTACTTTTCAGCTGGAGTGACAAACATATGTGAATGTAGATTTACCACAACGCTAGATGTTCTTATGAATAATGGATGGATGGTTTGCAAGGCTTGAATTTGAAAATATACATTTGGAGTTCGTTTGGTACCTGAGGAATGAAAAATGGGAGATTTATTGAAACAGAATTGGCCTGAATAGTACAAGTTGTTAAATAAATCCAAAAGTCGGTACCAGATCAGAGTCGGAACCATGTCTAGAGCCGGATCGTTGGCCTGGAGATGGATCTAAACTCAATCATACGGCACTAAGCTAATATAACCGCTAAGTCAGAATCATACCAGCCTGGAGTCGGATCTGAACCTAATCCGTTATTTAGTCATAGTTTAGTCATAGTCACGCCCATCTGGAGCTAGATATAAATCGAATCCAGCACTAAAGGAGCATCAAACTGTCTACGAGACGGATCTAAACCGAATCTAGTATCAAGCGAGGATCACACCGACCTGGAGTTGGATCTCAACCGAAAAAGGCACTTAGTCAGAGTCACAAAGGCATGGAGTAGGGTCTTAACCGACCCTACAGAGAATCTAGCATTAAACCAGAGTCACACCGGCTTGGAACAGATTGATTTACCGATTTATTGCAATTTAGTTAAAGGAAGAACTGAAATTCTAGATCTTGTTCTGACCTTAAGACAGAAGCGTTTGTAAATTCCCAAAAAATCCTAGAAAATTGAATCAATTTACGTGTTAAGTGACAATTTTGACCCCAAAAACCCCTTTTGTCCCACATCCATGTCTTACGATCCACAACTACATGTTACAAACATCCAAAAACTTACCATTTATCATCAATAAAGGAACAGCACGCGGAACTATCGTCTCAAACCAATGATAATTAATATTAGCTAATTGAAATTCAGGTTTAAAATTATAAAGCTTAGCTGCCAGTCTAAAAATAACTGGTGTAACTCCAATGACTTCAAATTCTGAATTTTCTTTGACATAAATTGCAAATCCACAAACAATATCAATTGTGCTGTCATTTTTAGGTACTGGCAACATCATGACTAGCTCACATCCATGGTAGTTAAGGAACTTTTCATAATTTTCGAGTTTTGTGGACCATTGCATTGATGTCTTGTTGAATGTGTTGAGTTTGACTAAGTTTGGAGTGTTACATCCATGCGGACTGAACCATTCGACAGTCGATAGTGTAATTGTGTCATTTTCACTTGTTATGAAGTATGAGTAATGAAAGGCTGTTCCTGTATTGACTGACATTTCTCTAAAGTTCCAAAAAACTCCACAAGATTCAAGATCTTCAAAAGTCAACTGCGGAATTAAAATGAAATGCTTGATAGCTTGATCTTGATATCGAACAGCTCTAAGATATTTTCTGATATATTTGAAGTCATCAACTGTATTTATTGCAAATATACTCGATCCATGAGCGAGTTGATACCATCTCACATAATCATAAGCCATTAGCTCGTAACTGAAATTTTCATTTATTTTAGACATGAAATCTGACAAAATATCCTGTTGAAATTCTGAAATGCTGCTCATGTATCGAATATCAAATTTGATATTTTCTTTTAATAAAAATACATCCACAATTTCGTGAAGAACGTCTGAAAACATTGACACATCTTGGTCTGAGTAACTTGCTGTATAGTCACCAAAAATTGACTGTAAAGTGAAATTTAGAACGAATAAAACTTTAAAGAACTTCATTTTTAGACAATGTACAGCCTAGAAGTTTGAATATGTACTATATGTCAAATTATATCAGTTTAAGCTATTGATCCTATGTCAAAAATAAATGAAATATGTACAATAATATTCATATCAATCAAATCGATTTTATAAGGGACATCCTTTATTATGTTCTACAAATGTTAAGATATAAATACATTAAATTAGGCCTTACAAGATTTATTTTCAGAATTTCCTAAATATTCAACTTCGCGCCTATTAAGATGGCTTAGTGTTGATTAACGTGTCTTTATATTGACAAGTGTTACTGACGCAAATGGAACAAGTCTATTAATCGATCGAAATTCTAACATAAGGCTGTTGTAGCTCTGTCATGGTACAAGATTAAACTGACATTTTTTGCATAAGGATGGTAAACACGTAATATATGTAACTTTAGGCCACTCATATGCTCTTAACTTGAACTCTTAACTCCACCATATATTACCTTCTTCCGGTGAAATCCGTTAATAGACGCTAAACTTATTGTGGGAGAAGTCAAACGAGGCTTTGGTAAATTCTGGATTGCGTTGGCCTAGCTATTCGATGTCTTCAACTTTAAAGGATTTAACTCGAAACTGTTTTGCCAAATCTAAATTTACTTTTCGTAGAGACCTAAAATTTGTAGTTTCTAAATCTGTTGGGAAAACTTTAGCAAATTTCTCTTCATAAGGGTTTCTAAATATTTTTCCAATAATTTGTTCACCCAAAAATGCCAAAAACGACACTAAACAACATCCTAGCCAGATATTAAAACCGAACAGAAGGTCATTAAGACTTAATACTTTTGGACCTTGCTTAAACTTTTCAAATTTTAACACTTTAGTATAATATTTTTCAATCAAGTGTTTCATGACTCCAGTTGCAATCAGATCATCAATGAGAACTTTAAACATTCGAAAATAATAAATGTGACTCCAAAATGCAAAGACTTCCTGATTTGTGTACAAAACGTTGTCATCTAGTTTATTCCAATCATGATTCTTTTGGACTTCTGATTCAATATGATTCTGCACATATTCATCAAAGCAGAGTGCAATTTTGGCTGACACATTTTGGGATTGTGTCAAAAATATGTCGTTTAATTTTTTAGAATCGGAAATGTTTATGTCTTTCCTTAAATATGAATATTATAAAAATAAATGAATAACTCAGTATCATTAATGATAAAAGCTTACCATTGCAATAATTGTTGGATACGAGTTGTAGATTCGGACATATATTGTGAACCATAAACATTGTAATTTCTCTCAATTACATCCTCAATTGTCCTTGGTGGTGCTCGTCGTGGTTCACTTGTCATAAATTCAAAGAATTTACTTTGAAAGCATGTCCGAAAAACCAAGCAGAAGTAGATGAACAGCATTAAAATAAATCTTGAAAAGTGCTTGTCAGGCAATTTTATTTGAGAAATTCCAAAAAATATGCTGATTACGTTCCAGATTGGTGTATCAATATTTTGACCATAAACAAGAGTTTGAGTAAATTTTGACAGATGATTAATGATAAAAATTGACAAAAATGTGATAATGAATGTAATTGCAAGAAGAGTCCAAGTTACTGTATCAAATGGCAGCATGAACTTTTCATATTGCGTGTATTTCTCAGCTGGAGTTACATATAATAAAAAGTTTGAATTTGCAACTACATTTGAAATTCGACTGCGTGCTATACCCCTAAAACGCATATTCATTATTGTAAGATATACTTGGGGACTTTTCACAGTACCTAATGAAAATATTAATCAATTTAATTTCAAAAAAATATTTAATATAATTTAGGGCTGTTCACTTATTACGTAACGTAAAATATTAACTTTTTGAACCCACTCCCAAAATGCGCTCCATTTAACTCTGTTGCTCATAGTCACTTATCAATGTTCTGTCCAATTCAGCAGTGTTTCCTCATCTGGATCTTTGTAGTGATGACTCGTTGACCTGCTGATGAGGCAGCCCTCTTATGAGAGACTTTAATCTGAATTTTACGTCTGACTTTATTGGTCACGAGCCATAAGAGTATTACGTATTAAGTGAACGATCCCATCGATTCATAAAATATTACCATTTACAAGCAAAAGAGAGAATTCATCATCTCCGTAAGAATAAAACCACTCATTACTCATGTCAACTGGTTGATAGGCTGGCGTAAAATTATTAAATTTTGATGCAATATCGAAAATAACTGGAGATATGCCACGAATGAGAAAATTTGTGTTATTGTTGATCAATATTGAAAATCCTGAAACATCATAAACTATTTGGTCGTATTTCATTTCTGGAAGCATCATGACTAATTCACATCCGTGATAGTTTAAGAATTTTTCATAATTTTTGAGTTTTTTCGTCCATTTCATTGAATTTTTGTTGAAGATGTTGAGCCTATTCAAGGATGGAGTGTTGCACTTACCAGGACTGAACCATTCAATTGTTGACAGTGTTACTGTATCTTCCTCATTTGTGATGAAATAAGAATAATGAAAAACTGCATTTGAGAAGATTCTAATGTCTTGAAATTTTTGTATGACATTTGATGCTGCCAATTGATCGACTGTCATGTTTGGGATCAAAATAAAATACTTAATTGGCTGATTCCCATATCTCAAATTTCTGTGAAATCTCTCAATATATTCATAATCTTCTAGTCAATTAATAACTAAAATTGTTGATCTATAAAGTGGAATTACAGAAGTAACTGTCCAAAAATCAAGTAAAAGTCGATAATTAAACTTTTCTCGAGCATTTAACATAAAGTTTGATAGAATATCAAGCTGAAGTTGAGATATTTGTCCAATGATTTTAATATTGAATCCAATTGCATCCTTTAAATAAAACTCATCGACAATATCATGAAGAACTTGCGAAATTATTGTCGAATCTGTGTTTGTAGTTTGGAAAAATTGTCCACAAATGATCAAATGATAAGGAAGAATTGAGAGAAGTAAAATCCAAAATGTCCTCATTACTTTTGAACTATTCAACTGAATTGTTACCAAAAAGACAGTTGAAATTGAACTGACAGCTTTTATTTTGTTCTAGAGGCTAAGTAGCAACAGAAAGTTCCATGAATAATTAATTTAACATCAATCAAACGTTGTTGCATTTTTTATCACAAATTGTAAACAGAATGTATGATTCTGATACTAAATGATACATGACTCAGATTAAGTATGCTTCAAGGTCATCAGTAAGAATGTAATATTAAAAGAACCAGAGTTGGGAGGACATTGTGAGTCTGGTCTACTGAATAGCCTCTATTTGAGTAGTTTTTGCTAAAGTGCTGGGAATTAGAAACTTTCAGAAGTTATCTGAAGACATATCTAGCTTCCAACGAACTCTTAATGCGGAAATGGATCCTCGGGCGCCTTCGACAAGGAAGTAAGTAAGTAAGAATAGTTTAAAGCAGGATCTCAAGTCTTAAGCAGAGCTTTAAGTTGTTATTAAGCATCAAAATGAAGTTTCAACATCTGCTGATCATCATCTGCAGCTATTTCTATTTCAACATCTGATTATTGATTGCTGAAGTCTGAATAGGATCAGTTAATGTTGGCTGAATCGCATCGAGAACAATTACATGACATTCCAATGATTCCTCGTCTTTATCAGCAACCTCAACTCTTAATTCTTTAATTTTGAATTGTTTAATCAAGCATAAATTCAACTTTTTCTTCGAATTAATGATGTTGACATTTTCAGACTCAACTGGAAAGACTTTAACGAATTTAATTTTTTTAGGCTTCTTAATTGGAATTAGAAGACTGACAATTCGTTCAGCTACAAACACTAAACTTGATATGAAGCAGCATCCAAGCCAAATATTAAATCCAAATGATAGATCATTAACACTTAAAATTTTCGGACCTTCTTCAACTTTTGCATAAATCAATCTTTTTGTGTAATAATTTTGAACCAAATAATTCATCACTCCAGTTGCAATTAGATTATCAATGAGAAGTTTAAACATTCGAAAATAGTAAACGTAACTAAAAAACATAAAAACTTCCTGATTTGTGTACAAAACGTTGTCATCTAGTTGATTCCAATCATGATTCTTTTGGACTGCTGATTCAATATAATTTTGTACATATTCATCAAAGCAGAGTGCAATCTTGGCTGATACATTTTGGGATTGTGTCAAAAATATTTCACCCAACGTATGTGAATGGACAAATTTGACATATTTCCTTAAAAATTAAATAAACTTTTTAAATTATTCTAGAATTATGAAAATAAAAGTATGGGTGAGATCAGTCTTAAGGGGTTGTTTTTGGAATCAATCCTGGGATCAGTTGTGACTGAAGTACGACGGCATGACGTGTTTGATTGATCTTCAGAATTAAGTCCATATTGTAAAAATTTTCATATATTTAGGTACAGCACTGAAACTGGAACTGCCGTATGTCTTAAATGCTGATCTGAACGTAAAAAATTAGTTCAAATTTGAATTTCTGGGAAAAAGTAGATTTGATTTGATTACGGCCTGCAAGCTACCTTGTGGAGAACTTTGAGTAGCCATAACTTTAATTTTAGTTGATTTTAGGAGAGATGTCGTTTTAAATCGGACACTTAATGCCTTTGTACTTCAGTCACACTCAAAATACGTACCACTGCAGTAATTGTCGAACACGATTTGTCGAATTGTATATATATTCTGGAGTATAAATTGTGTAGTTTCTCTCAAATAAATTCTCGATGGTTCTTGGTGGTGATTGTCGTGGTTCACTTGTCATAAATTCAAAGAATTTACTTTGAAAGCATGTCCGAAATATCAAACAGAAATAGATGAACAGCATTAAAATAAATCTTGGAAAGTTCCTGTCAGGCAACTTTGTCTGTGAAATTCCAAAAAATATGCTGATTACGTTCCAGATCGGTGTGTGAATTCTGTGTCCATAAACAAGACTTCGAGCTGATTTCGACAGTCGATTGACAATGAAAATTGACATAAATGTGATGACAAATGTAATTGCAAGAAGAGTCCAAGTTTCTGTATCAAATGGCAGCATGAACTTTTCATATTGCGTGTACTTCTCAGCCGGAGTGACAAATAATAGAAAATTAAAATTCGTAACAACATTAGAGATTCTAGACACATCAATGAAGCTATTACGTAAGGACGTAACGGTAAGATATACTTGTGGAGTTTTGACAGTACCTAAGGAATTGTACAGCTTGATTAGATTCATAAAGCTATTAAATTGAGTCAAATTACCGTTAATAACGATAAAGGTAGTCCCGTGTTCAAACATTGAAAAATCTGTATATCCTGGTTGATATGCTGGAGTAAAGTTATTAAATTTTGATGCAATATCAAAAATAACTGGTGTCAAACCCGCCACAATGAAATCTGTATCGTTGCTGTTTGTCACTGCAAATCCCGAAACATCATAAAGAATATTGTCAGGCCTTCTTACAGGCAGTGCCAAAACCAATTCACATCCATGATAATTTAAGAATTTTTCATAATTTTTGAGTTTTTTCGTCCATTTCATGGATTTTTTGTCAAAAATGTTGATTCTATTCATGGATGGAGTGTTGCACTTACCAGGACTGAACCATTCGACTGTCGACAGTGTTACTGTATCTTCCTCATTTGTGATGAAATAAGAATTATGAAATACAGCATTTGAGTAGATTGAAAGATGTCTATAATTATTTTTGAATGGAGATCCTTCCAATTGATCGTATGTCAGGTTTGGGATCAAAATAAAATACTTGATTGGCTGATTATGGTATCTTATTGATTGATATTGACCCTCAATATATATAAAATGTTCTAGTGACTTAATAAGAATAATATTTGATCGATAAAGTGGCATTACCTCAGTTAATGCGATATCATCAAATGAAAGCTTATAATAAAACTTTTCATTAGCATTTGACATAAAGTTTGATAGAATATCAAGCTAAAGTTGATATATACTGCCAATGATTTTAATGTTGAACCAAATCCCTTCCTTTAAGTAAAATTCATCGACAATATCATGAAGAACTTGAGAAATTACTGTCAAATCTTTGTTTATAGTTTGTAGAAAGTGTCCACAAAAGATCAAATGATAAGGAAGAATTGAGAGAAGTAAAATCCAAAATGTCCTCATTACTTTTGAACTATTCTACTGAATTGTTACCAAAAAGACAGTTGAAATTGAACTGGCAGCGATTATTTTGTTCTAGAGGCTAAGTAGCAACGGAAAATCTATGAATAATTAATTTAACATCAATCACATGTTGTTTATTTTGTATCACAAATTGGACACGGAATGCATCATACTGACACTGAATGGAATAGAAATTAAAATGCTTATTGGATGATATTAGGTCAAATTTGGAGCTTTTTGAGGAATATAAGATTTAAGGAACCAGAATTGACAGAACTTTGAGAGTCTGAGGGTCCCAATGTCTCCACTAGCATCAACGTTAAAGATCTATGGACTGTTTTGACATCTTTTCAGAACTAAATAATCATTTAAATTGACTTTCTGGAAAGTACTTAAAAATTTCCGATAGCTTGGTGAAAAGAAATTCTTATAATGTGGGTTTGATCCCTTTTTAGGACAAGTTATTGGGAAATCATAAGAAATTTTATGAAGTCTAATGTAATTTTTGTGAAGAATCTTAAACTATTCAATGATTTAATCGAAATTTTTTAACCAAATCTGAGCTTACTTCCTGCTGAGGCCTGCCTATTTCTAAATCTATTGGATAAACTTTAGCGAATTTTACTTTATAAGGTTTTCTAAATCTCTTCAAGAATCTAACAACTTGTTCACCCAAAAATGCCAAAAACGACACTAAACAGCATCCTAGCCATATATTAAACCCAAATGAAAGATCATCAAGTGTTAAAACTTTCGGACCTTGCTTAATTTTTCCAAACTTTAATGTTTTTGTGTAATAAGTTTCAATCAAGTGCTTCATCACTCCAGTGGCAATTAGATCATCAATAAGAAGTTTAAACATTCGAAAATAATAAATGTGACTCCAAAATACAAAAACTTCATGATTTGTGTACAAAACGTTGTCATCTAATTGATTCCAATCATGATTCTTTTGGACTTCTGATTCAATATGATTTTGCACATATTCATCAAAGCAGAGTGCAATCTTGGCTGATACATTTTGCGACTGTGTCAAAAATATCTCCCTTAGTTCCTTCGTATGTAAAATTTTTATCTTTTTCCTTAAAAAAAGTTCTAAAATTTTGAAAAAATTAAGGTCAGCTCAAAAGGACAAAGCTTACCATTGCATAGTTTTGTACATATGTTTTGAAGTATAAACATTGTAGTTTCTCTCAATTACATCCTCAATCGTCCTTGGTGGTGGTCGTCTTGGTTACTTTTCAAATCTCAAATTCACTAAAATTATAAATGTTCACATTAATTCTTGGATCACTATAGATTCCCATTACTTTACATTACATTTATACTACAATGTCATTTGATTAATTGATCTTAAATCCACTAAATAAATTAAATAAATAATTTTCGACTTTTTCACACACACAAAATCAGAAACTCAATTTAAATTTTGAAAAATCGTTGAAATTTGAATCTCAAAAATACGTTAAAAATGAAACTTAATTTTAATCTTTACGATGTATGGACCTCTGTCGATGACATGCTCCCTTCCGTTTTGTTCTGCTCTGCTGAAGAAAACCTACTAATGCTGAAGGTCCAATACATCTAAATAATGAACAGCTGTTCCTTAATCTTTCCATCCGCCAGCGACCAATATGTTCAATTGGCACCGTTTCATGCGTTGCTAATTCTCTTAAACTCGAATCATCAACAGCGTCTGGAAATTCCTTACGATACTTTACAGCAGCATCATATACTTGACGAGCTCTCATCGAGATCTTATTGTCATTTATGATTGTTGGCAATAACCACGTCCGTTTCCATTCAATGGGCACATTACGTTCATTCATCGTTCTCATATAGCCTTTAGCCTGAAGTTTGTCAAATTTCTCAATTGACCAGCTTCTCAATTCAGTTGTTCGTTCTAAAGACTTCTCAAGATCTATCAATCTTCTCATTGCCATCGGTTCATTATCGGGAAGTTCAATATCTTCATTCACTTGCATGACTTTTAAATCATCAACAGGCATTGGTTCATTCTTTGTTGTTACAACATATGTCTCATTACATCTAATTGACATCAATCGTTCCTCATCAAATATTTTATGAACAGCGCAATTGTCTAATGCGTCGTTTGAAGTGCCAAATACAGTCCAGCCTAATTTTGTCTTGATGGCAACAGGCTCATCATCAGCACCATTAATACAAGACATGCTTGTTAAAAATGAAACGTTCTTCAAACCAATCAGCAACTTAGGTTGTGCATTCTCAAAACTTGGCAATGGCACTCCTCTCAAATGCTTATATCGTTCTTGCAACTCAGTTGCCACTACAGTTTGCGGTGCTAAGTCAAGTTGTTCAACAGTTCTCACTCCGTACAATGGAAATTTCTTTCCTCGTTTTCCTCTGGATACTTGACAATCAAAAATGTACGATTCACTCTCTTCTCTGCATATACCGCTAGTCCATCTTAAATTCAATGGCCTATGAACACCCTTCACATTTAATTTGTCGTAAAGCTCTCTATCAAGCAATGTGACTGAAGATCCGTCGTCTAAGAAAGCATATGTCTCAATTTGCTCTCCATTGTTACCATGCAATACTACAGGCAAGATCTTATACAACACTGAACTTGACCTGTGATAATTTGATCTCTCCGGTTCTGCTGGATTCGATTGTGATGAAGATCCATCTCGAATTCTCGGTTCTGAATGCTTAAATTCCTTTTCAGCCTCACGATTAACATCACTGGATTGTGATTTGAAATGCAAAACTCGATGGTGATATTCTCGACAATTATCGATGTTACACATCCTCTTTGTCTTACAATCTTTCCATCGATGCCCTTGCTTTAAACAACAATTACACAATCCTCTTGAACGCAAGAAATTCTTCTTGTCAGCAAACATCAGATTCTTAAAATCACCACAATGTTGCAAGTCGTGCGATGAACTCTTGCATTTCAAACATTCAAATCGTTCTTCACGATGTGTGTGCATTCGTCTTGAATCTCCGGCTCGATATTCATAGGATTCAGTCGGTGGCTGTGCTGAAGCATCTTTCAATCTCTCCGCCAAATATTTCCACAAGTCTTTCAGATTAACATTCTGATTAACGAGTTTCATTGCACCCCAAGCATCTCGATGTCTATCACGCAGTTTGAAAACTAATTGATCTATTATCGATGGTTGACATAAGAAATCAGCTCTTCCCAAACTTTCAGCGTTGATTACAAATGATTCCAGCTCACTAACAAACTCCTTCAGTTGATATTTTTCTAAATCTTTTGGTGCTCTCATCTTCAACAATCTTTTCACTTGGCGTGACAAAATCTTCTCTGGATCTCCATACACAGATTTGAGGTGGCTCATTATAGCAGCTCCGCCTGCCATTCCATTTAATAATAGTCGACATTCGACTTTCGCTTCACCATCCAAACATTTAATAAGCCTTAAATGATTTAGTTCTTCCGTATATCTTCCAGTCTCAGTTGTGATCTGATAAATTCGCTCAAATAATGGCCATTCTTCAAATGCACCACTGAACGTCGGTAAGTCGGGCAGCGAAGCACGTATCATTGTTAACTTCAACTGCTCGTCGTGATCATTTCCATTATGCACCGTATTGACAGGTACATTCGGTTGCAACATTCGAATTGCATCAGCCAGATACTTCACAATGTTTGCCGCTGGATCATCCTTCGTTGGCTCAATAACTGTTGCATCATCAGTTTGTTCCATCACAAACTGTCTAGCATTGACATTGAACTGGGCTGTCGATCGTTTTGGTGTTTCAGAAAGTCTTTCATCACCATCATGGAACTGCCCATCATGCTTTTGAATCTTGAGTTGCATCAGTTCCAGTTGTCTTTTTGTCTCTTGAAGTTCCTCTTTCAATTTCTTATTTTCATCATCTGCATCATTTTTCATTTGAAGTCGTGTGTGTTCCTTCTTGAATACTTTCGAATTATCAAATTTCAATTGGCGCGGCGCAAGTGCTTGTTCTGGTCTATTCTTTGCAGCACTTCTTAATGTCCTCTCAGATTTCAAAAATCCTGCACAACGTTGACACACCCATTTGTCTAATGTTGATTCATTCGTATCAATTCCAGCACAATTACCACAAAATTCTCTTTTGCATTCGACTATTGCACAAACTACGCTAACGTCAATGCTCTGACATTCAGAACATAATTTATTCTTCTTGCTGGTGCTCATCTTGTTGTCTGGATCTTTCAATGGATCTTGAATTTCAGTCTACAGCAACTTCACTTCCAGTTCCAGTAAAAATGTTTGAAATTTTATTTTATGTCACGGCGGTTTCAGCTGTATTTTGATCCCCCAATAAAAACTGCAATTTTAGGCTTAATTTTGACAGTAAATTTATTGGCAATAATTGAAGGGATAAAATTTCCTATGAAAAATATAAAATATAAAAATTTGGTCTTAAATATTAAACAAAATTGTCACTTACAAACAGTTTAGCCGTCAAGAACTATTGTGACATAAATACAATCTCTATCACTATAAAACTACAATTGACCGGGAAACTATAATTAAAATATACATAATTTAAATGAATCAAGTTACAATCTTTCTTAACTGTTCAAATACAATTCGTACCAGGTATAAATTCTTATCTTCACTTTTGCGCCAATCTTTTTCGTAAACAAACTTTTCAAATCTCAAATTCACTAAAATTATAAATGTTCACATTAATTCTTGGATCACTATAGATTCCCATTACTTTACATTACATTTATACTACAATGTCATTTGATTAATTGATCTTAAATCCACTAAATAAATTAAATAAATAATTTTCGACTTTTTCACACACACAAAATCAGAAACTCAATTTAAATTTTGAAAAATCGTTGAAATTTGAATCTCAAAAATACGTTAAAAATGAAACTTAATTTTAATCTTTACGATGTATGGACCTCTGTCGATGACACAATTCACATCCATGATAATTTAAGAATTTTTCATAATTTTTGAGTTTTTTCATCCATTTTTTGGATTTTTTATTGAAGATGTTGAGTCTATTTATGGATGGAGTGTTGCACTTACCAGGACTAAACCATTCAAATGTTGACAGTGTTACTGTATCTTCCTCATTTGTGATGAAATAAGAATAGTGAAAAACAGCATTTGATAGGATTTTAATGTGTTTATAATGTTTTGTGATATTTGATCCTTTCAATTGGTCAAATGTCATTTTAGGGATTAAAATGAAATTTTTAATAGCCTGATCTCCATGTCTCTCAGTCCTGTAAAATTTCTCAATGTACTGATATCTTTCTAGCGAATTAATAACCAAAATATTTGATTTTGAAAGTGGTATTGTAATATTTTTATGATTAATTGTCATTCGATCAAACGAAAGCATATAATGAAACTTTTCTCCAGCATTTGACATAAAATTTGATAGAATATCAAGCTGAAGTTGCGACATTCTGCCAATAATTCTAATGTTGAACCAAATGGCTTCTTTTAAGTAAAACTCATCGACAATATCATGAAGAACTTGTGAAATTACTGTCAAATCTGTGTTTGTAGTTTGTAAAAATTGTCCACAAAATATCAATTGATAAGGAAGAATTGAGAGAAGTAAAATCCAAAATTGTTCTCATTACTTTTGAACTTTTCAACTGAATTGTTACCAAAAAGACAGTTGAAATTGAACTGACAGCTTTAAACCAACTTATTAAGGAACAATGTAGGCCGTAATTAATAATACAATAGTCCACGAAATTCCAGGGATTTTATCAATTTTTATTATTGTTGTATTAATCTGATAATATTTTGTTCTCGTTCTAAAATGTCACTACAACATTCTATAATGAAAATAATGCTTTTGTTCATATGAATAATTAACTTTACAACAGTCAAAATTAGTTCTTTTGTATCAATTATTGAAAACAGAATGTATAATGCTGATAAAATAATTAAAATAGTCTTTAGTATTTGACACAAATTTGGTGTCCTAGAAGGTTGAATTTCATAATTTTTAACTGTCCAGTGCTTGAGCAACTAGATGTGGAGATGATATACCTTAGCAGGTAAAGAGCTTGCTCTCACAAGCAGAGCAAGCTGACAGCAACGCTAATGAACATCCACATCTAGTGTATTTAAGGTAAGCAAACTCTCGAGTGCTTGCTTTTCGCCTGTTAGAGATAATTCATATGAAAAATATCGAGAAAAATAATTAACAGAACGGAAATCTCAAAAAAAATCAACCGTCTAGACTCAAAAATGTAGTTGAATTGATAATTTTCTTACACGTGCTGCCTAATCAATTGTTTACAAACTTTTCAGACTGAACTGATAAAGAAAATCCTACTTCAATATATCATACGTCAATAAATAATGGTGAAAGACACAGCTTAAAAATTATCAATTTTTTTATCTGCACAGCTAGTCCAAATTTGGAACATGAAGAAAAAATTGATAAAAACTAAAAATAAGCCGGTATGAAAATTGTATTAAAATTAAATTCAAGTGTTTTATTTTGGGATTTTCCAAAAATTAAAATTTATTATCTTATCAAAAAATATATGTGATTTATTTGTGAAAAACCAGTCAGTGTTGTGACTCGAATTCAAGCGCTTTGGGTGCATTTCGGTCATAACAATTGATACCACCACATTAGTTGCCGTTCCTTAATATGTGACACTCTAAGGAGGGAGGAAGGGGAGTTGACATTTCATATAATTGAATGGTTCCTTTACCATTAGCACTCATTTGTTATAAAACTAGAATAAAACCCCACCAAGCATGAACAAAAAATTTTGAATTTAACGGTTATCCGGGTTTACATGATTAAAAAGCAGGATGATTAGTTTCTAGTCCCTGCATGTGTCTCAGTCCCACTAGAGTGTCCTTCACCAATACCAACACTAAAGTCAGTTAACCGGATTATTAACCTTTGATGTCATATAAAAATTGGACTTTCAGAAACCATCACGTTTGCCCATTTCTATTATCGTCAAAGCTTTATAAATAAAATCTAATAATCCTGTCATTGATAAAATTAAAATGTATATAATAAGAATCGACTTGCCAACATTCATTTAGTCAAACTAAAGTCGTTTCACAATGAACTCTAAAGTTATTTTGAGTATATTTATCTTCGCGATAAGTACGAGTGTAATTAACGGTCAATTAAGTTGTTCCTTTAGCAACACCTTCCATGGATATACCTGCAGTCTTTTAATAGTCAATCCTGATGGACTCAACAACTTTGACACAGTGTTCGGGATGCATGTACCACCTCTAACAGATGACGATGTTCAGGCTGTGCTTATCAGACTCGGATCAAACAGCACCAACATTCCATCAATTCTGTGTCAACAGTATAGAAATTTACGTCACATCGCGATATCCAACATAGGAATTCAAAGGATCGATGACTTTTCATTCGAAAACTGCGCATCCCTCAGCTTCCTGGACCTTTTTAACAATCAGATCACCACAGTACATGAGAATGCATTTATCAGGAACACCGAGCTTCAAACTTTATATCTGTACAACAATCCAATCACAACCCTGCCTGAAAATGTCTTCCAAAGTCAAGGCAGATTAGTCACTTTATGGCTGATGCAGAACAGGATAGCAGATCTACCAGCTAACATCTTTAGACCACTTTCAAATTTAAATGAGCTGGACATCCGTACCAACCAAATTAGAAACCTTCGACCAGAGTGGTTCGCGAATCTGCCAAGGCTGACAAACTTGGTTCTTACCAACAACTTTATCTCGAGTCTTCCTGCCAATGTCTTTACACCATTAAGCAGCTTGACATGGTTTACTATTCAAAATAATGATTTGACAATAGTTCATGGCAGTTCCTTTGAAAATTTACCAATTTTGAGATCAATTAATTTGAGTGGAAATCGTATTGATGCAATTGATGAGAACCTGATTGATTTTACTGGTGTAAGCTTCTTATCAACAATTGGAAATATATGTTCGAGCAGGACTATAACTGATAATTCAATCACAAGATCTGTTATGCGAGCTGAGATATCAGTGTGCATTCGTAATTATAATGCCTTGTTTCCAAGCAGGTAAATTTTATTAATTTTTAAAAATTTAATAAATTTTAATATTTTTTTAATTAATAAATTCAATGTTAGGTCTTAAAGTCAACTTTGAAGCTTGAGGAGAATATCGTGGATTTTTTAAAATTTATCAGTTTTTGTAAGAATTAATGTGATAACATAGTATTTTAAGATATTGGAAATAAATTATTAATAAACAGTTTGAGAATGTCATTTTACTAATTTACTTTCTTCCCTGATCGTACAGGTCAATTGTCATCGTACAGATCAATTGTGATTATGGACTTTAAGGATGTCATCTTAATATTGCAAGTGACGAATGATTCCAAAACGAATGTGTTATCAATTAATAAAATATAAATCTATTCACAATTAACAATATAAAGGCCAGAGTTGGCAGGATTCCAATGTGGAGACGCCTCCCAAAAAAAAAGTAGAGTCCGGACTCTCAAAGTTCTGCTTTTAACTTCAAACCCAATATACATATTCAGATTAAAGTCTTTACTTTTATCTTGTTCAACCACTAAACCTTAAAAAATAAGTATACTTCTTATCATCTATTTTAAAAATCCTAGCATCTGCACTTATAAATTTATCATTTAAAAAACATTCATTTATGAACTTGAAGAACGTTATCAATTTACTGTGATTAAAAGCTAAATCACAGTTAAGTGTTTTATTGGATTTGATAAAAATAAAGTAATATGTATGCGGTGATCAGAATAGGGAGTCAAAACTAAGTTTTAAGCAAAGTTTGTAAGTTTTCCTCAAAAAACACACTTTTCATGATTTTTAATTTGGGTAAAATAATTGTAAAAATCACAATTTCTACAATGTTATAATAGTGTTGACCCTTGGTTTGAAGTGATTTCAATTTAATCTCAAGTGTTTGTTTTTCTTTCAATTTGTCCGAAAAACAATCTTATCATACTCTCAGTGTGAGTTTTTTCATTCAATTGCTCAGTGACTTAAAATATTATTCGCATTAAAGACCTGATGTATATTAGGTGGACAATAGAAAGTGGCAATGCTGGAGCAGCAAAACAATTTTTTACCGTTTTAGGATGTGATCTATAACTAAAAAGGTGTCCTGAAGCTCTAATGGTTAAAAATCTGAGCCCAGGCCATTAAGACGCTAGCTTTAGATAGGATTTGATGAAATCCGATCTCAAGCCAGGGTCATGTTAACCATTTCTACGACGTTTGCTTTCAGTGTAATTTTGGACATAAGGATGAATGGGAAAGCCGAAATGTGACTTCCTAGCTGACTTAATATCAAGAGTATACATTCTCGTGCTATCTGACACCACTAAACACTTCGATAGCAATCGAGTTTTGTGCTAGAGATATGTAATCCAAAATATGGTTTGAACATCACTAGCCAACCATCTCCCAAGTCCATAACAATAATTCTATATCTCAAAAAAAAAATTTAATTCCCATCGACCATTGAATGCACTCAACATAAGAGCATAAGGGACAATCCACTGCATTTTAATAATAATACTCTTATGTATGCCATTAAGTCCCTCTCCATCATAAATTCATAAATACAACAATAAATCCCAAAAAATATGAATAATGAAAGAAGACACAACAAAGAACCAATTTCAATTTGATTCCATTAAATTGATGATATTTTCCGGTTGATCATCGAATAGAATAAGGAACAAAAAGTCTCTCAATCGCATTAAATGCTATTAGTAATGATGAATTGTAATGTGAGTAATTTTAAGTGTGTCTGATATCACTTAAAAATATATTCTTGGTATTCATTAGAATTAAATTCTTTTTTTTTGTCATAATCTGATTCCCAGCACCCACGCATGATACGGCAAATGATGGATTTGTTCCCTATTGTCAGATTTATTTTTTGGATTGTTTGAGGAAATTTCAACTATTTTGATGAATTGTCGAGATTTTTAATCAAGGATTATTTGGATGGGTAAGAGGAAGGATGCAGCTTGCGGAATTAAATGACTATTGTTGTTTTACTTACTGTGGGATTATGACTTCTAATTATTTTGGTAATTTGGATAATATTATAAATATTGAACTTAATTAAAGAGCTTGAGTGGACAAAAGTGCGTTGTGGCTTGTTAATGGCAAGTTAAAGTCCAGTTCATGACTAGTTCTTACGTTTTTTTATCCACTAAGTGATCATAAACTGAATTTTACATTTTGTAGGTCAGTGCTACTCAATCATCTCGTCCCGTGAATTAGAGCGCTGTGTTTTGACGTGATTCAAGAATGTCACAATGAGCCTGCAATGAGCTTACTTACTTACTTGTTGAAACCATGCTCCGGTTACTTGGGGCCTTGTTTATTACAAAAGGCCTTCCATCTGACTCTATTGCTGACCACATCACAAAGCTAGTGCAAATTCTCTGTTTTGACATCTAATTGACATTCCTGGTGCTCCATTGTTCTATGCCATGTTGCTTTTGGAGCAGCAGACAAAGACCAGCTTAGGGACACATTAATGATCCAACAACTCCCCGAGTGACAAAACTGTAGAAGGCTCCGCTATGGAGCTCTTCGTTTCAACTATAGCTCCTTTATTAACACCAAATAGAAGCCATATATACGCTAAAACAGCGGAATGATGAGCTCTTAGCTCCGTCACAGAGCCTTCTTCAAAATATACCTAATTCACATGAAAGAATTTAATAAAAATAATTTTAATTAAAAATGAATCAAATTCATTTTTTTTTAAATCTTCTTAAATGACATATTAGTGACTTTAATTCTATTCCATTCAACTTCTGTTTTGGGTCTTAACGTTCTTAAATGATTCATAAAAGCAAGGTTCGTTTTACACACAATTTAAGTAATGTTCTAGTCAGTTAGATGATGTGGATGTAAAGAGATGCAGTTTGTCTTATTGTCTTCTGACAGCTTCGATGAGTATGACATGTGCATTTGCATATTACTAGTCGAAAGATAGTGTTCCTAATGGTAAGAAATTATTGGCAATTGGAAACCAGAATCTTTAGGTGACACATGTAGGGTTCCATTGGAATATATGCTCACAATTGATCTAGAATATACTAAACAAAGTAAGTTCAAGATCTGAAAAACGTGTAAATTTAAAAATTTTGTTTAGTCCGACTTTAAACTCTCCTGGAATGCACAACCAGAATGAATCCAGGACAAGACTATTGCAAGATCTATGGAAAGCAAGTTTTGAGTCAACCTGATTGCGTCCCTAATTTTTGCTGTATTTATTCACATATTTGGATAATTAAATTAAGTTCAGAGCTCAAATTTGATTGATTTGTATAAACCGAGTCAACATACCCTCTAGCAGGCAAAGAGTGTCCTCTCAAGATCAAAATAAGCTGAAGCAATCGCTCACGAGTATGCTAGACTAGGATATTTAAAATGGACAAGCTCTCGAGAGTCTGCTCTTCAAATCATTGCCTATTAGGGTCCATACTAAACCCTAGTCGACATAGTCCCCTACTCAATCCTAAATGCGCTCATACCCAAATCATCCCAATCTTAACTTCCATTTCCTCAAAAAAATTCATTTACTTACTTCTAGAAATTCATCGTTAAATTCTCCTCTCATTCATTCTTCTCCTATTTTGTTTTTGTATTACAAACACGCAAACATAAGTAGACATACGAGCTCATGTAAGAAAATAAATAAAGTTCTAAAAATGAACCTGGGGTCGATGCGAGATCACATTTCAAAGTAAAAACGAGAGATTTTTTAAGACATTTGCTACTTCAGTTGTTTAGTAATCGGATTCCAGCTAATTTACTATCGATGTACGTACAAAATATATATTTTTATTTATTAGTGCATGCAGTCATGGGAGACAAGTGCTTTATGTCAATGACTATGATTAGAATTACTTTTGGATTATGGAATTTTTTGAAGTTGCTGTGACTTGATTGAAGGGTGAATTTTTTGAGTCAACGGCAGTAAAATGCAGAAAAATTTCTAAAATTTGTACTTTTTCTGATAAGAACGACGCAATTTAATTTTCCATGCCTCATTGCATTCGTAATATTTTATCATAAAAAAGAGTAACAAAAAATTGCAGCACAAACACCCTTTTGTGAATTGATAACATCAATATTCCCTTAACCATATAAACTAACTGACACGTGTTTCCTCTAAATTACAAATTCCTTTTCATTTTCTGTAAGGATGCAGTTTTTTCGGATAAAAAGGATGTGTTAGGTAGTTTTGTTTTGTCTAGACGGGTCATATGAATGAAAGACAAATGATGTGTTGTAAATGAATATAAAGCAGAAGGCTTGTTGTAAAAGATGTTTATTGGATGTGTCTCTCTTGTTTTTATGATCTGGAATAAGGTTGCAAAATATTTTGAATATTGTTGTAAAATTAGAATTTGTTTCAGGATTGAGGCAAGAATGAGATGACTTAGCTCAAAATTGAAGCGTAAGGCGATGACTTACTTCAAAATTGAAGCGTAAGGCGATGATTTACTTTAAAATTGAAGCTTAAGGCGATGATTTACTTCAAAATTGAAGCTTAAGGCGATGACTTACTTCAAAATTGAAGCTTAAAGGCGATGATTTACTTCAAAATTGAAGCGTAAGGCGATGATTTGATTTAAAATTGAAGCTTAAGGCGATGATTTACTTCAAAATTGAAGCTTAAGGCGATGACTTACTTCAAAATTGAAGCGTAAGGCGTTGATTTACTTCAAAATTGAAGCTTAAGGCGATGATTTACTTCAAAATTGAAGCATAAAGCGATGATTTACTTCAAAATTGAAGCTTAAGGCGATGATTTACTTCAAAATTGAAGCTTAAGGCGATGATTTACTACAAAATTGAAGCTTACAGCGATGATTTACTTCAAAATTGAAGCACAAAGCAATGACTTAATTCAAGTTTTAAACGTAAAGTGACGTAAAATGCGCTTTAAATTCAATCATCAAATCAACCTCAAAATTCATTATCAAACCTAAACTTTCCCTCTCATTCTCCTCTACCTTTCTTCTTACTCTTTTTTGTTTTATCGTCCGCTCCATACATTGTCACACAATGACTTCTTAAAAGCAACGTTCAACGTTAAACAACAAAAAATATTTAATTCAATTTAATTTTCGGCTTTGAAAAAAGGATTTTTTTATGTGAACATTCTTTTAAGTGACTTGCATGTTTTTGAATATTTTAATATTACACATTATGCATTTTAAGGCGCATTCCTTTTAACTTTTTATTTCTCTTTCCTATTGAGCTCACCGCACAACATTGAACATTGCGTGAATGTCGCTCTTTTTTGACATTAAAATGAATGCTTATGCTGTTATTTCCTTTTGATGTCGAATTAATACTATGATGGCATAATTAATAGGTAGAGTTAATGTCGGGAATGAGAGAAAATTTATCGAGTCATCTAGGAGTGCATTAATAAAGGGGCATCAGCTGTAGTAAAGGATTTTTTAAGCATAATTCTCTCTGCATTTGTCACAAAATTTTCAACCCTCAAATTGGAATTTATTTTTAAAAATTTGATACATTTTAAAGACTGTTGCTGGAATGATGGGATGTAAGGCAGTTGAGAATTTATTAATAGATTCAGACCGTAATGGATTTTAGTCGTAACTGAGTGATTTAAGGAAGATCGATCGTCGACTTCCTTTCTTAATAGAATATGTCAAAGTTGAAATCTAGCAAATTTATTTGAAATTTAAAGCAAGTCGTAGCTTTATTCAAGTCTCAAGATAAGTCGTAGCTTTACTCAAGTCTCAAGATAAGTCGTAGCTTTACTCAAGTCTCAAGATAAGTCGAAATCTAGCAAATTTATTTGAAATTTAAAGTAGCATTACTCAAGTCGTAGCTTTACTCAAGTTTCAAAATAAGTCAAGTCTCAAGCAAGTCGTAAGTCGTAGCTTTTACTCAAGTCTCAAAGTAAGTCGTCACTCAAGTCTCAAGGTCGTAGCTTTATTCAAGTCTCAAGACAAGTCGTAGCTTTACGTCAAGTCTCAAGGTAAGTCGTAGCTTTACTCAAGTCACCAGACAAGTCGTAGCTTTATTCAAGTCTCAAGATAAGTCGTAGCTTTATTCTAAAAGTTTAGCTTTACTCAAGTCAATAAAATACGGTCTGACGATCAAAAATCCTCGATTTCCTTTTTACGGTCTGACGCTTGAGGGTGTGAACATGGTGACATTAGTAATTGCAAGTAATGGCAACACACGCCTGTTGCCGTTGGTTATGACTCTATGAATATCGAATTTTCTTTTTCTATTTTTAATAATGAAATATTGCATATTTGTTTTTATTAAAAGTACTGAAGAGGTTTATTGTGGAATGGAAAAAAATTGTTGAGATAAATTGGAGATTTATTTTGAATTAAATTCTTTTTTTGTTGCATATGGGGTTGGAAAGGATATTTGAATTTTATGGTTTCTGGAGATTTTTGGTATCTTTTAGAAATTAATTTTAAAATTGTGAATTAGAAATTTTTGAGCGGATTTAGTTGATGTAATTAAAATTATGTTTATGATGCCCTGGAGTTGATGAATCCTTATGACAACTGTTTAGCTACTTATTTAATTAAATCCTATTAAATAAGTTCAATATTTACTAATCTTATTGAATTTTGAGATTTTTGAAATTATTTAAAAAAATTTTAAAAATTTTACAAAACAAGAATTAAGTCAATTTAACGACATATTAAGCATTAACTCATAAGTAGTCTCCACTTGTTCACTTCATTCAAAACCGTCAAAATTCATTTTAAAAAAACTCATTTTAAATCTGATAAAATTTCAAAACTGCAACAATCCCTAAGTGGAAAAACCTCAAAAAAATCATTAGAATGTCAAAAAAATACTTAAAGTCCAAGGATCAACATGAATAATGCACACACATTTTAAAACATATTTTTTTTTCAAGTGCTCAAGAACAAAATCTCAACCATAAATTCTCAACATCCTCTAATCAATCAGAGCATTCACTAAAAATTCTTAGAAAATTTTTATTTTTAAATTTTTTAATTCCTCTGCTGAATTTCAAGTACATATGTTCAATAGAATTCCTAAATACTTCACCTTTCACGTAATAAATATTACCAAGTTCACGGCGTTTTTCAAGTACACCCGGTACAGTTGTAGGCAGTCATAAGAGGCAGTTGAAAAATAGTAGAGGATTAAAATGTAATAATGAATTTTAATTTCATTCAAAAATTGTTTTAAATGGGGTTGAATCTGTTGAAATAGTCGAACCGTTGATAATTTTGGAGTTAGGAAATAAGGCATTGATTTAAGACTGATTCCAATTTAAGTCGTCGCTTGAAGATCAACTCAAAACTAGATCGTCGCTTCAAGATTGAACTCAAAACTAGATCGTCGCTTTAAGTTCAACTCAAAACTAGATCGTCGCTTCAAGATCGACTCAAAACTAGATCGTCGCTTCAAGATCGACTCAAAACTAGATCGTCGCTTCAAGATCAACTCAAAAGTAGGTCGTCGCTTTAAGATTGACTCATTATTAGCTATAAATGCTTCAATATCAAGGCACATATTAGATTTTTCTGAAAATTTACAATTCCTCCACATCACGGTTCGACTATCCTTACCCAAAAAGAAAGAATCACACTTGAATGCAATGAAAAATGTATTTTTAACTTCTTCATTAATTTCACTAATAATTGATGCCTTAACTAAGACCCCTCATACTCAACTCAATATGCTTACAGATCCTTCTTGATTAATATTTCTTATGAATATTATTATGTATAAGATTTTTATCCATAAACACATAGTACTCAGCACACAGGAAACGACACACTTGTGAATGAATAATTTTCTTCCTTTCTGTATTTTAAACTCCTAAAAAAACGGAAATTGAGGATAAAAATCTCGAAAATAGGTACACAAAAAAAGATTTAAATTAATTATGGAATATTATTATTCATATATTATTATGGATGGATAGACGTCAGTCACAAGTGTCTTTTATTTATTGAATATTTTACTATAAATCTCGTTGGTGATCCTTTCACATTTTTGAGCATACAAAAGAAGACTTTTTATGAAAGAGTTGGAATCAAAAATGAGATATTCTGTCATTTTTGAAACGGACAAGTAAGAAAGGCCTTGGTGAATGTGATTTAAGGCGCATTTTTTAAAACTAAGTCATTATTTTCAATTAGTTCAACAAAATTCCATATAAATTTTGACAAATTTTCCATAAATTTCATCCCAAACTGCCCATCCATCCCTCAAAAAAACCACAAAAAATCAGTCACAAAAGAACCCAAAAAAAGAAAGAATTTTAATCATCATGATTGACTGGAAACGTGAATAAAAAGTCAAAAGAAGAAATCAATTTCATTGAGAATAAGGACACATGTGACTTCAATTCATTTCATTCATATCCAGCATCGTCTGAAATGACACATGAATATGAAAGTGCCATGTGGATGGAAATTGAAAGGCATGGCAAATGTGAAAGGAGCGAAAAAAAAGGAAACATTGAATGAGAAAATAAATGAGGGATGATTTTTAATCATAATTGATAATGATCAAGACATGTTAGGAACATTTTTTTTGTTGGCTGGTTGGTGGAAGGATGAATGGTGAATGAAAAGATGCATTAACATTATTAACACCAAATTGGGCATCGTTGATGTTGAAATTTTGTAGAGAGGAGAGAGTGATTTGGGTGATTAGGAATTTTAGGGGGGTTTACTCGGGTTTTTGTTAGGATTTCTAAAGATTCACTCAATTTTTCCTTACTTTTCCTCAATTTTCTCTCGATTTGTCACATGATTCTCTCAATTTGTCCTCAGATTTTCTCAATTTTTCTCACGATTCTCTCAATTTTTCCTCAGATTCTCCCAATTTTGCTCACAATTCTCTCAATTTTGCTCACAATTCTCTCAATTTGTTCTCAGATTCTCTCAATTTTGCTCACAATTCTCTCAATTTGTTCTCAGATTCTCTCAATTTTGCTCACAATTCTCTCAATTTGTTCTCAGATTCTCTCAATTTTTCTCACGATTCTCTCAATTTTTCCTCAGATTCTCCTAATTTTGCTCACAATTCTCTCAATTTTGCTCACAATTCTCTAAATTTTGCTAAAATTCTCTCAATTTATCCTCAGTTTCTCTCAATTTTTCTCATAATTCTCTCAATTTGTCCTCAGATTCTCTCAATTTTGCTCACTATTCTCTCAATTTGTTCTCAGATTCTCTCAATTTTGTTCACAATTCTCTCAGAAAACCACGCTCATCCCTCCTCTCAACAGTCCTCAAGATTCCAATTCTCAATTCATACATAATAATCACAATCGATTCTCAGTCTTCCTTTCATCGTGTTGCTTACGTTTCTCTCAATTATTATGTCCATATTCTATTAAGTAATTTCAATTTTTGAACTCAACAATGTGATATCTCTTTTGTTAAAATTTCCTCGGTACTAAAAATCAATTCAAAAAAAAATTTTTCATTCTCCCTTCGATGACATTCCCTTCCTTTTAAAGTCCCCTTTTTCTCAATTTTCTTCCTGTTCGATGCCAATAAAGAGCTGCAAACTTTTTATCACACGAGTTTTCTTCTTGACTTAATCCATGTTTTAATCCTTAGATAAATCCTAAGTACGGCTTAAGGGCAAGTACACCAAGTAGCTTCCCTCCGAGAAAACCACGCTCATCCCTCCTAACAACAGCCTTAAGATTCCAATTCAAATATCATACATAATAATCCAATCGATATCCAGTCTTCCTTTTATCGTGTTGGTTATGTTTGTTGTTATTATGATATATTAAAGATATTAAGTAATTTCACTTTATGAACCCAACAATGTGATGTGTCTTTTGTTAAGGAATAAAAATCCTCGGTACTAAAAATCAATTCAAAAAAAAAAATCTTTTCATTCTCCCTTCGATGACATTCCCTTCCTTTTTAAGTCCCCTTTTTCTCATCATTCATTCTTTCCTGTTCGATGGAAATAAAGAGCTGCAAAAAAAAAGACTTTTTATCACACGAGTTTTCTTCTTGACTTAACGCTTTGTTAAATGATTGAATTTTATATTTTATGTACGTCATCATGGAAAATTATCAATATTAAGATAGATGGCAATGGCAATGGCAATCTAATGTGTTTGTAAGTAAATCGAGTGCAAAAATTGCATTTGCGATGCTAATTATCGTCCATAAATCAGATGAATAATTTTGAAAACCTCTTCATTGTTCACAATTGTCGATGTGAATTTATTTAAATTTATGTTATTTTTTCTCTAAAAATGAGGAAAGAATTGAATTAGGAAAGAAAAATTTAATTTGTTGTGACGATAGAAACAATGAGGACCCTTTGCGATTTAATGAAATTGTTTAATATTGAATGAGTAAATTGAGACTGGGAATTATTGTGATTTTGAGTATTTGACGCATTTTGAGTTAGAACTTACTTGTGCTGCGTACTGTGTAATGGTAACAAGGCATTATGTGATAAGTACTACGTAATCATTTAGTATGTACTAGGTACCGCTTACTAATAGGAACAAAATACTAGGTGCTAAGGACTAAATGCTTGGTGTCACATACTAGATACTTCGTACCAGACACTATATTCTAGATACAATGCAACAGAGTTATATAATAAGCAGTTTGAAATACCAGACTAGCTAACTCAAACTATGCTACTCGAACTAAGTTCTATATTCTATCTAATATTCTAGAAACCAGGATTAAGGCTAGTTACTACTAAAATTGCAATAATCCCACAACTTTCAATTTCAGTCAATCCAGTCAAACCACCACCAATACCCCTCATTTTCCAAAATCACCACCAAATCCTCTCAAAAATCATAAAAATTTTCTAATAGCAAAAGTCGATTATGAATATGAATATCAAAGAGAGATTCTGTGTATCGCAAACTGCATGACTGAACTCAATTTACATTCTTCACCCTCCCCCTTTGTTCCCTTATCTTATTGTATTCGTTACGCGCCATACACACCATTTCCTCCATCCCAATTTTTTTACAATCTTTAGACATAAGTTTAATTCGCCCTTAAGGCAATGAAACAAAAATTATTATTTTCTGTTAATATTTCATAATTTTTAGCAAGTCTCAATTGGATGGATGGAAAATTTTCTTCATTCTTTGTCCCAAAATAATAAAAATGAGGAAAAATTGTTCGTCTCATTTTCTGGTAAATGGAATGTTAATCTGTATCTAATTGAATCATGAGAAGAATTTTTGTTGCTTTTTTCGATGGTCTTCTTGGAAGATTTTTAAGGGATATTTTGCGATGGAATCAATAAAGATGTGGATATTTACTGTTGGATGGCAATTGAATGGATATTGTCTGGTGTTAAAGACCTTTCGCTTTTTTCAACTCTTTATTTTCAACTCTCATAGTTACACCAGGAGTATATACACAATGTATTTAGCTCGAGTCTTGCCATAATTTGTGTGTCGCGAATACACAAACCGAGTTACTTATTTACATACTTCGATGACCGTGTCGAACTGTGATCCATGGTATCCCTCAGATGACGCCTAAAGCTAGTCCTATCGCCGGCTTCCACCTACCAGTTAAGTTAGTGTGACAAACTGAGTTGAAGTGACTAGAAAGAGCGAATAAGTACTTGAACCCGATTAGACTTTTACAGCTATAGAAACCCGAGTCATTTGGGTCGGTACGCGGACACTCTATCCACCTCGTCAATGTTGCTCTTTCGCAGCCATTCTTTTACCTTAAATTAAATTTTAAATTGAAATAATTTCAATTATAAATGTTGTTTAATTGACAAAGTATGAAATTTTCATCAATTCCTGGGTTCAAATCCATAAACCAAAGTTTTGAAAATAAAGAACATTCATAATAAAAATCATTTTTCATTTGGTAAATTAAGTTTTTTTTACATTATTTTATTTGACTTGCTCTGTTTGTCCTTCTGTCTTGCTGTCTTTCTGTCATTTATTTTTAATTCCCCAAATTAAAAATTTCAAACATTCCAAGCAGAGTTGCAGGACTCCGAGAGTTGGACTCGATTGAAATCGGACTCGACAGGAGTTGGCAGGACTCCAGAAGTCGGACTTGACCAAAATAGAACTCGATCGAAGTCAGACTCGACCGAAGTCGGACTCGACCGGAGTCGAACTCGACCCGAAGTGACATGACTCCGAGTATCCAACTCCACCAAACTCCAAATTGATCCCTGATTCCAACAATCCACAACCTCTCATCCACCAAAATCTAGTTCCATCAAAATGATCAAAACAACTCACGAGAATTGAATCCGAATTTCTTCGTGTGTACAAATTTCTTTGATTTAATTGAACTTAAACTTCATCATTCCAACTTAATGTGTTTGAAATCACAAAAGACTGTCTCTTCATCCCAAAAAAAGACGAAGAAAGTCGCACAAAAGAACATAAAGAAGTTCCTTTTACTTTTCCTTTCACGACAGGGAAGGCAAAATAATTTAATTAATTTGCAATCAAAGACATTTGCAAACAAACAAATAAAGTCAAAAAAAAAGTAAAATTTTTAAGAGGGGAGGTCAAAGGGCATGAAAATGCCATTTAATTTACTTAAAATAGAATTGCCATTAATGACATTAATGTGATTGCTTTTTTTTTTTGAATTTTTCAATTCTTTCTTTTTTGTCTGCCTTTTATTCACAAGCTGTGCGTAAGTTGAAAGAAGTTCTTTGAAGAGTCAAAAAGACTGACAATTTTTATTTTTCATTCACTTCTAACGTTGAACATTGGGTCGACAATATCAGCAATAACTTAATTAAAATTATGACTTGACCCGAGCTAGGTACAGACTGACTTTCTTTTAAGCATCCATAAACATCAGTAATTTATTAATTTTTATTTTTGCTGGTTATGGAATTTTTTTGGTGATAATGTTAGGTTGTTTGAGCATTTTGTCCGAATTTTTAATTAAGATTGTAAAATTTTAAGATTTAAGAATTTTAGAAAATTTAAAATCAGAGAAAATAAATATTTGGAAATTAAAGAAACAAAAAAGCTTTGAATTTAAGAAAATCATTAAAATTTGAATTTTACCGTTATAATTTGAATTTGAATTTTTAGTTAATGTTGAATTTTGGACAATCATTAAAATTTAAAATTTAAAACCATCAAATTTGAAATTTTCAAATCAATCAAATTTTAAGTTTTAAGAAACAATAAAAATTTGAATTTTGGGAAACAATTAAATTTTGAATTTTTGAAAATTGCTAAAATTTGAGTTTGAATCTTTATTTTTCGTGGAATCTGTTAAATTTTTACAATTATTTTACAGTTTGAATTTGTAGAATTCGTTCTAGTTTTAAATTTTGGTTCAAATTATGAATTTTTTGAAATTGTTGAATTTTGAATTTTAAAAAATCGTTAAATTTGAATTTTTAAGAAAAAAGTTTAAAGTTTATTCAAGAATTTATAGAAATTATTACAGTTTAAATTGTTGAAAACCATTAAATTTGAATTTATAAAAACCATTCAATTTTAAATTTTAAAAATTGTTTTACTTTGAATTTTTTGAAATAAAATTGTGAAATTTTGAGAATATATAAAATTTAAAAGTTTGAAAACTGATAAAATTTGAATTTTTAAAAACGAGTTTAATTTTGAAAATTAATTAAATTTTGAAAAATTATTTCAATTTTTTTTTCAAAATTTTAAATTTAAATTTTCTATATGATTTAAAATGCGCTTAAAATTCCTAAATTTCTAATAAACATTTCATTTCCAACTTCCCAAAGATGTCCACTCGATGATAAAAAAAAAAGTAAAATATTTGACGAGAGTCATTGAGCTAATTAACAGGAATTTATGACACATTTTAGAGTCGCATCAGTGTCCCTTAGCGATAATTTAATATTTTTTTTTTCACAACTTAATTTTTATAATAATTTTGTTTTTTTTTTCTCGTCTCTGGTCAAACGACAAATGCGAACCGGACGAATGTGATGAATAATGTCAATTATAATGCTCTCAATTGGAACTAACTGGACACTCGACATGTTTATCGCTTACATGCTGTCAACTATTGTTTAAGTTTAAAAAAAAAAAAAATAATTTTGTAGAATAAATTTTACGAGATTTTTTTTGTTCTGCCAATGGCCACTGGCACTTCCACGAAGGGTTGTTGCCTCAAGAATTTCTCATTATTTTTCAATTACATATCGATTCTTTACAATTGAAGTTTTTGAAACAACACACAACGGGTGTCATGTGAAGCACATTTATACACATAATAATGGATAAGATGAGGGTTCTATTGTGCTTTATTGCGCCCATCAAGGACCATAACAAAAGAGTAGAATGAGAGAAAAAGGATCGAAATGAGAAGTGAATTATTGGCATTTGTTGTTGTTTAAAATGTGTATTTTTTGTACATGAAAATTGCAGTTCGTGATTTTGAAATTTATTCGGCCAATAAATAAATTTGCAGTGCTGTAATAATATTGAGAAGATTGTTGGAAATTTAGTGAGATGTAGATTGCATGGAGCGTAGTATTTTAGATTCAAAAAATTGAAAATATTAAAAAATTTGAAAATTTTAAAACTTTTAAAATTTAAAAGAATTTTGAAAATTTAAAAGAAATTTAAAAATTTAAAAAAAAATCGAAAGTTAAAAAGAATTTTGAAAATTTAAAAGAAACATTGATTTAAGAGATTTTTGTTTTTGACTAGATCAAAGCCACATCTCATTTAAATTCAAAAACTATGTAATTGATACCCAGAACCCTTAGCTCATCTGAATAAATTAAAATCGAACAAAAAACTATGATTTATATTCTTCAAATCCAAGGGTTTAAGGAACTTAATCAACTTAATTCAGACCTCTATTCAAGAAATACATTTAATAATTTTTACTTCCCTCTCATTAACCCGCCACTTACCAAAATAACAGTAATTTGAAGCCCCTCCAATAAATTACAAAAAAGTACAGCGGCTGTGTCAACTTTTTATCGTTGTAAATTAAAAAAAAGTTTTTAAAATTAACTATTATGACCTTGAATATGCAAATTACCATCGTTTCCCTCATGCATTCAATCTGTCACATCCAAAAAAATTGTTGTATACACGCATGTATCTGCTCACTTAATATTTATGTGAATATGCAAATTAAAAAGATTTTCTCATTTTGCTTTTAAAAATGGCACCATCTGTGATTAATGAAAATTACATTTTTACTTTGAATGATCAAGTAAAACATTTGTGTAACTTGTAATTACGTTTTAATGAAGAATTCTATTGCATTGATCGGGCATCAGCAACAACTGCTGTGTTTTGTGACATGTTTTTGTTATTTTTTTCACTCGTAATTTTAGAGTTTTGTGAAGGGAATTTGAGGGAATAGCTTGAATTTATGCATTTTGTCAATTCTTGTTAAAATTGTTTCAAATTTTCAGTTTTCATTGAATTTTCAGACTTTCAAATTTCTTTCGAATTTTCAAATTTTTTTTAAATTTTCAAATTGATCTTAAATGTAAATCTCTGGTTTAATCTAATCTCAATGAGTCACTGCTTTAATTTGATATAAAAAAGTCAATGCTTCAACCTGATCATAACAATAAGTCATTGCTTCAATATGATCTTTAAAATAAGTCGTTACTTTAACCTGATTTTAAAATCAGCTGCATTACAAACTTAAAAATAATTTACTGAATTTATCTAATCAAAAAATACTCATCGCTTCACTTTAAACTCCACAAAATCAATTCTCTTACATTCCTACTCACCATCCATCCAGATTCCAACCGAATACCAAAAAATTCTTATAGCACAACTTACTTAGCAATCAATTTATTCGCCAATAAATGTCCAAAAACATTTTTATCATCACCGAAGATACAAAAAATCAATTTGAATATTTTTGTCGTTGTCAAAAATTGAAGAAGCATCAATTTAAACTGAAAAGAGATGAGGTGTGTCTCCAGTGATCATTTCGAGCCATTCTCGGCAAATTTTTTTGATGATTTTTTATTCATTTACTATTTTATAGACGTAAAAATTGAAAATGTCAGTTTTTGGAGGTATAAAAATAATTGAAAATTGTTTTTTGAGTGCTTTTCTAGTAATGTTTGTATAATGATCAATTTTCAATAGAAGGAAGATGTCCGAGCGAAACAAATGAAGAGGGCTCCGTTACTGAATTTTCAAGGCTTTAATTCGCCAAAATTAGATGCCGTGTTGCTTTTCGGCAAACCCCAAGCCTTCTTTTTTAATGTTTCTCGGGATGAAAGTCGAGAACTAAGTAACACATTCCTTAACATACAAAGAGCCTGCTCACATTAATGTGCATACTCAAAGCATGCTTTTTTCATACAAATGAGCATGCTCACAAAAGTGAGTAAACTCAGAGTATGCTCTTTGTCTGTTAGGGATTGTATTCTTCGAAAAGAACTTTTAGAGAAGAATTTCAAAAACTTAAATTTTTGAAAATATACAAATGACCCCTAAGGTTATGCCTAGATTTATTTGACAAATTTTCAGAGATTTTATTTTACAAAATTTGCATCCAAAATCAATTTGCAGAAATTTTTATTGCAAAAAATCAAAGAAACTCACCTTTGTTTATTTTTATGAAGCATTTTATTACTTCCTGCTTGAGGTCAAAGTTGACATGAAGAGGTCATGAGATTTTAGAACCGTAAGCAAATTTTTGACTAAGATTTCACTATTTTTATTTTTTGGAATTTCCATGAAATTGTGCAAAATTGGATGCTGTGATTAATATTTTCGCACTATTTTCCAATTCTTTGCTTAATTAAATGCCTAAACACCTTGAAATTTGGTCTAAATAGCTTAAGAATGCAAATCCATCTCTCATTTATGGTTTATTGCCTTCGTTCCTTCTAGATCATTTTGTATTTCAAGTCCTTAGCCCATCCAACTAAAATTTCAATTCTTCCTTCCAATTCCCTAACAAAGCATCAAATCTAAATTTCAAAACACCGAACCTCTTAGCCTCCAGTTACTTTCCATCATCATTATATTCATACACATCAATAATTCCTCATAAAAACTCAATCAAATCCAATGAATTCACAACTTTTTTTTATTTTTGCATTCCTTAATATTTTTTAAATCCGTCATCAAAAAATTAAATTCAATACAAAATCGAACCCCATGCAAGTGCTGACAATATTTTTTGATTGCAATTTTATTGAATTTCCTTAAATTTTTCAATTTTTTTGCAGCATCATCGAGTTGTTAATGCAATTTTGACTGGGAATGACAAATTTGTTGATAAAAATTTATGACTTTCTTGAGGAAGTTTTTGAGGAATCAACGATCATTACCCTTCAATATAAGAATTTAGAATCCATAAATTACGTATTTGATGATTTTGAGTAATTTAACCGGCACCCCGCTGTCTAACAAAAAATTTATTAAAATTCCACACGCTCTTTTGTGCTTCTTATCTTCCTTTAATCTCAATTGTTGCGCAATAATTCCTTGAGTTTCTTTCTTACCCCATTCAAAATTGGTTCTTTTATTCTCCGTATGTACAATAAATAATTTTTTTTTAAAAAAATCTTCCATACCTTAATACAAAATATTCTGATAATCATTTCGAATAATCATCATCATCTGGTGAGATATTGAATGATTGAATGAGCTATTGGGTAAGCATGTGCACTTCAAAATTTAAACACAAGTAAATTAATAATAGAGTCGGTTCGATGAGATCGAAAAGAGAGGAACAAGAAGAAAGAGAAAGTTTAGAATTTTTTTGTTGAGTGCTGTGCTGGTTGGATGTTGAATTGGAATTTTGATGGATATGAGAATGTTTTTGGTTTGTCTTATTGGAATTTAATGGTAACGTCTGACTATGAAACAGACCTAATGTCAAGTGGTATATATATAACAAAGAGCTCATGGGATTACTGTGTGAGCAATGATGCAAAAGTGCTGGGAATTAGAAATTAGCAGACGTTATTTAGATGCTGCTTTTGGCGAGCTATTAATGAGGCAATGGGCCCTTGTGATCTATCGTTAAGGATGTAATTAGGAATATTCCTTGATATCGGTGAAAACACCGCCGGCAATCAAGCTATATGCCTTGATAAGTACGTCAATAGATATAATAAAATAACCTAAATTTAGGGTTTCCAGAATTTCCGTTCCCGCAAAATATCGGGAATCGGGAACGGGAACGGGAATGACCTCCGGGAACGGGAATATTTCCGGGTAATTTTTGGAAACCCTGCCTACAATCAGGCAATGAATGATAAAGCCTACAATGGATTATTTCCAAAATCTAGCTGTACATAGAAAGTAGCTTATTAAGTTTGCTTTGTAAAGGATGTGGATCTACGAGTTCGATTCCATAACCGCAAAAACCAGCACCTATGATGTTGTTTGCAGTACAGCAGTTCATATTACTTCTAAAATATATAACAGCATACCACAGTTAGGACAACACTGTTGTATAGAACCAAAAATGCGTCTTATTCCCAACCTCCAAACTTCCCATCAATTCCATCAATTCATCTTCCATACAGTATCAGTATTCATAAAATCTAGATGGCATGGTGTTAACTGAACACAATAACAATTCCACATGTCTATACAAGTCCACAAAAACATGAGGATACATATATACCAGCATAAATTAAACAAATGCGCGTTCTAATTGAATGTTGGCAACAATTTATGTAGAAAAGGCAATTCATAATAGTTCTCGGTCAACCACTACAGTCATCATGCCCTTTTAATGACTTTTTTTGGTTCTATCCACAAAATAGCATCACAGAAATGCTGGATGGATATAAATTATAATCATAAATAATAATAATTCCTCAAGTGATGAAAATATAAAAAAATTTAATTGGCGATGAAATTTACCCCAGCATTGGCCGGATTGCACAATAAGTATGTCGATGAGAAGTCGCGTGCCGAAATAATTTACACAAAATGTAATTCAATACGTTCGATGGAAGCAATGAAAAAATATATTTAATGATCCATTTGGCATACAGTTTCACAAATACAGACTGTGTTAATGCCTTTTGTTGCCAAAAGAGATTTCCTTCTATTAATGATTGTGCTGGATGAGAATGATGGGAATTTTTTGTGGATTAGGCGCATTTTTACGTGATTTTTGTGGGAAAGTTGTTTGTTAAGTTTGTGGATAATATTAATATGTTGTGTAAATATTACACGGTGTTAATGTTATGTTGACTTAGTTCAGGAATCGAATTGTTAAACTACTGATTAATTAGATTGTATTACAGATTAATTGGGTTACTGATTTTTGGGAATGTGTTTGGTTACAGCAAAGCTTGACGCTCAAAGCTTGATTTGATCAAAGCTTATCTAACGCTTAGCGTTATTAATGTAGGCTCAACTTTGACATACGCTTAGCTTGATCAATGCTCTGCTTGGCTAACATTCAGCCTTTGAAATGTTCAACTTTACCATCGTTCAGCTTGACGAATTTTCAAGCTCTGACTAACGCTCAGCTTGAATAACGATCAGCTTTAGACATGTTCAACCTAAACAACACTCAGTTTTACCAATCCTCAGCTTAAACAACGCTCAGCGTTAACAATGCTCAGCTTGACCAACGCTCAGTTTGACCAATCTTCAATTTAATCAATGCTCAGTTTGACTAATTCACTGCTAGATAAACGCTTAATTTGATTAATGCTTTACTGACGCACCGCTTTATCAACGCTCAGATTAAACACTGTTCATCTTGGCCAATCTTCAACTTGAACGACGATTATTTTGACTAATGCTTAGCTTTGCTACTGCTCAGCTTGGCTAATGCTCAGTTTGACTAACTCTTAACTTAATCAATGTTCAGCTTGAGCAATCTTCAGAATGTTGAGCTTGACTAACACTCAGCTTGACTAAAACTCAGCTTAACTAACGCACAGCATGACCAACTCCCAAATTGGTTAACGCAATGAACAGACTAACTCAACTCATCCATACACTCCAAAAAATCCAGCAAACTCAAAACCTCCAATCAAACAAACTTCCTTTTCACATAAAACCATCAACTGCATCACAAAATGCACAAATTGTGACAAACAGTCACAGTTTGAACAACATCAATTCTCCCTTCAGACAAATCCATTTCATCCCGGTGTGTACAGCAAAAAAAGCAACAACGTTCGCACAAACATTTATAATCCATTTAATCTCAATGTGAAATTGAGAGTGTTTGCAATAATCATCATCGACGTCATCAACGGAGAGAAGAATATAAAATGCAATCAGCATTCAATCCACTGATTTTTATTGCATGCACACGCGTCAACATGATTTTTTTCGCAGGAATATAAAAAAAACTGTAACGAGGGACAAACATTTTTCGGGTAGAATATTTGGCGCTGATTGTGACAGACATTGAGGCAAGATTACATGCATAGTGGGACACATTGGGATTACCTGACCACATTGTTTGTATATCCAATGGTGATGATCGACGACGAAGCAGGTTTTCTTTTTAAAAACAACATAAAAAATTGCCTTGCAAAACACAATGAGAATCCCTTTTGTGTCAACTGAACCTTTATATTCAGTCAGAAGAGGATTTCTTTAGAATTGCTATGGGAAAAAAAGTATATATATGTCCATGAGAAACAGTTTTTGCTGGCATGATCATTCTTTCATACTCTTTAATGCTTTTTTGTGTAGATTCTTACAATTTCTTTAATTCTTCTTCTTTTTTTTATTTTGTGTGAGTTTCAAGAGTAAGTAACAAAATAATACATGCGTTTTACTTGAACAACACAGAAAATAGAATGAGAAATGAAAAGAAATTGGAAAAAGTTGAGAATATGAAGAATTTTTCGGTTGAGTAGCTCGTTTTGATATGGGAATATATATGGATCCATATAGATTGAAGATTAGTAAGTAATGCTGGTGAGTTTTTTTATGCAGAAATGCAGCTATGCGAATATTATTCACAGAATTACTAAAGAGTTCTTCGACCGTAAAATAGAAAAGATTATAAAATATTGATAAATCTGCAGTGACTGCAGAACAGATTCTGAAAAGTTGGGGCTTGTGAAAATTCTCAAATGTAGCTTTGAGTTAGTAAGAATTCAGGATTCGTACCCTGATCCATGCTCAATTTTTGAAGAATTTATCAGTTTAAAATCCCATATTTTAATTAATTTCATGGTTGTAGATCATCGATCAAGATGGATCCATGATTATTCGTATTCATTGTCTATTAACATCTTATTAATATACTATTGACTGTTAAGGAACCTATAGAGCAGGGTCTAGAGTTTTTCTTATCACTCCCTGATAACATTTGGCTTCAAAATTGACAAAAATTTGACCCGAGTCATGCCAAAGCTACGTTGAATCCGGCTTTAAACCGGTATTGTGGTTTTTTGAAACCCATCCTCGACAAATTCTCAATACTACCCAGGAAGTCTCGGACTCTGTCTCGGCATTGTTAACCCTTAACCAGTATGACTCCATTCTAATACTGAGTTTTGTCCTTTTGTCCTTGTTTTGATACTAGCTTTAAATTGTAGAATAGATTATAATGTAGGGTTTGCTTATAGAAACGGCACTTGTATCGATGATCTGTTGTACCATCCCGAATTCTCTACAAATTGCCTAAACCTAAAATAACCTTTTAGCTATTCAGATCTTTGAGATCCAGAGCTGCGCTAGGGCGATTTGCGGCTAATGATTGTTTAACGAGTGAGGGTGCGCCAGGGTCCTTGATAAAGCCAACAATGTCCAAATAGCGCTGTTTTGGTATATCCTTTTTAATTGTATCTCTAGTTCCCGATTCATCTGAAGATTTTGGAAACAAAATTGTGCAATAGTTCTACATAGTAGGTTATTTGCACTGGTATATCTTTATTGTGTCAAATTCAAGATGGTTCTAATCAGAAATAGAAGTCACTAAGAAGTCGGCAGCTAAATGTTTGATTATTAAACGTCTAAATTATTCGCTAAAATTGGAAAATGTTTATGTCATAGCTGACTAAATTATCAGCCACTTCAATCTAAGATTCTAATACTATTGAACTACTTCAAACCTATGTTATACTTAATTCAATTGATATATATATATATATAGTCAGTAAAGTAACAAAGTATGTAAAACCAAAATATATCTTTTTTTTTTTTTTTGAGAAAAATACATCAAAAACCATATCAAATGGTATCAAATCTTTTCAAAAGTTCAAGACCTTTCACAAAATATTTACATGTATTTAAAATATTTCTCAGAAACCATCAGATACCCTCAGATTCCATAGAATTCGGCACGCATCATCTTAATCTCTTTCTCTAACCTTGATAATATTCTAAAGAAAATCTCAAAGTTTGCATATTTCACCTTTTCCTGCATATCATTGCATCTACATCATGATGCATAATAATTACAAGACACACACCTCATATCCATCCCGTAGTAAATCGCATTAACTATCACAATACACAAAAGAGAAGCAGCAAGAAGAAATAATCTTTGACCTTCGATATGTATAACTATCGATATTCTTACTTCTTCTTCTTTTTTTCATGCATGTTTCTTCTCATTTCTCATTCTTCAACAACAATTGTGCTGCCTTTTTGCCTCGTTACGACATTGAATTTATTTAAAAATAATACGAAGAAATATTCTATTCTAAAAATGCGAAAAAGGACACAAGAAATCATTATTTTTGTTGCTGTATATGGCAATGACTCTTTTGTTAAAGATCTACACAGATACATTTATGGATCGAAAAAAACGACTGTGAATGGGAATAAAGAATAAGAAGAAGAGTTTCAAGACTGTAACTAATCTTAATGTGTCTCATGAACGAGAAGAGATTTCTGGAACTGTGACAATTTTGTCAGGATTTCTTTTGATGATGCATTGAAAAATGACTTTTAAAATGATAGAATTTAATAAATTGAGAAGAATTTGAAAGATTTTAAGAAATTAGAATAATTTAAAGAAATTTTGAAGAATTTGACGAAATTTGAAGAATTTGAAGAAATTTTGAAGAATTTAAAGAAATTTGACAAATTTGAAGAAATTTGAATAATTTGAAGAAATTTGAAGAATTTGAAGAAATTTGAAGAAATTTGAAGAATTTGAAGAAATTTCAAGAATTTGAAGAAATTTGAAGAATTTGACAAAATTTGAAGAAATTTGAATAATTTGAAGAAATTTAAAAAATTTGAACATATCTGAAGAATTTGAAGAAATTTGAAGAATTTGAAGAATTTTAAAAAATTTGAAGAAATTTTGAAGAATTTAAAGAAATTTACATAATTTGAGAAATTTGAAGAATTTGAAGAAATTTGAAGAATTTGAAAAAATTTGAAGAATTTGAAAAAATTTAAAAAATTTGAAGAAATTTAAAAAATTTGAACAAATCTGAAGAATTTGAAGAATTTTAAGAAATTTGAAGAAATTTTGAAGAATTTAAAGAAATTTACATAATTTGAAAATTTGAAGAATTTGAAGAAATTTGAAGAATTTGAAGAAATTTGAAGAATTTGAAGAAATTTGAAGAATTTGAAGAAATTTGAAGAATTTGAAGAAATTTGAAGAATTTTAAGAAATTTACATAATTTGAGAAATTTGAAGAAATTTGAAGAATTTGAAAAATTTGAAGAAATTCAAAAATTTTAAGAGTTTTACAAATTCGAATCGAAATGAATTCAAGACTCAATATTTCTATTAAAAATCCCCGCAAGGGTCCTCCATTGTGCAACATAGAAGTCGATGATGATCATGCAGGATTCCATTTTTGGGGACACAAAAATCGTAAATCGTACGTCGAGAAGGTAATAAATTGTTGAAATGAATTCTGCCCTAAAAAAAATCTTCTACTTTTATTCCATTCTACTCTTCTTAATAACGAAATATACGATTTTATTAATGATACAATTTTCTATGTAACAACATAAGGAATTTTTATAGCCCATTCTCAATTGAATGGATTTGGTCGAAATGAATGAATGAAATTCTTCTATTCGATTATGGGAAATATGAAGAAGGCCTCTTACACATGTGATTGTCATAATTCTTTCTTGTGCTCCTTTTTCTTACCTTTTTAACGGAAAGTTTTACGTTAAAATTATGAATGAAATTTTCAAGCATGAAACATAAATTCAATTCGAATAAAAATGCGTTAAACATTTCTTCAGAATTCAAACAAAAAATAAATAAATGTGTGAAAAAATATTATTGATGAAACTTGAGAAATTTTTGAAATTAGAGAAAGCACGAGCATAAGCAGCAGATGGATGCAAATTACATTGGCGGAAAGAAGCCAATGATCCATTTGATAATCTCTCTCGTTTCAGTTTGCAAACTTCCTCATCTACTTGACTGTTGTTTGCAGTCATTGATGGAAGTGGAAGTATTTTTTTTGGGAAGTAGGAAGGGTCAGTGAGTGATGTTGGGAATGGAAAGCATTTTTGATTGATTTTTAATTAATTTTTCAAGAATATTTCTTTGGTTAAAATCAATTTAAAATTTAAACATTGATGAATTTATTTAAAACGTCAAAAAAATCCTAACGGTTTTATGAAATTTGAATTTTATTTTCTCAAAAATTTTCTCACCTCAAAAAGTTTTTCGTTCATAAATCTTTCAAAATTGAACTTTTTGACCAACTTTTGATCTAATATGCATCAAAAAAGTGGCAAAAATATAACTGTATCAAAAAAAAAATAAACATTTTGGCTGAAAATCGAAATTTTAAATAAAAATTTGTAAATTTACCGACTTTTTTGAATTCTTAAAATTTCTTGAAAAATCATCAAAAAATTGAAATTTATTATGAAATTAATGAATAAAAATATTCAAAAACCTTGAAAAATTGTCACAAAATTTAGAAATCGACCAAATTGTAGAATCAAAATTTCCAAACCAAACATCCAACTTCTTCAACTACCAACAACTCCAATCTGATCACTTCACATGCCATTACCCATTCAAATAACATATTTTTAAGCTAATATCACAATCTAGCATCATCACAGCATTTTCAGACTCAATAATTGTTTGCACATGTTATTTTTGTCAAATGTTATTCCATCCATCTTTTGTCTCAGTCACAGCTACAAATAGCAACATTTTGCAATGTGTTGGGTGGTCGAAGATTATAATTAACATAAAAATTTTAACTTTTAAGTGTCAATTTTTATTTTTGACGACTTGAAGGGTTTCCTTCTTCTTCTTCTTCTTGCTGTGTCTTTGTTGGCATTTTGTGAATTGCTGTTTGGAGATTTTAAAGGCTTTCTTTAATTAGTGACGAAAAAGTTTTGTATGGAAATATTTTGACATTTAAATTTTTGTTGCTTAGTTGAAAGGATTTGTTTTTATTGGAGTTTTGAAAGTTTTTGCAACTGAGTTTTAGTTGGAAGTGCTTAAAGGATTTTGAATTTTCTGAAAATTTCACAATTTTAAAAGAGTTTAACTGTAAATTTGCATAAATATTTCAACGTCAATTTAGACACAAATTTTAAAATAGTTTGGAATTTCAACTCATCATGACCTTTCAAAATATTGAATTAATCAACGCTAAATCATGAAATTATGAGACACATCCTCAACATTCATGCAAATTTAATCTCAAAAATCAATTTTTCCAATTTGCAAAAAATCATTTCAGCAACTCAAAAACATTTCATTTCTTTTTAAAATAGTTTCAAAAAATTCAGAGAATTTCTGCACAGTCACACCTTAAAACATATTTTTGCAATAATTGAATGAAGTTAGACAGAAACGTGAAAGCGGCACTTCACAAATCTCTATTAAGCTCTTATCTAAATTAGCTTTTATTGTGATTTACTGTCGACACTACCTGACTTGATAAGATATCAATAGAATGGCTTGAATCTCTTTTTAAAATAGGAAATTTGAGTTTTGAATTGTTTTAAAGAGTTTTGAGTCTTGATTAAAGCAATTAGTGAGTACTTTAAATTCAATTGATTGCTGATGAGCTACAATTTGAAGAAGAAATTTAGAATCCAATTTGGAACTGATTTTAATGGCTTAAGCAGTGTTTATAAAACCTCGAATCTCGAAAAACTCTGAAGAATTTCTACAATTAACTCAAATAAATCGACAAATTTTGAATTTCAATGTTTCAAATTCAGAAGCAATTTAGGGTTTAAGATGAGCCATTCGAACCCAGATCAGCGCAACACTGACATGATGCTGAATTCAATCTAAATCACCTTGTAAGAGCCACTATTCGAGTACTTATTTACCGATTTGGAGCCGATGTTGCTGCAAAAGGCCTTCCATGTGACTTTATTACTGACCGAATCACAAAACTGGTTCAAGTTCTCAGTTTTGACATCTAACTGAAATTTCCTCGATTACCGTCCTACGCCATGTTACACAATTCAAGTCTGGTTCCCCTCCATCATTCAATTCACCAAGCCTCCAATCCCAGTCATTAATTTCCATAAAATCCTCATTTCGACAATACAAAAAATTCACTCAAACTTAATTTCAATTCACAACAAAAATTGACTCAAGTTCATTGATAAAATTTTCATGTAAACAACATTTCGCTAATGGATTTCAAACTGAATGTGAATCTTGAGCAAATTTAGATTGTAAAGAGTCATAAATCAACATTGTATTGAGATACGGCATAACATTTTTGCAGAGACGGAAGGATAGGAAATGAAGAGAAGCAATTCACGGAAAAAGTCTATTAGATGTCTGTGAAATTAAATGTCAGTAAACTATTCGTTTTTGTTTCTTATCGTGAATAAAATTTTGTTGATATTTTTGGGAGTTGTTTGAGGATGAGGAATTGAGGGTTCTTGATGTCTCGAGGACGACAAATTATTGAGATCGAGGCTGTTTTGGGGTATCTCAATTATGTCTTGAAAACTCTTAGTTGGAACTAGTTAGAGTATGGATTTGATGCTCAGCATCCTCATTTCTGACTTAAGGGACTGCATATGCTTTATAGACCCCAGTAGAGCTTATTGATGTCACTCTAAGGTTCCAGAGGTCGATTCTTCAGAGATTTTGTCTTAGCACATGATTCTGATAGGTGTCATGTGTCTGACGAGTGTTTAGACACTGAAAAACACTATTACTTAATTGAATCCAAATCATATCAAAAATCCGCATCAATTTATTCGCAAAACCTTTCAAAATTCCGCCAATAAAAATTCACATCATCCAAAAAAACCCGAATTAAGCTTCAATAATTCACAAAACAAAATTCTAAATAAGAAGTAGAATAAGACATTAAATCTCATGTCGAAAAAATTCTTCCTCAATAAATCTCAATTGTGGAATCGCCATAAATTTCCATACTCAATATATCACTTACATTTCATTTCATTTTTATTCATCAACATTCAGTCGGAAATGTTGCTTTATTCATTTCAATGTTAATGTCTCGAAATAATATTTAAATGTAAAATCATCTGTTTGAAGCATTCAACAATGAGCTGTAGACGCTCTCAGAGAGAGAATCATGAGAGAATTTCGTATATTCTCAAAATCTTCTTCGTCCTGTCACGAGCTGTTTCGTTTTCCGTTCCATAATAAATTGTGTATAATTCAGTTTCATCGGAACATTCGTTGAGGACAGAAGCACATTTTACTGCTCCTCTGTATTACATATTGCACGTGAAAAAAAAACATACAGAAGGGACTATATAGACATAGACATATATATTGAATTACGGAGTGCTCCGAGATTTATCGAATAAAAATAAAAAAATTTTTTTTAGGGTTGAGACATTGAAAGTCATCAGAGTGAATAAAATTCGAAGACAATAAGAAACTTTTTTGTGAATTAAAAAAAAATACCCATTGATAAAAAAATAGAAAATCCTTTTTGGATGCTCAGAAATTGCATACACACAATAATCTAATTAACTTTCATTTAAATGAACGTCTGAATGCTCATTTTAACGTGTTATAATTATTTAACGTATATAGTGAATGTTTGACATGGTGAATTAATAGAATAGCAAGTTAAACTGACACAAAAGAGACTTCCTACATGAAAATTTATGTACGAAAATAAATAAGTGAAGAAGAACAATTTTTTTGTGTGTTTTATTGTGAAAGACTGAGGATTATTTGCTGACAAGAGAGCGATTCGCGGAAGTAAAATATTGAAAATTGCAGGCAAAATTCTGATTTTTGGTAAAGACTGAATTTTGATGATCTGAGAGAGATTTGAAAAAATTTGAACTCAAAAATTCATCAAAAAATTGTAAAAATCTACAAAATTGAATAAAAGTCGGCAAAATTAAACAAAATTCTTGTCAAAAAACTTCAAAAACTAGCGGCAAATCCCAAAATACTCAAAGAACCCCGCATCCAAACAACTCAATCTATACTCAATTCCATTACTCACAACTCAAGAATCTCAAAATCTATTTAATATCAACAAAGAGATTAACGCATAAAATTTCATCAGAATCATCATACAAAGAACAATTTCAAGTGACTATAAAATTGAATTAAAGTGTTCCACATGATATTTCTGTTCTGTCAATGACACTCGCTTAATTTATTAATATCAAAGCGACACACATTAACCGACCCCAAAGAAAAAAAACAGAGTCATTATTTTTTGTTGATAACGCGCGTCTCAAGTCGATGTCATTTGGTCAGAGGCGATAATAAATTTTGAAGATTTGAAAGAATATTCAAAAAATAATCAAAAAGAGACCCTCGATACTCAATATATCCATTGTGGGAGTCACCAACGCACGAATTTAATCAAGCATTGACTGCAAGATAAGCTGCAAAAAAAGAAGCAACAAGTGAATTCTTCCTTCGCACATAAAAAAGAGTAAAAAAAAAGAGAAAAACGACGAAGAGAAGAAGAAGAAGAAGAAGCAACATAAACCAGTTATCGCCTAGATCTCGACTCATTCACTCATTACCTTCCTCTTGTACGGTACACAACAAAAACATATGTGGACGGAGAGGCAATAAAAAAAATAAAAAAAATTCTTTTAGACAAAAATATAAAGGAACAGAAAATAAAAATTAACATTTCAAAAAGGGCGACTAGTGTGAATAAGAGAATTTAATTTAATTAATTCCCATCGCTTTTATGGATGAAGACTTCAATAATTTTATGAGAAAAAAATTGAAGGAACTAAAAAATTTGTGAAAAATTTGGAATAAGTTACAAAAAAAAAGAAATTCCAATTAATTAAACATCTTCAACAAGCCACGATTGTGTAATAACAAGCTATAAGGAAATGCAGCTTATGAATGTTTAATAAGAATTGAATGTGAATAGGAAATTACATTAATTAATTAATTGTACGAATACCAAATGAAGTGTGCGTAGATAAGTTGAAAAATAGAGGAATAAGAAAGGTGCGATTAGAAGAATAAGAAGTAATATTGGATATAATAAGTTACAAAAGAATTATTGAATAGCACCAAAAAAGAGAATCCAAATATTGAGGAATTCAAACTTAAAGAGCTCATCAATGAAATTAAATTGTTAGAGTGAAAACGTGAGCAATAAAGCAATAAGCATTCTGACTCGTGTAAAAGCAATAACAGGCAATTAAAGTCAATGATCATAGGAATTTCAAGATAATTTATTAGCAAAACGAACAAGAAAGAAGAAAATTATCGAACAAGGACATCCATTTCCGTCAATGAAAGAATAATTCGAAGAAGAAACAAGGACAAGCCATAAACTAATCCTCAAGAATCAGTAGGCACAGTCATAAAGTCATTAAACTTGCATATGTCAAAAAAAGGATATTGTGCAGCCTGTTCGTGTGTCTTACGGAGAAAATTATATGCATAACTGAAAACGACAAATTTTATCCTTCATGTTAATGCACAAATGTTTTAAGTCAAGGACGGTACTTTAAGGTGAAAGGATCTATTTAAAAAAATATTTTTAACATGGTGAAGTGATTAAAGGATCTGAAAATAAAAAATAATAAAATAAGTTCACAAGAAACTGCTGAAACGTAAAAATAATAATTTTAGTGTATATTTTGTGTGAATATAATTAAGCAAGGATGAAGATGAATCTGAATGTGAAATTGGATATTTTCCTGATTATCGTTATACAATGTCTGTGCAGTTGTATTCTAGGTAAGTCTCTCACATACATCTCATGTAGATTATGATGAAAAAAAAAAATTTAATTTATTTTTAATCCTCCCATTCATTTCCCAACAAACTATAATTCCTGCTCTATACATATATGACCATAAAATAATAATTATAATTATTTATTATGATCTATGAATATATATCTGGGTATGAGAGGCGAGCGATGGTCTTGAATCGGATGTAGGAGAAATTTCACAATTTCTTTTTTATTTTGGAGTTTTTTTTTAATTAGAAAAAAGTTCTTGAAGCGTGAAATTCTATTGCATGGGATGGGCATCTTGTGGATGTTTTTATTTAAAATGTTATGAAATTATCAATTTAAATTAGTTTTAAAATCTCACTGCAAAATTCAAAAAATGAAAATTTCAATTTCAAAATTCAAAATTTCCCATTTAAAATTCAAAAATTTAACTTTTGAAATTTAAAGATTTCAAACTTTTAAGTTCACAAATTTTACTTTCATAATTCAAATATTTTAATTTTTAAATTCATAATTTCACGTTTAAAATTCAACTTTCGAAACTTTAAAAAATTTAACTTGCGAAATTCACAAATTTAATTTTCGAAATTTAATAATTTCATTTCCGAAATTCAAAAATTAAACATTTTAAATTCAACAATTTCAATTTTTAAATTCCGAATTTCACTTTAAAAATTCAAAAATTTCACATTCAAAATTCAAAAGGTTAACTTTTAAAATTCAAAAACATTTATTTCAAATTCAACTTTTGAAACTTAAAAATTTAACTTTCGAAATTCAAAACTTTAAATTTTGAATATTTTTCTTTTGAAATTTAAGATTTTAACTTTCAACTTTTAACCTTTAATTCAAAATTAAAACAATTAAAGTCCAAATTTTTAAAAAACATTCCCAACAGTTCCCACACCTATTCCAACTCTCTATCCATTCATTCACTAATTCCCAAGATTCATTCTACTTCATACTTTCTTTTCTTCCTTTAATTTATTCTCTGTTTTTACGGCCATAACTCGTCTCATCGTAAAGCATTAAAAAAAATTGATTTATAACCACGCACTGCACTTTCGCTGACCGCTGATGTGTGGAAAATTATGATGATTTTTTTTGAACATGTTCATTTATACTTCTTTTTTTATTGTCTCTCGACTGTCTTCTTAAAGAGCCATTTTATGTCATGGATATCTCTATTTAATTCTTTACAAATTAATCAACAAAATGAGAATATTTTTAATGGTGTTGAATTAATTTTTATGGGAATAATTCTGGGAGTATTAAGTTGTGAATATTAAGTTGACTTGGATGGGGATTATGGACTTTGTTGTGGTAATTCTTGAGTGTTTCATGCTAAGCACCTGGAAATTTGACTGATTTAATGCTGGTCTTCTAAATTTGACTCAATTTTGAATTATCACAGATTTTTCACTTCAATCCTTAATCACATCTGCACATCCAACATGTAATTTAATGCCGTACCACACGACAAACTTCAATTCATTATCCCCTATAATTTTACCATCTAATACCTTGTTGAAATATCGATTAATCTTCAATTAAAATTTTCAAGTCAAAATTTATTGCAAAATATCTCATAATAATGTCAAATTATTCAAAAATATCTATCATATGCTCATTATACTGCTAAGCATATTAATTTTAAATCTTTTAAGATTAAAATCTTCTTTTATACCGTGTAATTATCATCATTACAGTCTATAATTAACAGCTAGTCATCTCGACTTACAAAATAATTGCAATATTCTGTCTAAATTTTCAAACTATTGATTTCATTGTCGACAGCGGCAAACTCGATATTTAATGGTATTGTAATCCATAGGAAAACAACATAAAAAATATAGTCTATTGTTGTGATCATCGGATCTGCACACAGCCTTCGACATAAATAAATTATACTTTTTTTTTTGTTGTTTGGTGCGTCGATTGAGGAGATAAAAAAAAATTGTAGAAAATGAGTAAAAAAAAATAGTTATTGATGTACATAGTAGGGTGATTTTGTCAGAATTTTGGAAGGATTTTGTCATTGGAAGGGATGAATTGAAGGTTTTGAAATGTTTTAAGCGAAATTTGAGCAAAATTTGAATTTATTATATTTAATTATATTTAAAGGATTTTGAAATATTTGAAACTTTAATTTAAGATTCAAAAATTTGTTATTTCGTAACTTTAAAAAAATTGAGTTTGAAAATTAAAATTATAGAATTTAAGTTTCTAAATTTGAGAATTTGAAAGTTGAAATTTGAGAATTTGAAATTTGAGAGTTTGAAAATTAAATTTGAGATTTTGAAAATTTGAAAATTTGAGAATTTGAAATTAAAATTTGAAGATTTGAGAATTTGAGAATTTGAAAATTTAAGAATTTGAGAATTAAAACTTCAAAATTGGAGAATTTGAAAATTCAATTTTAAAATTGTTAAAAATTCAATAAGAAATTCAAATTTTAAAAATTCAAAAAATCCCAAAAACTTGAAAAAATAGTAAATTTGCAAAATTTCAACAAAAATTAAATCCAAAATTTCCATAAGGATAATAATCAAAAATTCAGGGTTGACAATACTTTTTATACGCATTTCAATTCATCATGGACTTTTTCGCAGCAGTTGTTCCTTTCCAAATTCTTCCTTACTTAACAATAGCAGCAACAGCAACAACAACAACAAAATAACACGAGAGAGAGAAATTGCATTTAATTATGGAATCGAGGGGTGAGGGGAACTATTCAGTTTAACAAAAAAGTCGCAGAAATCATTAAAAATAATAAGCTATTTGAAACTATTGTACCTTTTTTTCTATATGAATATGTACATGTCGCAATTTCCCAAACGTGCCATTAAAAAAAAGTCTTTTTTTTTTCGTCGTATGTGTGCCTTGCAAAAAGGAACTCAATCAACAATGAAACATTAAATTTCATTTTTTTCATCTCTCGTGAATACTTATTTTATATTGTTTGGGACGCCCAATCTGACAAAAAATAAAAAAAATGTCAGATTGTGTGACTTATGAGGATGTCAATTAATGCAGGAATAAAAAATATGAATTTTTTTATAGCGGCACGAGATTTTTTATATGTTTTTGTAAAGAAATTATTGTTGTTTATTTTGAATGCATTATGTTGGTTGGGATTAGGAGGAAATGAAGGATGGATGATTAGGAATGAATGGAATTGATGGTAATTAATGGATGGAAGACTATGGATATTAGAGGATGATTATTAGGGGTTGGTATGCATCCGAATAGCACAAATTGAGTTATCGATCAGATATTCGAGCCAGGGTAGCGTGACTCTGACTTGGTGGTGGGTTCGATGTAATCATGTCAGAGTCACACTGGCCAGGTGTCGAATTGGCTTTAAATCACAGAATCACGTCAATCTGGTGTCAGATTTTGAATCAAATAATCAAAAATTTCGCAAAAATGAAGCAAATTCGCTCAAATTTTCCTGACATTTCCCATAAAAAAATCCAAAACTTCCTTTCCAAAATCCCACAAAAATCCCAAACAAAAACTTCATTTTTTTATTTACTTCATCCACGTCCGTCTGTTCTCAATTTTTTTCATCTTTTCCTTTTCTTTTAATTTTTGCATCAATGAGTATTTATTATGGGGAGGATGTTTAACTGTAAAGTCTTTAATAAATGAAAAAATACGACATACACATGATGTGCTGACAAATAGTTATAAATTTAGATATATTTCATGTCTCTCTTTTGTATTTTAAAACTAAGTGGAAATGACTTTCATAATCAAAAGAAAACGACACTTCATCTACAGTCAACCAGCATCTTTGACTTGCTTGCTTTTTTGTTTTGTTTTGCCACTCAAAAGACAGGCAGGAATGATTGATTGTGTAGGAGTTCAGACTGTCGAAAATTTTGATGCGAAATGAATAGCGACAAATTCTCTTTTTTTTTGAATAGTTGAGTTTTTCTTAATTTTCTGTGTTGTCTATTGTATTGACTTGCTGTGTATCGTATTGGATGTCGATTGTCTTGAGTGATAATTGATGGATTTTTTTAGGTTAATTTTTGTATCATTGGCATGATTTTAGCTATTTTTATGAAATATTGAGCTAAAATTTTGTATTATTCAGTTCAAATCTAATCTCATACCGAAAACCCCTAAGCAGATTACAGTCTGCATTGAATATGAGCCATACAACCTCATCAAAGACAAAAAATTCCATCAAAACACATGTTTGAATAATTGAATAATTTACCAAGGATTTCACTGTTCAAACATACACAGAAAATTTTCCGTAGGTTCATTACGACATTATGTATAGCACAATAAACAATCCACACATACAATGTTTGTCTAATTCCTTATCATCAAATGTCATCAATATCATTCGATATTAATTGTTTGAACAAAAAAATTTGCTTTTCCCAAAATAATTTATCATCTATATTTCGTAATTTAATTATTGAACAATTTTGGATAATAATTAATTAATTTATTTATTTTGATAGTCTGTGCCAAATTACCACGTAAAGCTTTAATACTTGGAATATTTGATATCTATGGTGAAAATTGACGTGATATCAGTTTTCAGTAAATTAATATTGTGGGATGAATTGGAGTCTGTGAGTTAATTAGGCGGAGGTGATGGCTAGACATTGGGTTCTGGCAATTGATGGATTGGTTCTATTGAATGAGGAATTGAAGTGATTTTCTCAATTTTTCTCAATTTTTATTGAATTATTGAGCTGAATTTGCACTTTTAAGACAAAAAATGTCCTAAAATCCCTCAATTTCCGTCAATATCCTTCAATCTGCCAATATTATCTCAACAACTACCAACATTGACCCCATTTGAGCTCCCAAAATCCCATCATTCTCATCAACTGTCACTCATCCACAACTCACTCAAAAATCCATTTTTTATTTCCAATTAACATGATCCACTTAAACTCATAACTTGATATGACATGTTCAACAAACATTCTCAAAAATTTATGCGTACAAATCATCTAGTTTAGATGATAAAACAGTCAAACTGTTTGTGTAGCAAATTTGTTGATTAAATCTAAATCACATGAAAATATTCTCAGAATGAGACTCCACACAATGGCACAAGGAAATTGATAGACAATAATAAAAAGAAGGTGCAGGTAATAAGCAAAGGAATCAGATTCTAGGAATGAGACATTCAATAAATTATAAGGTCTGATTTATTACATTAAATCACACAGTAACCAAAAATTTGTGTATGTGCCGTGCGGCTTAAAGTCGATACAACCGAGAGTGAGCCGGTTGAGATCTTCAACAAGTGACTTTTTGATTAGATTTGAATGATTTGGAAGTTTTATTGATGGCAATAAATCGTAAAGCTCTCTTTCTTCATCTTATTCGTTTATTTCTCATTTCTACAGCTACAAAGGCTGTGGAATGAAAGAGAAAATAGAAATGAACAAGTAAAATTTCCTAGAAAACGATTACCAAGCATAATTTCTCATCATCATTTGACCTCGTCATCGTTCGACAATTTTTTTTAGATTTTTTTCTTGTGCCGTGCGCGCATTAAAATTGAATATTGGAGTTGAGCGCGGTTTTCGAGGAGTTTGATGGGGAAAACAGCTGGACTAATTCAAAAATTGCTAGATTAATTTGAAAATCGCCAAAATAGCTCATAAGCTGCTCAAAAATTCCATAATATTTCAATCTGTCCATCCAGCGAAATCCGCGCTCACATCAATTCCTCTCCAAATCACTTTCAATCTTCTCATTAAATCCCCAAAAGAAAAATACTCAAGCCACTCTATACAGCATTATTGTATGTATACATTGCATTATGACTAATATCGAATAATGAAAAAAATACTCAAGTTTACATGTTCCCGAAGATATCAAGTGATATGATTGAAAGATTATCCAAAAAATGTTGATGTGTATGAGAATTAAAAATACTTTTTAAATACGCGCATACTTTTTATGCTTATTTATGTCATGAATGTTAATTTATACACAATGAGAAAGTAAATTTTAATTATGATTGAAGCCTTTGAAGTAATCAATGTAATTAATGGTAAATGAGGAGATTTTTGATTGGTATTGTCTTGGGGTTTCGGACATTTTTGCTTTGTTCGTGATGATTTGGCTTTTGAGGTGTTTTTTGGGGTGTACAGTTGTATTGTTTGCTGAGTAGCAGGCGTTAAATTTCATAAAATTGAGGAAATTACTTTAACTTCAAAAGTACATCCTACAAATTATTGCAAATTCACATTCACGGCTAATTACCCATCAAATCCGCCAGCAATTCTCCAAATACAATTCCCATAAACTTCATGTCTAACAAATTCACGATCTCAATCCCCAACCAAAATATTCAAAATCCATTAAAATGATATTTCAATTATGCCACACAATATAAATAATTGAGTCAATTTTTATTGCGCGCATAACATTTGATTGAAAGGCCTCACGAACATTCTTCAAGAACATATTCCAACTCCACCATCTAATCCTTCAAAATTTAGAACATCAATGTGAAAGAGAAAAAATAATAAAAATTCATCCATAAACCCCCACAAATATACATAAAAATGCCGACATCAAGGGAATAAAATTGTATATCAAGATAGATAGGTAGATTGATGGTCTATGATGATGATGGACAAAATATGAAATGGAATTCTTTGTATTTGATCAATATGAATCAGAAGTCATTCATAATTTGTAGTCGTCAATAATGGTTTATTATTAGAAGGGATTGTGGATGGTTTGGGGGTATTTTGGAGGACTTTTGGGGCAATTTTGTTCAAAAAAATCAAAATTTGGACAATTTAGTCTCAATTTTTGATGAAATTCTTCAAATTTTATTAGAATTAATGAAATTTCAACAAAATTCCAAAATCACTCAATTCTACTGCCTACAAATGCAACATCAAGCCCCCTAACAATCAACTCCTGAACAATCCCTCCCCAAACTTACACAGCACTTCCTTCAACCAGCCTTTAATATTATTCAATACCATAATTCACCCATAATTACAATTATTACGATCTATTCAAAGAACTAGAATTCTTATAAATTCTGTGAATGAATTAAAGTAATAAAGCAACTTCAATAATTTCATTTTTTGTTGTTGCTCGTCTATTTCAACAAGAAACAAAATGAAAAAAAAAAAAAAATAATAAAAACCTAATCGACTTAAACAACTATTGACACATTTAATAGCCATACATATTAGATGGAAATACAAAAAAAAAAAAAATTACATCAAGATTAGGATAAATTTGAGTTATACGTGTATGAATAATAGCACATAATTAGTTGAAAAAAATATATATTATGTCTTATTAGATTAGAGTGGACGGGACACGTTCATGAATAGATCTGTTAAAGCCATTTGTTAACTTGTCATATTTTACACTGCAATTGTGGGGGCAGAAATATGACTGTATGAATCGATTCCATTAGCATTACAATGAACCAACACTATTTTTTTACTTATTAATACGTATGAAAAAAAAGTCTGATTTTTATCTATCAAATGTTTCCGTTTAATTTGACTATATAGTTAGTTTTTTATTCAAAAAATACAAGGAGGCACCCTCCTTGTTGAGCTGACAGACTGTGATGTCTTTTGTTAAATTTACTTTGATATGCAGTTTTTTTTAATAATGATATATGAACTTTGGTGAGGTATGGAGGGGTCATGTGATGATGACGTTGGGTAGAAATTGTGATTTTTGGTCGGATCTGGCATTTTAGGTTGTATGGCAAATGTTTATTTGACTTGGACTATCTAGGATGACTCTAGAGTTCCAGAGGTCCTTTCCTACAATCTAGGATGACTCTAGAGTTCCAGAGGTCCTTTTCTACTATCTAGGATGACTCTAGAGTTCCAGAAGTCCTTTTCTACTATCTAGGATGACTCTAGAGTTCCAGTGGTCCATTTCTAATTGAAAAGAACTCAAAGAAGCTTAATTCCGTATTCAGAGCTCGTCAAGCGTTGACTCCTTATGTAGCCAACCTAATGCCTACTACTCTCACATCCCACAGCCATTACAGACCCCCATACCACCTCCAACTACCAAACATCATACCAAATCGTCCCCAAATAGACCATCAACCCAACTGTCTCGGTCAAACTTAATTCTATTCATCACATCTAACCCGCTGACTTTCATCATTCTCATGTCTGATAAAAAAAAAGAGATATAGTTGATGATTCAACGGAAAAAAAACAGACATTCAGTAAAACTTTTATTTTTCTTTTCGGCAATAAACATTTTGCGCTTCATTAACAGTCATCAGAGATGAGAAAAGATGAATGAAAATTTTTTTTGCCTTGTTTTTATGCTTCAACTGACGTTATCTAATCAAGTGAATATTGAAGCGAGACGGTTTTACCCTTACCCATGAATAAATGAATGAAATGAATGGGATGAATATATGCTCATGCGATATGTGGAGTATATTAAATGTACATATTTTTATTGGTGAGAGATGGAGATGAAAATGGGGGATTTAGGATTTATGTGGGTTATGTGATAAGGGGGAGGAGGGGTTGGAATTATGTGGATTTAATTGGATTGGATTAGAGTAGAGTTGGTCTTAGTTTTTGGAGTAATTTGGCCATATTCTGTCTTATACTAGTCCAAATGTCTCAGTTTCCCAAGATTCTCAATTTTTGGAGTGTTAGATGATTCTGCAGAATCTACGCAATCTTATCTCCTTTTGTCCAATTCCACACCAAAACCAGCATCTCAATTTCCAAAAATTCTCAATAATTTCCCAATAATCTCCATCAAAATTCTACAATTTCATAACCTCAATCTAACCTGCACAATACATTGACTTCTGAATAATAGCCCCTGCAGCATACAGTTCTAGACCACAGAAGTTTCAAACCATTACATTCCTAGAATTCCCCACAATCTTGATCAACAGTAAAAACTCCAATAAATATCCGTTAAATTTTTTTCCTTTTCTTATCCAATTTCGCTGATTTTTTTTTGCCATCGCTTTTCTCATCTCCAACAAAATAAAAAAATAAGAAAAATGAATGTAAAAAATATGTTTATGATTTGTATTTGGAGCCAGTCAGTAGTTAAGATAAGATCAGTTTCACATAACAACAAGAAAAAAGCAAGTAGGAGAAGAAGAAGGAACAAATGTATATAAATGGCAAGAAAGAAGCAAAGAAAAGAAAGAAAAGAATTAAATGTACATATAAGTAAATCCATATCCATAATAATAATAAGAAAGAGAGAGAGAGAGATAGAGATAGAAATGTAATCTACCAGAAAAATACGCAAATAAATCTACAGGGCATTGTTGTGTATTTTGCGAATAAATTGTACAATAATTTTTCATAGAAATAGGAGAGAGTATTGAGTTATTGATTGTTGGGTGATATGGGGGATAAGGCGCATTTTTGGGGGGTATTAGCTACGATTTGGACAAGGTCGGTTGTGATTCTGGCAGACTGGTTCGAAGTCAACCGAATTCTAATGACATTTGGGTATAAATTGTCAAAAATTCGGTAAAAACCTAACAAAATTGCAAAATCGACTCAAAATCAGCATGAATAATCCACAAAATCTCATTTTATGGTCAATCTCACCCTCCCCGACTCCCCAACTCCCTACATGTCCCCTCCCATACCAAAAATAACACAAAGCACAGCAATAATAGATATGAAAGATAGTCCAGTTTAGTTGCACACAATAATCTGGTCATGAGTACTCATACCCATACAAAAATGATCAGCAATAGCCAAATCGAGTCTTCAAGCAACAATAAAACACGGAACAGTCTTTATAATGGGGAGAGACTCTCCATTCAATAATCTCCAATTCCAATCTATTCCACAATACAAAAAAATTATTTTTATGTATATTCAATGAAGAAATGCGATTCCAATTTTTAATGAAATTTCCTCCTTCTTATTTTTTTTTCTATTTCTATAAACAGCACTAGAGGCACCGACAATAATCGAGCATCCACACGATAGTATTGTGCCAAGAAACACGCCATACACATTACATTGTAAAGCAGAAGGCTCACCCGAACCAAAAATTGAATGGTTTAAAGATGGCAAGAGATTGACCATTGAGCCATCACGTCAAATGCTATTGCCAACTGGTGATTTACTTCTATTATCTGTAACATATACACGACGTGAATCAGATGGTGGACTTTATTGGTGCGAGGCGAGAAATGAGCTTGGTATGGCGAGAAGTCGTAATGCAACATTAAGAGTTGCAACATTACGAGATGAATTTCGTTTAGAGCCACAAGACACGAATGTCGCTCATGGTGAAACAGTCATGTTGGAATGTGGTCCACCACGTGGTAATCCCGAGCCAATAATTTCATGGAGAAAGAATGGTCAGACGATGGACTTAGCAGGTCTAAAAAGGTATGGAAATCAATTTTTTTTATATTCTATTATATTTATGCATTCATGCCATAATTATATGAATGTAAATCTACTCTCGTATTCGGTGAAATAAATTTCAATGGATTTAAGTTTTATTTTATGCAAAAAAATATTATTGTATAGGAAGAATGAAGAATAAAAGATATGCACCGAGTTGTCCGTAATGGAGAAAAACTTTATTCTCAGTTTATCGACAAAATGTGGAATGAGGAATCAGAGGAAAAACTAGTCGAAAAATGAGCAAGTTTTAAAGTCACTGGATGTTGGTGCATAGAGCGCATTTTCAGTAATATTCAAAAAATTATGCCTTGTAATGCTCTATTGACATCCAGTTTGCCCTCTATTAGCATCCAGTAAGATCAGACATCAAGTCAAACCAGCAGTTCCACTCAATTTCTATTAAAAAATATTCCGGAATTTAAAATCTCTTTCCTCCTATCATCCGACAATGACGATGTTGAAAAATAGAATGAGGAAAGGAGTACAAAAAAAAAACTGTAGTTCCATATTCAGCTATCAATAGCCATTGCCGTTTGTGCATCGAAGTAAAGAGCATTTGAGAAATTAATTTTTCCTCTTCATACTAAACTAAAATGCAAAAATGTACTACTTTTTCATGCTTCCTTACTTGATAGTGCTTCTGATTCTGTTATTCGTACAGTACTGTTGATTGTGTAGTAGAAAAATTGAAGAAAGGGGGATGGTGACTTTATGGGAAGATGGTGGAGTATTAATTAAGATTGAGAAATTTGCATTGTAATGTGAGAAGTTTTATAGTCTGAGAAATGAAAGTTTTTCAAGAGAATTTTCGCAAAGATTTCAAATTTTTTAAGAAGTTTCTTCAGATAACGCGCAATTTAAAGTTTCGATTGCCTTAGAACATTCAAATAAGCTTAAAATCTTAATGTTTTTGATTTATTTAGTAGAAAATGAGTAGCACATTTCTATTTCAAGTGATTCACACTTCATGTGCTTTATTTACACCTTCAAAACATGTAATACTATTATATTCCCACACATAATACGCACTTAAAGTCAAAATTACTTAATTTTAATTAAAAATTCTCACATCCGTTCCTCTTTAACGATCCTTCAATGAAAATCATTATCTATCAACAACATGCAGCATAAAACTCTCATCAACAGCGATTTTCTCCCTGTTTTGCTATCTATTTTTCTATATACACATTCATTATGTAGACTTTATGTCCATTGATAAGCCTTTTAATTATTTCAAAGCCTTTTCATTCATTTCATTTATGCTCTCTCATGCATGCAAGTCTTTCTCTCATTCATGGTATGGGATACCCAACCGATTTCTAGCTTTTTCAATTCAATTTAATTTAATATTCCTTTTCATGCTGTAAATCCATTATGCTTACATGTAAAGAGCATATTTTCCATCATTTTAAAATATATTATTTTACATCCTCACTAAAACTTTTATTTTTTCAACCTTATTCTTTTCATTTTACAGAATTCGTATTGCCGATGGCGGTAATTTAATCATTCAAAATGTCCAACAATCGGACGATGGACGTTATCAATGTATAGCCAAAAATGCTGTAGGTGTACGTGAATCAGCCGTTGCTGTTCTAAAGGTTATGGGTAAGTTATTGACATATCCGTATTTCTCATGACATCTCTTATATCCAAAATATATTCTTTATACATTTTACAGTCAAGCCATTTCTCATACGTGGTCCACAAAATCAAACGACAGTAACTGGAAGTTCCGTTATCTTTCAATGTAGAGTAGGTGGTGAACCATTACCTGACGTGCTATGGCGTCGTACAGCATCAGGTGGAAATATGCCTTTAGGTAAGATACGATTCTATTCAATATGAATGTCGAGTATGTATGAGACATGCATGTTATGTCTTTTTAACACATAAATTTCATTGCATAATGTCGATCTAATTAAATTCCCTCACAAAATGTTATGGGAACGTATAGAGTTAAAACATCATTGTATGTAAATTTTATGAATCTCCTCAGCATTTAAAAATATATAAAATAGAAAATATAACGATAACAAGCGTGACATGTTATTTTGTGCATGTGCAAATACATATAATGCTGTAATGAATTTGTAATTGTGCATATACAATATGCAATGAGGAACGATTCTTTTTTTGATACGAAAATGAAATGTAAAATTATTCAGATGAGACTGTATGTCACTATCTGGTACTCTACTTACATATTTATAGTGTCATGATGTTGAAAAAGGAATGCAATATGTGCATTAAATGTGGACAAGTGTATGATGAGGAACAAAAATGTTTTGTTGATTTAATAGGAATATTTGAAATGGGATGAAGGATAGCATGGGGGGGAGTGACTAGATGCTCATGCTCAAAATAGTCATAATTCTTTCAATCCTTTCATTAAAAGCTAGTCACAATCCTTGCAAATCTCAAAAATTCACTTCCATACAAGCATCTGCACATCGACTCAATTCAGACATTGGCCTTCATCAGGTTCAGTGATTTATCAACAAATTCATATCAAATTTTTGTATAAAGGACATAAATTATTAAATTATTAGATTGTCACACATGACAATAAGTCAAGTCAAGTCAGTCAATTCAATTCAATTATTATACATTCATGAATATACAAATTACAAACAATTGCATGTCACATAACATACATATAGACTCATGACATACAGAATATAATATCAAGCATTAAATTGATTCTCTTTTTTTCTTTATTCTACATAAATGCAGATCGCGTTCACATACTCGAAGATAGAAGCTTAAAAATTGATAATATAACGATGGAAGATGTTGGCGAATATATATGTGAAGCTGACAATGGAGTTGGTGCAATTGTTGCCGCTGGTATGCTACTCGTACATTGTAAGTATATACAATCAGTTGACATCATTGTTCTCGATAACAATATAATTATTATTCACAATATAGCACCGCCATCGTTCACAATACGTCCAAAAACACAAATCGGTGAACTAGGAAGTGAAGTGATATTTGAATGTCAAGCGACCGGATATCCTGAACCGACATTATTTTGGACAATTGAGGGCAATCGATCGCTCATCTTACCGGGTATGAAGTCAAAGAAAATGGAGGCAACATTGACAGCCGATGGTGGAAGTATTTTGTCAATTGATGAGATAGACAGAAGTGATAATGGAAAAGTTGTTGTCTGTAGTGCTGTAAATAGTGTTGGAAGTGTCAGTACAAGAGTTGTTTTGTCTGTTAATCTTCAAGATGATTCACCACCTCCACAAATTATTCAAGGACCAGTGAATCAAACATTACCGATTAAATCTGTTGCATCGTTGCCATGTCGTGCTATTGGAACACCAAAACCAGTTATAAGCTGGTATAAGGACGGCATTCCTGTTGTTCAGTCTGATAAAATTTCAATTGAGGACAATGGATTGCTGACAATAACAGAATTGAATAAAAATGACGATACTGGACTTTATACATGCGTTGCCAGCAGCAAAAGTGGAAAATCTACATGGAGTGGATTTTTAAGAATTGAAGTGCCAACAAATCCAAACATAAAATTCTACCGTGCACCCGAACCATCAACATTACCAGGTCAACCGGGACGTCCATTAATACTCGAGAAGACTGATAATAGCGTTAAATTAACATGGATCCCAAGTAACGCCTTCGGTGCATCAAGCGTTATCGGCTACAAGATTGAAATGTTTTCGAGAAATTTAACAGAAACTTGGGTTGAAGTTGCAAATCGTATTCAAGACATCTCATATAGAATTGATGGATTAAGGAGTGGTATGACTTACTATTTTGCTGTACGTGCTGAAAATTCACATGGTGTATCGGGACCGAGTCAATTGTCGGAACCAGTTACATTAGGAGTGGTAAGTCGTATAACGTAAAAGGAATTGATGAATAAGGACTATAATTATTATCTTCTTTTTGTCTGTTCCTTCCCATACAACAGGATGACACAAATTCAAACTTGGATTTGAGCGAAGCAAGAGCAAGTTTGTTATCGGGTGATGTTATTGAATTGACAAATGCTACATCTGTTGAATCAACAGCGACAAAATTAACGTGGGATGTAAGTATATGAATTTGTATTATACAATCTTGTCTCATTTTTACGTGTGTGTTATTTACCTGAGTTAAAGGTATATTTGTAGAGGTTCTGATATTTACTTGACGGAAATTTGTAATCTTGTGTGAAATTTACTCTTCATTAAACAATAAAAAAACCATTTTTTCTGAAATTTCATGAAAATACATCACAAGTTGTTGTTTATTTGACTCTTGCCACTTTTTTAAGCATGAATATCTCAATTTAGTTTATCAATTTAGCTCAGTTTTGAAATTATCGGCAATAAACTTTTCGAAGTGAAGACCACGTGGTTAAGAAATTTTAAATTTCAAAATATCGTTGAATTCAAAAAAAGTCTAGAACCTCTAAAAACACAAAAAATTCCCTAAAATCTCCTCAAAAAAGCAAAATTTATAAAACTTTTCCTATCTATTTTCACAGATCATTAATGGAAGATATGTCGAAGGCTTCTACATCTACGCCCGTAATATCGACGATACATCATTAGATAATGAAAGTCAACCAACATACAAAATGTTGACAGTACTAAATGCAGGCAGTGGAGCATCATCATGCAAAATTGACGGATTACAAAAATTTACAACATATGAATTCTTCATTGTGCCTTTCTATAAAGCTGTTGAAGGCAAACCATCAAATTCACGAATTACTCGAACGCTTGAGGATGGTAAGTTTATTTTTTGAATTATTTATATTTTTCTATGCTTCCGTTTTTGAAAATAGAAGCGACTCACACTACTTAAATATATAATTTTAATAAATATATTCTTTCACTCAACAGTTCCGAGTGAAGCACCATCAAATATGGAAGCAAAATTGCTCAACACATCGACAGTTTACGTTAAATGGAAGGCACCACCTGCCAAATTTTATAATGGTGTACTAAAATCTTACAACGTGATTGTACGTGGCGTGAATATTTATGAGAATATCTCAAAAGTTCTAACAAATCTAACAATTGATGCTACACGTTCATCAATCATGCTCGCAAACTTAACGGAAGGTGTAACTTATACAGTGAGTGTAGCGGCAATGACAAATGCCGGATTAGGTCCATTTGGTATGCCAATCATCATGCGACTTGATCCAACGACGAAAAAATTAGATACATCATTTTCGTACCGATTCCCACTACACAATGAGCACTTGAACGACTTCTTGACACAACCATGGTTCATTATCTTATTGGGAACAATATTGGTCATTATAATGCTCTCGTTCGGTGTTATGGTGTATATTAAACGAAAACACATTATGGCAAAACAATCATCACTTGGATTACCATCAGCATTTGGTTCAACAAAAGTCAATAACAGCTATTGGATGGATCCATCGGGTACAATATGGAAATCAAATCATGTTAAAGATTCTCATATTCCCGACTATTCACCCATCTGTACGGCACTGCCCCCATCCAATGGTATCACGATCGATGATGACTCTCGAAATCGGTAAGTACTTTTTATTCAATTTAATTTAAATTTGTGAATTGCAAAAAAAAATGTTGAATTGAACAAAAAAAAATCGTCGATGAGAAGGTCGTAATGGAAATTCAATTACTATTTGTGCTGCCCATAAATTTATTAATTTCCGATGACTTTTTTTCGTGATGTTGAGAATATTTTTATTACGTAATGCATTTTTTAGCGAAGAGCGAATGTTAAATTGCTCTCAATTTGAGTTGCTAGTTTGGTAAAATAATTGAAAAAATAGAAAATATTGAAAAATATTATGACTTTAAAAGGATTTTGATGCCAAATATGTTTTGTTTTATGCTTGCCACTTTTTTCAATAATTTTCAATCATTTTTTTGGGAATATAAATGTTTAATTAAGAAATATTTGCAAATAAGAATTCGAGGTGGAAGTAAAAAACCACGTGGAAATTTTAAATTTAAATGTCAAACAACTGTCGAATTTATCCAGTTTCCTTAAATCTAGTTCCGTTTTCTCAGAATTGTAAGTCAGATTTTCAAAAATTCAAAATCAAAAAAGCGCCTTAAGCATCAACCCCAACAATGACTTTCTTACTTGCAATTTTTTCCTCCCAACATCAAGTGCATTTTTTTGCAAACCACAGAAAAAACACACGAAACTTAAAAGCATTTTCATAATAAATTATAATTAATTTATTTATATTTTTTTTATGCTCATTCACAGATACATGGCAGTATATTCAGAAGGTCCAGCTGAATATGCAGAAGTGTCATCTACATCATGTCGTAGTGCACAACCCTCACCATCGCCATATGCGACAGCAACATTAATTGGAAATTCAAAAATTATAAGCAGCGATCCACAACGCTTTAATATGTTTTACACCACAGACGTATATCCACCGATGCAAAATTGTACAAACAATAATAATAATAATTATAATAGGAGTCTCCATTCCGAATCATACACAAATAATGGCTCAAATAAAGTTAATATTGTGGAGAATCGTATGGCTAATACAATGATGCCAAATATGTATAATCAGCACCAACAAAATAGCACAAAATTTAATACAAATAAAAGTAATCGACTGAAGCTGATGAAGCCACAAAATTTTCGCATTAATTTAGGCATGCAAGGTGAACAATTGTATGTGAAAGTTGGTGATATAAATGCAATGGAGCAGCAAGGTCACATTCAACCACAAATGCAGAATAGCTCATCATATACATGGAATCCACAAAATTTTAACATTTATGAGAATCATTTGCATCGGCAGGAACAACAGCAACATCAACAACAGCATCATAATGATGATAGTCAGAGTGTTCATGAGACTGACACAAAAACGCTTAACTGTGATTAAATCCCCCCCCTACTTCTATCTACTTTATTTTATTGTATATAGTTTAGATATTTAAGTAAAGTCTTTTCCTTTTTCTAGATATGTGTACATACATCCTTATGAATTTTGTGTAATAAAACGAATAGAATTTATGAAATTTATTTCTCGAGATGAAAAGATGAAAAAAAGAAGAAAATTATTCGAGATGTAAAAAAATAATGAAAATTCACTTGTCTTATTAATTATTCAAATTACAGACTTTTTTAATTTCAGGAAGGAACACAGTTCAGTTTTTATTACAGAATTTATTTTGATTTCAGTGAGGGTTTTCAATTTTTACTCCTAAAATGCTCAGACTTTGTGATGCACAGACATAAAAACGTTCAGCTTACGTAAGACATAGAGACTAACTAAGAGAAGAGTCTAAGCTGAAGCATAGACTTGAAAATGTTCAGCTTTAATGACGCATAGAATTGAAAACGCTCAGCTTTTATGGCACAAAGACTTAAAAATGCTCAGCTTTAATGTCGCATAAACTTGAAAATGCACAGCTTTGATGACACATAGATTCGAAAACGCTCAGCTTTAGTGACGCATAGAATAGAAAACGCACAGCATCAATGACTCAAAGACTTTAAAACGTTTAACTTTGATGACGCATAGACTTAAAAACACTCAGTTTTAATGACGCATAGACTTAAAAATGCACAGCCTTAATATCACAAAGACTTGAAAACGATCAGCTTCAATGACATATAGATTTGATAAGATAGACATAGACTTAAAACTGCACAGCTTTAATGACACATATACTTGAAAATGCTCAGCTTCAATGTATCTCAGACTTAAAAACGCTCAGCTTTAATGATTCAAAATAATTTAATCAACTTGAAAAACGCAGTAAATTCTCCCATAAAACCGCGTACTTCATAAAACTCTTTATTTCATTCATACACCCATCCAACCCATTTAACATAAAAACCCATCAATTCTTCATCTTATCATCAATCACCAACTATCCATTAAACCCTTTCCAACTTTCTTTTCATTTGCCTTTTTTTATTTATTTATTCCTGTAAGTAAAAAGTAAGAAGAAGAAAACAAAAAAATTTAAATTATTTCTTTTTTATTTCCTTTCCTTTCCACTTCCATCTCCATTCTCTCTATCTACGGTATTTTTTTTTTATGAGAAAAATTAATGAGCTGGAATTGATTGGAGTTTTCTTTTAATATAATTGAGCATTGGTGAGATTACTTAATTAGCTTGCTTTCATTGACGGTTGTACACTTCTTACTCCTGTTGGTGAATTGGGAGTCGTCGAGGGAGCAATTGAAGTGGAAGTGGATACTTGAACGGAAAGAATAATGAGAAGGAAATAATTGCGGTCTATGAAAATTTCTTCCTCATTTTGGCTGTTTTTTATTGCAATTTTATTTTTATATGAATTTTGAGTGGGTTTCTTTTTGGTGTGGAGGGGATCGGAGTTGGATGCGCGTGAAGACGATGTGACGGTTTGAGGATGTATTGAGGATATTCTGTTAAAGGAGCATCTAATAATAATTTAGGATATATATTTAACAATAAATTAGAGTTTAACCAAAATAGGAGCATTCAGATGAAGAGTCACTCTTTAAAGTAAGGACGTTTGGCCCTAAATACGCTCAGATGTAAGAACTTCAAATGTAAAAACGTTCAGCCTTAAATACACTCAGATCTAAACATGTTCAGCTTCAAATGCGTTCAGTTGTACGAAAGTTCAGCTTTACATAAGCTAAACTGTTAGTACTTTCAGTTCTTAGAATGTCCAGCTTCAGAAATGACCAGATGTAGGAACTTTCAGCTTATAAGACACTCAACTCTAAGAACGTCCAGCTTTTAATACACTCAACTGTAAAAACGCTCAGCCTTAAAGACACTCAGCTCTAAGAATGCTCAGCTGGAGAAACGTTCTGCATTAAAAAAGCACAGCTGTAAAAATGCTCAGCCTTAAAGACGTTCAGAAGTATGAACGCTGAGCCTAAAGACGCAACGCTGAAAGATGCTCAGCTGTAGGAACGTTCAGTCTTAAAAACGCAAAGATGGAAGAACGCTCAGCCATGAAATCAGCTTGCAATAAGACTGAACAATCAAAAAAACTCACAACCATAGAAACACTCAGCTCTGAAGCTGCCATTGAATAAAAATTAATTTCAAATCCCTAATAACTAAACAGACCCAAAGGACAAATTAACAAAACTCCATCAAGCCTCTCAATACCCCAGCCCCACCTGTCACAACGACAATATCTAATCCATTCATCAACATTCTTAATCTTAAAATGCTCAACACTTTTCAGAAAAAAAAAACTTTTCGTCTCATTTACTCAATCAAAAATGAAAGACGCAAATGAATTTACGAGCGCCGCTGTCAATTATTCAAAATAGAACCGAAAATTTTTATTTTATTCTACCACATTTTATGCCACTGAGACGTATTGTAACTAAAAATAAAACTTTCATCTCATTTTCATTATTAATATTCACAATACGATTTGTTAAAATTACTCGTGTTATTGCTGACTTACTCACTTACACTCGTTTCCCCCCTTCATCTTATTCTTTGACACTCATTCTTGTCAATAATGTCAAAGATGTGAAGGAATAAGAAGGAAAAAATATGTGTTTTTTAAGTCATCAATCTTTTTTGTGCAAAAGAAGCGAAGAAAAAACATTAAAAGTAGATTTTGTGGCTTTGAGTTCCACTTTTGCTTTAAGTTTTGAATGTGGTTTTATTGTGAGTGAGGTTAGGAGCAGTTTGGGAGTTTTAGCCATTTTAGAGGCTGTTTTTATTAGGAATTCTAATTGAGTTAAGTCGATGCCATCTTTTTTAGACTAGGAAACTGATTTTCATTGAGAATTGATGGTAAATTAAAGAGAATTTCAAGTTTTAAAGCTAAATACGGAGAAAATTCATCATTGACTTTGGAACATTTATGAGGTTTTTGACTATTTTAAACTAAAATTGACAGTTAAAACTAAAAAATCTCAAGAATTTTGATTACAACGATTTTTAAAAGATTTAATTCAAATTAACTCCAAAAAAAGCGCTTTAACCACACATCACCATTAAAATTTCCTTACTCATTCTTCATTACACCTCTCCTTCATCCACATAAAGCAAAATCGCTGCAAAAAAATAAAAGAAATTTAAATTAATGATCCCATAATTTCATTTTTTTTTCTCCTTTATTATTTTGTGGCTTCCTTCAACTAAGAAAGAAAACCTTCCATTTTTACAGCTTCCGCGACTTAAATCTGTCAAATGTCTTGACAACAATGATGTTTTCACCAGGTAATAAAGACTTTTTTTTACTTCTCCTCACTCTCATTTCTACTACGTGGCGACTATAAATTATCTTAATTCATTTCATTCAAAAATTTCTTACCGCAGGGATTGGATGTGGATGAGGAATGGATGTGAATGGAATGGATGTGAGAGAGATTTACGAGAAAGAAAATCGGGAACAGAAGATTTATTGGCGTGAGATCTTACAGCGAAAAAGTGATTTTGAGTATAATGCAATGAGTTTGATAGCGGTAATGTAAAATGTTATGCTGTGATGCATATTGGAGGCAGATCTTGTTGGAAGTTGATCAAAAGACGGACAGAATTGATTATATGTAAGAATTTTTTCAAATACATTGTAACAGTGACCGACACCATGACTGACTGAATGTCAAACTTACTTCCTTACTTCGCTGGCTGTACAGATCAACTGTGATCCATAGCCTCCCTCAGATGACGCCTAAAGTCGGCTTTATCGCAGGGTTTCGTCTGCCAATTACCAATACCAAATGCAAACTCCGAAGAACTCCTAAAAGGAAGCTTTCGATAAAGACAGCATTGCATTTGATATTGGCAATTAGCAGAGGCGGTAGCCGGCGACAGAACCAGCTTTAGGCGACATCTGAGGGAGGTCAGATGTCTGTCTTTATCGACAGTTTCCTTCCAGGTGTTCCATACTGAATGTCATGGTCCTTAGTAATAAGAAGCAATATTGCCAACCTAGTACGGCAACCCTAAGACCGAATTTTGGACCATTTAACCAATAACAAGCTTCCAAAATCCCATACAATACCATAACCCACTAAATATACCATTCATACAGCTCATGGATAGAATATTCAAAAATAAACATTAAAGATAGCCAGAATTTCCTATTTCCAAAATTTTCTTATCACAATCATCCTCAACAACAGCAGCAGCCGCAAGAGTAATGTCATCAGTTCACAAAAAATATTAAATTACAGCAAAGTCTCGTGCGCACGAGGACATCAATTTAAGGTTTTCCGTATTGTCACCGAAAGAAATAAGAAGAAAAAAAATGAAAGATATACGATTTTGTGATTTTAAAGTCAAAGGGGGTAGCTGTTACCCTCCATATGAAAATGATTCCTTCTCGCCTGTACCGTATTGGTTATTAATACTAGTGCAATGCGTGTGCAGTCGATAACGATCAACAAACACGTGCTGCTGTCGAAAAATCGGAGAATGAATATGAATTGTTGCATTTTGGGGTTTCCTTGAATCTAAAATTAGAAAAAAATATTTTATGGACCATCAGCAGTACTGAAGACTCACAAGAGAGACATGAATGAACCATTTCCTGCTCACCCAATTAATTTTCAATTTGTTTTTGTTGTTAATTGAAACGTAAAAATAAGAATTTTTACTTCTTCGAAAAATGGAAATAGTTAACACCATATTAACCACAAATGTATCATTAATCCTAATCGTAAGGAATATTTTGTTTGAGTTTGAGTTGTTCGGAGTTAATTTTTCTTCATCTATTTTTGAAACCTGAGGGCTCTTGTACTAGGAAGAGGGATTCGTTGAAATAAGTTGGTTAGTGCCACAAATTTTCAAGTTTTTCGATATTCTCTCAAATTGCATTCAATTGCATGCAACAAAATCTTTCAAGTTGCATGAAATTCTCTCAAGTTGTAAAAAAATCCTCTCAAGTTGCATAAAATCCTCTCAAGTTGCATGAAATTCTCTCAATTTGAATGAAATCCTCTCAAGTTGCATACAATTCTCTCAAGTTGCATACAATCCTCTCAAGTTGCATGAAATCATCTCAAGTTGATCAAAATGTTCTCAAGTTGAACAAAATTCTTTCAAGTTGAAAAAAATCCCCTCAAGTTGCATAAAATTTTCTTAAGTTGCATTAAATCTCTTCAAGTTACATGATATCATCTCAAGTTGCATACAATCCTCTAAAGTTGTATAAAATTCTCTCAAGTTGCATGAAATTCTCTCAAGTTTTTTAAAAATTCTCTCAAGTTGCATTAAATTCTCTCAAGTTGATCAAATTCATTTCAAGTTGATCAAATTCTCCTCAAGTTGCTTCAATTCTTACAACCTTCACTAAACACACCAAGCACTAAAACTATAAATATCACCTAAGTAATCGCATGCATAAGATGAATATATTTCCTATTTTCATTGATGATTCCCTTAAAATTTATGTTTAAAGCATGTTAGAGATTTAGAGACATAACAAACAATAAGAACCATACTAAGAATATATCTTTTTTATGCCTTGTTCAACAATTATCTATGCTTAATTCATTAATGTGTGCATCTTACATAAGAGAGATGATGGAGATGTAAAATAACTTGAACAATTTATTGCATCTCCTATATCTGATTTTTATTTTATCTTAATGTTATGTGTAGTTTAGGATTTTTGTGCATGTAAGTGAGTGCTTTTAAGAGTGAAGGAACGACACAATGAGGGATGATAGAAATTCCTTCGAGACAAACAATTTGTTATAAGTACCCTTTATTCAGAATAACTTAAAAATCAAACGCAATGCAGTCACAAAAAAAAAAGAGTCATAAAAACTTCACTATCAATGCTATCGTGTCGAATTGAATTATCATCGAGAGAGTCAAAAACAAATTTTTTTGTGAACGACGAAAAGAAGTGTGGCTTTAATGAGTCCAACAATAAAAATCTTCAAAATTCCTTTCGGAATATCATTGAGGGATATTTGTTGTCGGACCAGTACAAAAAAAAAAAAAATTGAGAAAAAGAACTTGAATCAAGTTATATGGCGTTATAATTTTGTTTCTTATGGACGAACAAAAATGAAACAACAACAAACGAATGGAACCGACGTAAACAATGTATGATAAGTTTGGGAATTGAGATGAGGAGGTGGAGCTGTAAAACGCATTTTTTTTGGGGTAACTTGAGAGGTTTTGTTGCATCTTGAAAGAATTTTGTGCAACTTGAGTGAGTTTTGTACAACTTGAGAGAGTTTTGTGCAACTTGAGAGAGTTTTGTGCAACTTGAGAGTGTATTGTGCAACTTGAGAGAGTTTTGTGCAACTTGATAGATTATTGTGTAACTTGAGTGAGTTTTGAGCAACTTGTGAGAATATTGTGCAACTGGAGAGAGTTTTGTGAAACTTGAGGAAGTTTTGTGCAACTTGAGAGAGATTTAAGCCACTTGAGAGAGTTTTGAGCAACTTGAGAGAGTCTTGTGCAACTTAAGAGAGTTTTGTGCAACTTGAGAGAGTTTTGTGCAACTTGAGGAAGTTTTGTGCAACTTGAGAGAGTTTTGAGCAACTTGAAAGAGTCTTGTGCAACTTAAGAGAGTTTTGTGCAACTTGAGAGAATTATGTGCAACTTGAATGAGCTTTGTGCAACTTGAGAGAGTATTGTGCAACTTGAGAGAGTTTTTTTTTTGCAGGACATCCAGACAAACGAACATTCACTTCCTAACCTCAAAATTCAGCGTAACTACTCAAAGATGCGTTTCGAACTAACAGAATACATAACAACTACAAAAAAAAAATTATAATAATATGCTTATGCAGTAAATAACAAGACTGCAAGAGACGGATGTGTTTCACACAGGCTACAATTATCAAATTCACATTTACGTGTGAATCGATCCCGAAAAAAAAAAAACAAAAAACAGAATAGAGTTGAAAAACATATATCGAGAGAAGAATAACACATAAAAAAACTGTTGTAAATGAGTGTATGATGAGCAGCATAAACAATTTAGCGGTTCGTTGTGTTATGTTGTTTTATGCTTTGTATATTTTCTTAGTTTTTTTGTTCTTCTTCTTTATTCACGATTGAGTTTTTATGACTATTTATGAAATTTATCTCTTAATTTTTCATAAGTTTTCTTAATAGACCAAAATGTGAGAACTTTTTTTGGATAGAAAGGATTGAGAAATTATTTGATTATAGAGGTTTATGGGTCAGTTAAAATTAATGAAGGTATCAATGCAGCAATCATAGAATTTTTCCTAATTGTTATGTTTATAGTGTATCGAATTGTCCTTAGAAATTTATAAACATGTTTTTGGATCAATAGGATTAGAAATCAAAGGATATCAGCAGGAATAATTTTTTAATTTTTGAAATAGATGTGAATATCAATGTGAAGTCTAAATAGGAACAATATTGAGGTAATGTGAATGAAAATATTGAAACAAAAATGTTATTGAGATTTTTGATGCTATTGTACATGTTAAGGATGTAATAACTCAGTGAATAGTGTTCAATAATGTTCAAATAATGAACTTACTCAATGATTTTTACTGTAGATAGAGTGGATTGTTTCGAAAATATTCACACAATTCATTAAAAGCTGCTCATAATAACTAAAGCCTATTTTTAAAAGACAATGTAATTCTTTAAAAATCTATTGATCAATTCTGTTCAGAGTTACTGTACAAAACATTCAAAATTTTCTAGTTTCGCCATATTACGTAATGCATAGATAAAGTAAAGAAGATCAACATTTATTAACTTAATCTGCTGGCCGTATGGATCTGCTGTGATCAGTGACCTCTCTAAATTGACGCCTTAAATTTTCTCTATCTCAACTCTTTTGCTTGCTGCCCTTTGCCAATAGCCAATACTAAGAGCTACACTGTCATGTAAGATCAATACATTTTGAAAATTGAACAATTGAGGATCAAAGAATTCCTAATAAAAGAATCATTACTGCTGCTATTATTACTGATAGCAAAAGGTTCTGATTCCACGCAAATTTGTAGGTTTACTAAGAGCAAGAAATCTCGAGATAGACCAAAGAGCTCATGGAATTACTATGTAAGCAACGATACAAAAGTACTGGGGATTAGAAACTGGCAGAAATTATCTAAGTCTAACATCTGACGAGCTTTAAAGGCGGCAATGAGCCTCGTTCGCCTTCTCAAAGGAAGAAGAGGAAGACTAAGTAAAAGAGGTCAGGCGCACCTTACTCTTTAAACAATCATTGTCCACGAAAAGCCCTAGCACAGTTCTGGATCTCAATGATCTGAATAACTGAAGGTTTAAATGTTAATTTAAAATAGAACAATAATTGAATTCTTTATTTTTCAAGATTTTTTCTCAAAAATCTCTTGCTTTTCATCCTCAAATGATGCAATATCGGACATTTCTGATTAAAATGCACAAAAAAAATATATATATATTTAAAATTCTCACTAAAATTTATCATATTACAAAAGCTTTATTTTAATCTACTCTACTTTTCAAACAAGAATTTTTTAATGAACTTTATGAATATTCTTTTGAATTATCCTTTGGATAAAACATTTAAAAAATTAATGCAAAATTACTTCACAAAGAGAATAATTCATAAACTTTATTAACAAAAAGTGCAGGTTTTTAGTTTTATTTCAATTTTCAAATGGATTTTTGAACATTCGTTGGTTTTAGGTGACATCTGAGGGATGTCATTGATCACAATTGATCTGCACGGCAAGCGAAGTAAGTAAGTATTTTGGGACATTAAAATTTTTAAATTTAAAATTGTTTTAAACAAATTAAAAATTTGAGCAAAAATGATCAAAAAAGTATCAAAATTCATCGATCAGTTCCGCACGCTCAATTTAAAATAAATAAATTAATTCAAATTTTTAAAAATTTAAAAAATAAATTCTAAATCTACAAAAAAAAAAACTATCCAAAATACATCACTAAATCAACATGATTTATGTCCAACAAGCACTCAAAATTCATTTTTTATCCCAGTTCCTGTTTTTATATTTATTTCAATTGAAAATTCACACTTTTAATAATTCCATGACTATATTTCCTTAATATATGCATTTCATATCTCTATAAATAGAAAGAATATATAAAATATGGATGAGGAGACATAATTTCATTAAAGCGTAAATTTTTCAATCAATTTTTCCATACATACATTTATAATTTTTCAATTATCCACGGATTAATGGAAAAAACAACAGTCAGTCAGCTCAACAAAGAAGAATAAAAAAATTTTTATTTCCACTTCATGTTATTTTCCACTAAGTATGTTCATATATGTAAATTATTATAATTAAATAATTTAATGACTGTAAATGGAAAGAGAATTGTACAAAAAATATATATAATATCGAGAGCATACATACATTGTTGCAAGTTGGTGACTACGTAAGTAGCTATTAGAAATTTATAGAAAAAATAGAAAATTGAAATTGTGAATAGAAGAAACAGGAAATGGGAAGGGAAGATTTTTTTTAGCATTATTTTTATGATGTCGCTAGGAATTGAATGAAATGGGGTTGTGTTAGTATGTTAATGTGTCATTCAAGGGATCGTTTCTGGGGTTTAGACATATTTTTTTAGGATGAGTAGCCAGGGATCATCCAAAAAATTGACCTTAAGGTTCAATCTTCCTATTTTATGAATTTAATTCAGCATTTTTAAATATTAAAACTTGGCATTTTTATGATGTGCTATTAAAAACTATGCATCTCTCAACAATTGAGTTTTGAATCATTTGTATTGAAATAGGAGCATTGCAACCACGGGAGTAGTTCAGCAATAGTTTGGAATGCTTTGGATCTTCACTATTTAATCAGATATTAGAGCATTATAGCTTATACGATTCCGAAACAATACTTTATGTTACACATAAGTTAAAGCTATGTGTAGCACCAGTGTTCTTTACCAGTGGTGGGCAATCTGTGTGCCGCGAAACACTATTTTGCCCTCAAAAATTGTTGAAAATTCCATTAACAGTAGGCTTTCTGCGGTTTTAGTCTTACCACTAAGGGGCCGTTCACTTATTACGTTACGTAAAAAAACTAATTTCTAGACCCCCCTCCCCCCCTTGTTACAAAATGTCGTTACAAAAAAAAGTTTTTGATTGAGGCTGTTACAAAATCCTAGACCCCCCCTCCCCCTAAAAAGCGAACGTAATAAGTGAACGGCCCCTAAGGTATACCGCGAAAAATGAAAGGTTGCTATCCACTGATCTACACTATAGATATGAATTTTACAGCTATGAATCTTATAGCTTGTCATCTTTCTGCGTCATAAAGCTATACACCTTACAAATTTGAGACTGAATCTACAAAATTTGTTTTAAACTCGAATTTTGTATGAAAAAGTCGACCCAATTAGATACAAAATTTAAATCGACATCGAGATCTGGTCTGTTTTAAAATCAGAAATAATTTCCAATTTTTCATGAATTTTACTTCCTCTTCCCATCAATATTCTGTCTCCTCAACCAAAAATTATGCCAAAAAACTAAGAAAAATTTTCATCACAAAGAAATTTTCTCCAATCATGCGACAAAAAAATATAAAATAAAAATTCTTCCTCATCTAGAAAAGAACATTTCGATTAGTTGAGCTGGAAAACATGAAAATTGAATTCATTGCGTTTGTTATTTATGGCACAATGCAAGGGGTGACTTTTCTATATGTTACAGTAGAAGATTCATGCATCGCATGTTGCTGCCTCTTTTTTTGTTGGTTGGTGATGAGTAAGAACGCACATCGCATAAAATGTTTAGTAAAGCTGATGATTGAATTTGTCATCAGCGATATTTTTGGGATAAAAAAGAAGGGGGAATGAGTGCATTATCAATTGAGGGAATCGACGATGAGAGATTGAATAAATATTGTGAAGAAATTTGAAGATTCTTAAAATTCTAGCTCCAAACTGTCAAAATTACAACAATTTTTCAAACTTTCCCAGCTAAAAACCTCTTCAACATCATTCAGAGTAGAACGCAAAAAGAAGCAACACAGCAAGTGAAGAGATAAACATAAAAAAAATTTCAATTATTCACAATGTTGCAATCAGCATACATTTTTGAGAGCATAAATTTAAAACGGAGACAATACAGAATGATATTATGTCGCTTCAACATGATGCGCTTTATATTGTTCAATGAATTGTGTTATGTGATCGCATAGGAATAGGGATGATCCTGTTTTTTTAAGGATGTGAGGTGTGTGAAAGTGTTAGAATGAAGTTGAGGGTTAATTTTGTCAGACTGTCTATTGAATTCTGAATTTTAAATCCCAAAGATTTGCTTGACATAGTCCATAGTTTACCAAATCTATGCGTCACTCAGTACATTCATTATAAAAGCTATGCGTCATTCAGTCCATAAATTGTAACATCTATAAGTTGTTCAATCCATGCGTTACTTTAACTCAGTCATCTATTCCATGCATTAGTGAAGCTATGCGTTACTAATTCATGCGTTCTTAAAGCTGTGTATTCTTCAGTACATGTATTTATGAAGCCATGCGTTATTCAATCATACATCCTTCAGTCCATAAATAAATCAAACTATATGTCACTCAGAGGCCGTGGATCATAGTTGTCCATATATTACTATAAAGCTACATTCATGCAGTTAGTAGCTATGCATCCTTCAGTAAATGCATAAATCAAGCTACATGTCACTCATTTCGTGCGTTAATAAAGCTATGCGTCATTCATTATATGAGTTTTTTACGGCTGTGCGTTACTCATTATATTAGCTACTAAAATTATGCTTCGTCACTAAGTTCATGCGTTAACAAAGCTATGCGTTATTCAAGCTTTGCATCACTGAATCCATGCGTTAATGGAACTATGCGTCACTCAGTCCATACGGTACTAAAGCTATACGTCACTTAACCCATGCGTTGTTAAATGTTGTGTCACTAAGTTTCAAACTCTGAATCACACTTTCAACGATATTAGACTTGTTTCCCTAAATTGTCGTTGATGATTGTGATTTATATGACTTATCTACTTTTCTCTTATCCACTCTCTGTCCTTACTTCCCTTTCTCCTATGTACACAACAAGCATTATGACACACAACACAAAAAATAAACACCGCGAAGTTATTTTGATAGCTGCGCAATTGCCAGTCACCTATTGTAATGTAAATTTGTACATCTTTAATCTTCCTTTCCATTCGATTTATATTTATTTTTTATAAAAAAATTCTGTTGACGTTGTTGCTGTTGTTGTTGTTATTGTGTCGGAATAAAGAAGAATTAAAACATATATAATTCAATTACATGTTAGTTTAAATTTAATGTAAATGTTTGAAATTGTTTGTGACAATGAGTAATATAAAGGAACAGAATAAACATCAAAGGCTTTTTTTTTACTATGCTAAAGAGATAGAAAGACCGCTAGAAGTGAGACCAATAACGACAAATTTATGAAACATTTTCGAGGCATGTGCCATGAGACAAGTTGGGGAATTTTTGATGGGGGGATTTGAGCGTGGTTATCTCAATTGGTTGGGCATGCCCATCATTTTGAAATTTTAATTAAATTTTAAAATTCAAGTAGAAAAGTCACTTGTAGATTAGGAATAAAGCGCATTTTACAGATTTTCAGAATAAATCCTCTTCAGTTTGACACTTCTTATTAACTTTTACTGCCGAATCTCAAATTTATCAAAAATTCAAGTAAGAAAGTCACTGGTAGGTTATGAATAAAGCGCTTTTTTGAATTTTTTAGCTTTATTTTTTGAATTCTTCTTAATCATTAGTAATGCAGCATCTTATTGAAATCATATCAATTTCCTAAATTGAATTAATCAAATTTTCCAAAAATCCAAGTAAAAAAGTCACCACACAACATTACATAAAGCGCATTTCATCAACCTCTGACTTCAATCTACAGAAAATTCACTTAATTCCTAAAAACGCCCTAATTAATTCACATCGTTGACAATATTTTCATCTCCATTTCAGAAAAATATTTATTCACTTTACTGCATTTTCTCTCCTTTTTGTAAAATAATAAAGCAACTTTTATAATTTCACATTTAAAAAATAATAAAATGAAAAATTAAATGTGAAAGATGACTCGATATGCTTTTTTGCATTTATTCAGCATCTCTTCCACATCTTTCGTCGCATTATGTGTCGCTGAGCTAAAGAACACATTATAAACATGTGACTGATGAAAGCAAGATAGAGACTCGCAGTGAGACATGCCAAGCACATGAAAAATAAAACATGATGGATGGATCACAGAACTGAATTATTTTTGATCGACTAGCATGTATCTTAAAGACATTCGATGAACATGTGCGATGTGTACAAATAACTATAACATCGAATCGTCATCGCCAAAAGGGATTTTTCTCAATTTTTCTTTTCATTCACATATTACATGCTGTATAGATTATATTCTCATATCATGTATGAGATGATATCATTAAACAATTGTAGGTCTTGCTGACTGAACATGATCCATTAACATTTCTCTTCTGTTTTCTGTTCTGTTCTGTTTCTACAGCTTTTTTGGCATGTTATGTGAAGTGAAAAGGCAATGACTTGATGTTGAAATTCAGAACATCGATTTGTGCTTTACAAATGTGTATTTTGAGTTGGTTGATAGGGGTTTTGATGGATCGAAGCAAGATCGAAGTTGGGAAGGGTTTGATGATGTCTTTTGGTTCTGCGTTTTGAGCATTGTTGGTCCTAATCTGCAGGATTGAGCATGTTAAATGCAGGAAATGCTTGCCTTAGATTGCTGATCTAACCCTAGCTTAGAGTGGTTATTAACGTGCGATTCTATACCAAAATTGTTTATGTTTTGGCATTTTGGATCTCTTTAAACCTGGAAATGTCGCTTTGGGGTAATCTTGACCGTGAACCATCAATGCTGTCACATAGTTTGTCCACTTTTGAGCAATCGTGTTTTGTATGCCATTTTTGACCGAATATTCATAGAATTCTAACATAGTGAGTCATTTTGAATCAACAACCCCCAAAAACTCGTCCACAACTCTCCACTATTGCTCCAAATATTCCCAAAACCCCGCTAATCCAATCAACCGACCCCCCAAACCCCTAAAAAAAACCAAAAAAAAAAAACATTTTCTCGTCACATTGTAAAGTATCATAAATAAATAAAATGAAATCAGATCAAAATTGGATTTAATGTGATAGCATCGCGTTTCGCATTTTTCTTCCTTCATTTCCTTTTTCTTCATAGCAATAAGAGTAGGAATCAAGCAACAGAAGAAAATAGTATTGGCAAATATCCCTCGTCTTTAGAATTTCAAATCGACAAAATAAGATGAATTTGGAGAAGTCGAAATGGAAAAAGAACATCATGTACTATGATGACTGAACTGGGGGGATTGTTTTTAAGTCAAATAAAAATCGGAACATTGTGCTGCTTTCGAGAAAAAAAAAAAAGAAATCGTTTGGCTTTATCGTTTGGAGTTTGTAAACATGTCGTGAATACTAATAGCAACATTTTCAACAGGATGATGCCGGATGGAAGGCGAAGGAGATGTAAGAATATGTTTTTAAAGAGAGGCGATACGTTTTTTGAGGAAATGCGGTAATGTTTGAAGTTTGTCTGGTTTAGAAAGGAGTCGAAGATGTCAAAGGGGTTGCATTTTGTCTTCGGCGAACCTGAAGAGTCATATTAGGTCGTCAAAAGGCGTAGGATTAGGTCGAGAATGGTCAAAAGACGAAGGATTCGGTCTTGAATAGTCAAAAGGTGTAGGATTTGGTCTAGAATGGTCATAAGTCGAGCTGAGTTAGCTTCTATTGTTGAAAATGATCGTTTGATCGAGGATGGTTTGGTATTTTGTTATGAATGATCAAAACTCGTACATAACACTCAATTTTTGATTGGAATGGTCCAAAATCATACAAACTGCAGGACCATTGTTAGCAATAGTCGAAATTAGTACACAGCACATAGAATTGGGTAAAAATGGTCAAAATTCGTGACTTATTTACGATTATTGTCCATAAATAGCTACAAACTCTCTAAACCAATGCTGTCCTCAAATCAACACAATCTGCGCAACTTCTGACCATCCATAAGCACCCTTCATACAACCCTCAACTCACAATGCCTTCCCTACTTACTTCCGTCGAGTTAGAAAAAATCTTATTGCATTATGGAAAACCAATAATACAAATCTAAGGAATTTGAAAGTCTATAACGCGAATTACGTGACTTTTGTTTGCCTAATGATACCTTCCTTCCTTTCATTCCATTCCAGCTTTTTATTTTCTTCAACATCTCGCTTTCTGTACACACATTCTCCATGTCTTTTGTGCTGTGTACATTATATTACATCTACATAGCGGTAAAATACATTGAATCCGTTTTTTTTTTTTTCATCTACTCTCTTTTAAAATGAAATTGCTGACATTTTTCATTCCGTAGACAATTTTAAGATTGCTAAGCTTCAGTCATCTCGCAAATACATCATGTGATGATGTTGGGGTAAGTGATATGGAAGCAAGTAAAGACTCTGATGTTGTTTATGCAAATAGAATGAAGATAAATTTTTGGGGGATTTTCGGGGTGCTGGATGAGGACCAGAATTTTTATTTGGGAATGGATGGAGATTGTACAATAGAAGGGAATGTCCAAAAGAGCTTGTGTTGTGCTTTTAGAAAGCTTGAAAAGGAGAGTGGTCAAGGGATGTGTGAGTTCATGTTGTTAAGGAAAGTAAACTGGATATATGTTGTCATATAATGTAGATAGACATGAGATTGATCCTAATTACTAATGCTCCTTCCAAGTGATATCTTGCCTTGTTCAAAATCAGAGTAGACAATACTCCGGTATGTTCGAACTCCACAAATTCAAGATTCCATCAAAATTGAATTCTGGTATTACATTGGAACTTACGGTCATTGAACAAGGCTGTTGACACAGTATTGTACTCGACAGTACAGGTAAGCGATTACTCTAACTTCTGACGCTAACTAGGTTAAGAAAGACTATTGATCACAACTGATCTGAATCGAGAGTACGCTACTATTTGCTCTCAATATGTTATCTAAAACACATGCATCAGATTAAGACTTATTCAAATTTTAATCCAGTATATGTAACAGAAATTGACGAATCTAAGTCACTACTTACTACCTACTCCAAAATGCTAAACTCTCATATCACCGCATTCCTACTTTCTCGAAAAATCTACTTAAAATATAAATTTAAAAAAATCCAATATCCTCCAGCATCTCTGACAGCCAAAAATAGAAATTCCGCAACAATTCCCTGTCCACCTCCACCTCCACAGCAAGCTCAACAGTCCCCCCTGACTTTCCCGACATAATAGATTTCTATTTTGTATATGTCCTACAAATAACAAATCACATGGACGAGATGTATAATAAAATCACCTTAACTTGACAGCTCAATCGACCCATATTATTTTTCTTTCACTCCTCACTTTCGATCTCGGTCTCCTCCGCAAAAAAATAAAGCAGTGAACGGATCACTCGTAGTCGTCTGACATTTCAAAAAAAAAAAAAAAGTTAATTGATTGATAACTTTATTCTTTCATAGACGGTACAAACGGCCTTTTGTTTCACTTACTTTCTCAATGGCATTTGACATTTTATTTTATTTTTATGTACACAAGCATATATCCACAAAATTTTTCATGTGATTTATGTTACTCTGGACTTTTTCATGTCCTATTCAGTTTCAATTTCAATAGAAAAAAAATTTTTCAACTTCTCTTCTTCATTTTCTTCTTTTATCTTTTCGCTCACTCGCAGTGGCACTCAATCGTCAAACAATTCGATGTGTTAAGAATGACGAAGAAAAATAGGAAAGAAAAAAAATTTGTTTGTTTGTTGTTGGCTCATCGTGTCTCGGCAGAAGAAAATAAAATATAAAAAAAAAGTGAAAATTCTCATTTTTCTCAATCCACTTAAGTGCCACTGTATGATGGAATGAGAATTGAAGTTTGAGGACGGTTGTGGGGATTGAGTTAATGGAGCGAATTTTATTCGATTTGATGACATTATTTTTGAAAATAGATACAGAATTTTGATGAACTTTAAATGGTGAGTGAATTCACTGAATGTCTTATTTGAGGATACTATGTTTTAGGACAGCAATAGATCATTGAATGTCTGATCATCGTGCAAACAGAGAATTTGGACAAAACCAGCAATAGAGTCAGGTGGAAGGCCTTTTGGTCACCTAAGCTCCACACCCGAGACACAAAGAGCATGCTCATGAGTATGCTTACAAAATTGAGTATGCTCTAATAAATTATTTAGTACACTCATGTGCACATTATGAATTTTCAATCCCGATCCCGACTTTTGAAATTTTCGGTATCCCGGAATTTTTTGGGATCGGGAAATCCCTGGGAATCCCGATCCTGATCCCGATGACGAGAAAGCATAGTGCACACGTATTTAGGTGAGTATGCTCAATTTCTGTTAGAGACATATGAACATGGTTGCAGTAATTAAGGAAGTGAGATCATTGGATGTATAATAAATTGCTTAACTTACCTTTTTTGATGATTTTTTGACAAAATTTTTTGATTTCTTTATTTACCCGTTGTTTCTTGGTGATTTAAGTTCCCTCTTATGATGTCTTGATTATTTATATACTTGAATAGATTTTTCACAACTTTTTGTACACTATTATGCTATATTTCACTATAAAAATCACTATTTTATTTTCACTAAAAAGTCACATTTTCTTAAAACCGTACAATTTTTTATTCGCGTCATTTCAGAACCAAACAAATGTTTCGCATCAATTTAACATTTGAAAAAAAAAACCGTTAACATCTAATTCTTCTCTTAATTCCTTAAAATTGAATCTACTGACTAGTTAGTAGAGCTCGTGGAAGACCGAAGAACTCTTGGAAGGAAGCTGTCGATAGAGACAGCATTGCATTTGGTATTGGCAATTAACAGGCGGAAAACAACGATGAAATCAGCTTTAGGCGACATCTGAGGGAGGCCATAGATCGTAATTGATCTGTACTGTCATCGAAATAAGTAAGACTAGTTAGTAGACATCAAATGACCACTTAATCGCCAAACTGCATCAACATCCCAAGCACCAGCCCTAAAAAATCCAGCACACAAGAAAAATTGTTTCAAGAAAAAAAGGAAATCGAATGTGATTTGTTCAAAAATAGACTACATGCATATGAGATGCTCGTGTAAAAACAAGATGAGTTGAAAAAAAAATAAAAAAACAAACAAAATTAATGTCTAAAGATTCAATTTAGTGCCCCTGGTGTAAGTGTTAATCGGAATTTCAAAACATATGTCACTATCATTTTAATCTATTCATAATTCAAGATGACTTGGAATAGGTCCCATGGATGGAATTTAATCAATGTTACTAACAAGAATATGTTTTTTAATGTCGTGTAAAATTAAAGGAAAATTTATATTTTGTGTAGGCTGGGAAATGAAATTTTTTATGTGAAAAATATTTTCATTCTAAATGTATTTTCACTGTGATGGATCAAAGGGTTATAAAAACAGATTTTCAATGAGTCTGAGAATAATTTGATGTATGGCAATGAAGTTCAGGAATGTCTCGGTAAAATTCATTAGAAATTTTTAAATCCATTAATCAACCTTTTGGCATGTAACTTAATGGATATTTTTTTGTAGATTTGTTTTTGAATTTTTGACATTTTTGGAGCTAATTTTCCAAATTAAATTGAGTTAAGATGTCCACTTAATGGCCATTTGCATTTTTCCCATTTTTGGGATTTTGGGGTCCTAAAAAATTATCCCATTGGTCGGGATAAATATTTTTGGATTTTTGGGGGTACTCAAAAATTATTTTGAAGGTACTTAAAGTTGGAAAGTCACAAAGTTGCTCTGACAGCTAACAGCTTGTTGAATTTACAGTCTAATATCATTAAAGTCACAAAACTCTTTGACTTATGCAAATTCCATCTTAATATTCCACTCAATCTTCGCAACTTTTTTCAAAAAATACTTAAAATAAATCTTCGAATAAGGCACAAAACATTGCCAACATCACATTTTATTTACGATACGCGATAACATAGATTATTGTGTAATTGCCAATCTTAAAATCCTTTTTAAATCTCACTTTATTTCCTCTCATTCCACTTTAAATCACGCACCAAAAATCAATGCTCAAGAGCCTATATATCAACAATAAAAAATGTAAAATCATGAACTGCAACAAAAAAAAAGTTCTTGTTAACATAAGCAATAAACCTTTAACCTAATGACCCATTTAACTCTGACTGCCTCTTATGATTCTCACTCGTTTCAGCTCCAACACCCCCATCGAAAAAATCTCTTAATATTCATTCAATGACGCCACATTGCAGCATTGGAAATAGAAAATGAAAATCCACATTTTGGTAAGGAAATCGAAAAATCCTGTCACAAACTTCAATAAATAAATAAAATGGCTTTTTTTTTATCGATGAAATTGGATTTAATGCGATAACTTTGGAAATAAATTTTTTTTCTTTTCGCAGCTATTTCATTTGAATATTGAGAGGCTGACTGCGGTTGTTTTGGATGTATTGGAGATTTTAATAAGATATTTTACGACGCAAGCATTATTGAAGTTTGAAACATGTTCCGAATATTATTTTGATAAGAATCTGCTCAACAAAACCTTGTGACAGGGCATAAAAGTGAAATTTATTTGCTTTACTAGTGACTACAATCAGGAATTTTAAATCAGTATAAAGTGCCATTCTCGTACGTAAAATGCACTCAAAATTGATTTTTGAAAAGATGATAAGTGGCACACTTTGTAGAACAATAGGAGAATTACATGCGGATAAAATGATTTATTCTACCGTCATAGATGGAAATAAGAGAGGAAATCAGTTTGATGTTGAATAAAATGAGTTATGATGGAGGTAATGAGCGCAGTTGTATTGTTTAAGGATTGCTTAATGGATGGTGAAACGGAAGGAGGAGTGGATATGGAGAGTTGAAGGTAGATATTGATTTAAATCATATTTTTGTAGTTTGACGTCTATTTGTGCTGGATATAATCAATAATACAGCAAGCTAGTGACATATAGAAGGCATAAGTATGGAATGAACTCAAAAGCAGAGTTGGCAGGGAGTCCGGACTCCAAAAGACCAAAAGAGCGTCTCCCAAGGGTCAGATACTCAGACACTATATTTGCTGTACTTACTGTACAGTACTGTACTTACTACACTTGCTGTACTTGCTGTACTTGCTGTACTTACTGTACTTACTGTACTTACTGTACTTACTGTTCTTACTGTACTTACTGTACTTACTGTACTTACTGTACTTACTGTACTTACTGTACTTACTGTACTTGCTGTACTTACTGTACTTACTGTACTTACTGTACTTACTGTACTTACTGTACTTACTGTACTTACTGTACTTATTGTACTTACTGTACTTACTGTACTTACTGCACTTGCTGTACTTACTGTACTTACTGTACTTTTGGAGCGTCTAACCCTTGGCGTCTCCACTATGATGCCTACCAACTCTGTTCAAGAGTATTACTGAATAAAGCAAGTTTACTTCTTATTTCCTTGGCTAGGGCGCATGTAGGCTCATTGTCACGAAGACAACGTCTAAAGCCGGTTATATCCTTCGAGAACTTCTGCCAATTCGGAACGTTCAGGCATCCAATCCAGTAATTCTTTGGAACGCTGAATAAAGAGCACTAAAATATTTAAATTTATGTCCTTTCAAGGGCACCTTCATATGAATATCGGACAATTCATTGCGGCCATTTCACATTATCAACACAAAACTCATAAAATATTATTTCACACATAAAAAATTGCATCATTAATTCACCAAAAGCTATTAAAATCATTTACACAATACAGACATTTCGAACAAATCAGCCATCCTACATCCCTCATAACTATGCTAACATAAAAACAGAAAAATAATTGGAATTTTTCTGTGTAATTCTTTGTTTCATTAAAAAGATAAAAAATCATTGAAAAAAATCTATAAATTTCCATAAATATTTTTTTTTTGTCGCATGAGATGATCATTAAATCATCTATTGTTCAAAATGCGAGGGTTCTTAATGTCGTTGATTGGAATCGACATGCACAAAAAAATAGAATATCGAGTGAAAGAAGAAATGAGAAAATATTGTGCAATGCATCAATTACGCAATGCTCTAATGACGAATACAGGGATTAAGGAAGTGCATTGTGTATTTTTTTAGTTACAGATAGCAATCTATGAATTTTTTTTGTTTGTTTGAAGGTCCATATGAGTTGTGCATCATGTAAGTTATTGAGATAGTTTTTAGCTGATAAATTTGGTACGAATGAGTCAATATGGTGATGAAATGGCTTAGTGTCCGGTTGAGAGAAAGTTAATTATTAAGTATGAACCAAAGTTGTAAAACAGGCACCTGCGACAGGCAAACACTGTACAAATTCTTGATAATTTGTATGGTTTTTCTTACAAATCCACATAAATTATCAAGAATTTCTACAGTTTTTGCCTGTCACAGGTGCCTGTTTTGCAACTCTGGTATGAACTTAGGAACGGTGCTTGTTGTTACTTAAGCATCAACAATCACTGGTTACTGACTTCCAATAGTAGATGGCATTATATGGACTTGTACACGGGTAAATATCAAGTAGAATATCAGTCTGACGATTATATATAATACTTGAAGAATACAGTCTTATAGTTGGAGACACTGCGATTAGTAATCTGTGGTACCTCACCCTTTAGACCTACAGTTTTTAGTCGGATCCGAACCACCTACAAGCTCTACACATTCCAAAGACACGAGTACGTCATAAGACCTAGTGTACTCTACAATGTACCCTGCAATATACCCAGTTACAATTCGTCATATGAATATTTTGTATAAAACAGACTTGCGTCATTTCATTTCGAAAAAATTCGAAATTAGTCCGAAAATATTCGAAATTGATTGCGAAAATTCAAAAAATATTTTACCGTTGATATAAATGTAAACAACGAAAAATATTTTTTAAAAATTATCAGTTCTTTTCATGAAATTCCATGAAGTTAAGACTCAAATGATCATTGATATCATTGCTCATTTGAAAGAAAACAGTTACATGCATCAGAATTTGAATAAATATTAATTTTTTGTTTGTAAAGTATTTTTTGAATTTAAAAATTTTCAACGGTCATTTATTTTTTAAAAATATAGTTTTCATCCCCGTTTTTTCATTCAAATAATAACGATCAATATTTGAAATGACGCTAGTCTGGTATAAAAATGAAGGGCACCAAAGGAATAAATGGTGGTGAATCAATGGTGATAACAGAACAAAAGACCTGTTTACTCCAGAGGTATCAAATTCATGGTTAGGTGTATGGCGATAGCTTTTGCCATTACCTAAGCTATGACCCAAATATTGCTAGGAACTTCTAATTCGTGACAACTGGTTTAAGATTAACATAAGAGAAACAAAAGCTTATATATCAAAATTTAACACTTAAATATTGAATGTGATCGACTGTACTCATCCGCAACTGACCCTAACTCATCAAAATCACACCAAACAAAACCAAAAAATGCGCTACAAACCAACCACAACACCCCAAAAAAGCAACTGCATTCTACATATCTAATCATCCAGAACCCTGTAGTTCATCCACTTAATCTACCGAGAGAATGAAGAAACAAAATAACTAATCAATAGATCAGGGTCATAAAAGAATTGTAATACTCTACTAACATATATTCCTCTCTCACAGTTCCAAAATTATTGCATCATAGCTACTCTTACTCATTATTATAACATTCTTTACAGGGTGAAAAAATAATCTATGCATGCTGCAAATATTGATCATCATCATACGCATCGAAGACAAAATATAGTAAGGGTGAGGAATGCATACAGGAACACATTGGAATGAAATTATTGAGGGTGGCAATTCTCGATTCCCAGAAGCATTAAAAAACATTTTTATGCAACACATTTTTGGAAGGTCATAAAAAATTGTGAACTTGAAAAAATATTTGTTTATTGACACAGCATCAGAAAGATTGATCCGGGACGCATCCCTAATAGCCGATATGAAAATATTTGGATTTAATTAAAAAATCTGACAGGGAAAGTTTTGAGGTTTATTGTCAGTGCGTGAAATTATCTTATTTGCTTTAATTCTTAAAGCTAAACAGTAACTTAAAGATTTTTTATAGGAAATTTAACACATGCAGTCGTGAGCTGTAAAAAAATATTTGAAATTTTGATGCCATAAAACTGCGCGAATGCCTAAATTTATGAACTCAATGGTGCAAAAAAATGGAAATTACGACAGCTAAAAATGAACTATACACAGTTTTACACATGTTGAACAAAACAGCAACCGTATAAAAATTTTGTGTGACATGCGACGAGTTAGGAAGACTATGGAGGATGATGAATCATGTGAAGCCAATTTGGAAGAATAAAAGAATTAAGAAAGCTTAAGTCTGACTCTGAAGGTGACCAAATGTCAAGAGGTAAACGCTGATATCGCTAAATACACCTTTGACGCCCTAGCTATATGTCAGGACCTCTTCAAAGCACCTTGTCTGAACGTTGGCAACCCCACAATCAGGATAGAGATGGTAAGGCTTACAACCGATCATTTCCGAAATCAACTTGTACAAAAAAGCAACTTAGAAAACAATTTCACTTAAGATTGGATAAATTGACAAGATCTATTGTTTTTGGAATTAAATCTAGCCTGAATTTGTTAAAAACTTGTTCACTGGCTCAGTTCTTCGAGTCACCACTGCATCTTTATGATTTCATTGTCATCTTAAAAGCAGTTCTTAGCATTATTAATTAAGTTACATATAATTCATCCTAAACACGCCACAGTGGACAAAAATACGTTAGAACCCAGGGTAAACGGAAAGTGTCCTGCTTTTAGCAAATCAATTTTAGCAGTGTCCTGCTTTTAGCACTTATGTTTGAATTTTGAAAAACCGTTAGAAATTATCACAAAAAATTGATTTCCTTTGAGTTTAAAACATTTAATTAAATTTTTACGGTTAATTAGTTGATAACTTGCAGAAATAATACCAATATACTTGATTAATTCAGCAAATATCAATTAAAATTAACATTAAAAATTTTATATTTCTACCGTTATTTTTTTATTCAAATATCCGATGCTAAAAACCGTACAAATTCTTGCAAAACCATACAAAAATAACTGTCAGTTTTTTTATTCGTTTACCCTGGGTTAGAACTAGTCATCATCTGGACATCAACTTGCTATAAACTAGTTATAACATATTTCTGTCCATTCGGTCCGTGCATCAAACCTAAACTGACCCACAACCGCACATTCACTTCAAAAATCACGCTAAAAACTTAACCCATGTCCACATACAAATGCTCATGTGTGCGCTATTAATTTATCTTGACATTGTCCATTGTCCACTTTATTTGCAAAAAGTTACATAAACTTCTGGATTTTTTTTTTTCATTCCTGCTACTGCTTTTTTTTGTTGATGTTTAGGGTATACTTGCAGTTTTTATTTGATTCGAGTATGTAGTACGCAAATTTAGTTTAAATGGTCAAATAGTTAGTAAAAGAAGATGTTTGTGTAGCACTTTAAGTTGGAAATTAGCAAGGTGATGAAAATAGTCGATTTCTAGCTTTTTTTAACATTTCAGAGAATTCATGAAAAGAAGCTATTGCCCAGAGAAATGTTTGCATTTGGTATTAGAAATTTGCAAGCGAAAGTCAGCAATAGGGTCAGTTTCAGTCGATATATGGTGGAAGTCATGAATAACAATTGATTTGGACGACCATCGAAGTAAAAAAGTAAGTCGTCACCTTTTTAGTGGGTTTAGGATCGTTTAGCAGTTATTTAGGGAACCTACAGAAATATTTCTATTTACGAGAGCTCGTGGTAGAACTCCTGGAAGGAAGCTGTCGATAGAGACAGCATTGTATTTGGTATTGTCAATTGAGGGGACTACATGTAAGGGAGGCCATGGATTACAATTGATCTTTACGGTCAGCAAACTTACTAACTAACTATCTAACAGAAATATACACAAAGAAGGGCTACTTTAAGTAATTGATCTGCCTCAACAGCGATCTAAGCTCTTACTTTCGAAATTTTAAGATCAAATACAAATCAGCATGCAAATCTAAGATCAAAACATACTGAATAATCGCTAAAATTGTGAAATCTCCATTAAAGAACCCCTACAGCAGTCAATATATACATTTTGAGTCAGCACAAAAATTAGTCTTTCGTCCACCACACGAGAGACAGACGATTGATTGGAAATTTATTTTTTTTTTTTTTTTGTTGAATTTTTCCACATATTCCACATAAAAGTGTAATAAAGAATTGCTCAACCATGTAATTGAAATGAAAAGTTTTAACTGCTGCTGCTGCTGCTGCTCCACAATTTAAGTCAATTTGATGGAGATCGAGAAAGTCTTTTTACATCATTGACTTTATAGTTTCTAAATATTTTACTTTTCCCGACATTTTCACAAGAATAAGTCAAAGACTCTATTTTGTTTAATTTCTCTTTCATCTCATAACCGAAATATTCAGTTTTTTTTTTATGGCAATGGGAAATGATGAGAAGATGAAAAGAAGATGAAGAATCATTCGCTGTTTATTTTCGATACATATCTTCAATGTAGATCATTTGAAGGTAATGTAATCTGGATATGTAATATGTAGCAACGTTATGGATGCTGATAGAAAGTTTCAACTAAATTAGTTTGATGATGTATCAAGATATGTAGAAGAAAATGAAGAAAAACATTACTGAAATTGTAATGTGACCTATTTTTTGATTGAAGGAATCAGCTCATTAATGTAGAAGAGGTGAAATGATGACTGAGATGTAAATGTAAGGAAATGGAATTTTAAGTTAAGTATGAAATGTTGATTATTCATTAATTTTGCTGAATTATTCATCTTTTTAAATTTATGAATATAAGGTGTAGAGATTGATGCTAGAGTCTTTAATATACCGAATTTATAGAAGACTTTGAAGGATAGAGTCTATTTTAGAGATTTTTTTGGATGACATTAAGCCCATACCCATGCACAATCTAGAAATTTAGTGATTAAATATTCATATGAGAGTGTGACCGTCTTAAATTTGAGTTTTTCGACATTAGGTCGTCGAAAAATTCGAACATTTCGAACTCAAATTATTTTAAAAATATAATAAAAATTTACGAAGAAAATTTAAAGGAACGGTCAAAATAAATTTGAATTTTGACAAGAAATTTTTATTTTGAAAAAAATTAACGATCGTTTTTGAGACAGCCACACTCTGATTCATATTTTTAAGTAATTTCCAGAAATAGTACGACTACTCTACAGACCAAATAGTAGACAACATGTGTGCCGCTCAAAATTCTTGTAAATGCTTTGAGCCGTGTGCTGTGAGCGGTTTCAGTCCTTGCTTACCACCAAGATTTGTTGCGAGAAATAAAAAGTTTCCCATCACTGCTATAGACTCTCGATATCTCGACTCCAACTTAGGACAATTCCGGGATATCTCGACCTCAAATCCGTCTCGAGAGCCCATACCAGTGGTGAGCAACTTGTGTGTCACCAACAATTCTTAAAAATGCCATGAATAACACGTTAAGTGTAGCTTCGGTTGAGGTTTTCACCAACGTATACTACGAATAATAAAAGATTACTCATCACTGCCCCATACACTCCAAATTTTTTTTAAAATTTTAATACTTGTCAGAATAGATTAAACCAGAGATCAAAGTCACTAAGGTCGTCGGCTAAATGTTTGCTCGCTAAAATAAGTGAACATTTAGCCGTCTCTGAATAGCGACTTCGATCTCTGGATTGAACAGAATTACTCAATATTTCGTCAAAAAAGCGATTTTTTTTGCAAGAACAAACCATTAGGTCGTAATATTTTTTTACAAATTGTATAGGACTCGAACCTAGGAATCTATTGCAATATTCAGTCAACAATCACTACCTCTGCTCAACTATTCCATTTTAACTTATACGAACCAATTTCACATTAAATCATTCTAATTCATCTACCAAGAAAACCACCTTAAATATCAAACCCATTTCGAATAAAAGAAAATTTCTCATTTCCCCCTAAAATGCATGAAAAACTACTCGAAATGAAAATTCCATCATCATAAATTATCAACAGGATGAGAAATAATTTTCAGTTCTCACATCTTCATCGCTTTCAAATTTTATTTTCTTCGAAATACACTAAAAAAAATTGTTTACAAATCTTTTTTTCATTTATTCACTATATGTTCTTATAGACTATAAAACTAGAAAGTTAAATAAGCTAAATTGAACCGGAAAAATTTCGAAATGCATTTGGAAAAAAAGTTTAAAAATTTATCTTTATTTTTCTTTCTTTTGTCGACTCTTGGTGAAAAAGTCGAAGAAAATTAAAATTTTTCTTTAACTATTATAATGGAAATTAAAGTGAAAATGAGGAATGAAACTAGGGGGGATATTGAATATTGGAGACATTAGCGCGTTTTATGTAGATTTGTAGATTATAAATCCGTATTGTTCAAATCAGAGTCCCAAAAAAGATGCCTAAGAGAGGCAAAAACCGTACAATTCTTGATACCGAACAAATTCTTGATAATTTGTATACTATTGTAAGAAAAACCATACAAATTATCAATAATTTGTGTGGTTTTTGCCAGTCACAGGCACCTGTTTTGCAACTCTAATTTCAATACATAGTTGACTTTACAGTTTGAGGCTGCAAAAAAAGCAACAGTGGCGTAGTGGATAGTGCATACCGACCCTAACGACTCGGGCACAACTCATGGAAATCCAAGGCACAACTCGGAATCGGGTGCTTTTTCGTTGTTTCTAGGCACACCAACTCGGTATTGTTGTATTCGCGACACACAAATAGTGGATAGAAAGGTATTTTGCATTGATATACCCAGGGTCATGCAACTGTGAGAGAGTTGGAAGAAAGCAAGGCTTCGGGAAATTCGTTTGAAGCCTCATTATCAAGAATCTGTCAAAACCAAGACTTCAGAAAACCCTAGTTCAATCGAATGAATTGCTAAGCCAAAAGTAAGAACTTCAATTCTAGGTTTAAAATGCACTGAAAGTACTAATATATACATACACATCTAACTCGGGATTGAAAACCCTCGTCAAAAGTTGATTCCTGATTTTTCTGATGTTTTTACAAATCTAGTCTGGTGATCTGGATGGTGATTTAAGAACGAATCATGCTTTGTTAATCTAATCTAGTCTATGTTTCGCTTCCTGCTTGATTGTCAGAGAGATTAGTTACTCTAAATTCCAGAGATCAAAGCCGTTGATTTTTTAGTCGACGGCTGTTAAAAATCGGCTTAGCTAATCAAAAAAATTTAGCCGACTAAAAAATCGGTTTAGTTAAGCGACCTAGCTAAGCCGATTTTTAGCCGCCGATTTAAGCGAGAACGACTCTGCTAAATTCCTTCTGATCACATATCCTGGTCTTCGTTTTCAACCTTCATACTTCGGAAATATCCAACCATCGAAAATCGCCATCAAAAAGTCATTAAATCTCAATATTAACGTGAAATGAGAAAAAAGCAAATGCTCTCGCAAGAAGTGAAAATACAAAAAAAATTCAATTAGTCTCGTTGAGATTGCATGCGTCAAAATTTGTCAAATTGTTTATGTTTTCACGTATAAAACTGTCAAAGTAAAAGAAATGTTAATAGAAAATTGGAAAAATTCTTGAAGAAGTAAATTAATTTACTGTCTTGATGAGACACGGGAGTGGAGCACATTGCATTCTTCATGTCTAACTGAACAATCAAGCCATAATTATCACCTAAAGTGTAATAAAACTATAAACTTTATGTTTGTAAGGGTTTTACGACACTCCGCATTGATGTCTTGCTGCTTTTATGAGTCTAAGATGCATCATTATTGTCTTTTTTTTTGTTGTGTCTCCCTTCGAGACTCTTTCTTTACTCTTTTTATTGCTATGACAATCAAAATTTGGAAATAGCTTCATTAGAAGATAAATAGAACCTGTAATTTATATGCAATGTGTTGTAAAAATCAATAAAATTGGAACGAGATTTGAGTTTTGAGAATGAAGAACTTGGGAAAGTTTTATGAGATTGGATGGGAGTTGAGTCTAGGATTGTTTAAGCTGATTTTGGAAAATTTGTAATTTTTTTTAAAAATAAATTATTTTTAAAATTTTGAAAATTTTATTCTAAAAGTTTTAAAATGAAAATAAAAATTAAAAATAATAAATTAATTTTAAAACTAAATAAAGAAATTGAAAAAATTTTTTAAGAATATAAAAATTTTAATTTTAAAAAAAATTAAAACAACTTCAATTTTAAAAAATTTAAAACTTCAATATTGAAAAATTATAAAACTTCAATATTGAAAAATTTTAAAACTTCAATTTTTAAAAATATTAAAATTTAAAAATTGGAAGAGATTTAAAACTTAAATTTACAAGAAATTGAAAATTGCCAAAAAAAAATTAAAATTTGAATTTATAAAAATTTTAAAATTGCAAAAAATTTAAAATTTAAATTTATAAAAATTTAAAAATTGCAAAAAAATTGAAAACTTAAATTTTTAAAAATTTTAAAATTGCCAAAAATTTAAAACTTAAATTTATGAAAATTTAAAAACTGAAAAAAAAAAATTGAAAACTTAAATTTTAAATCTTTAATTAAAAAATTGGAATTTAAATTCATTTTAAATATTTGAAAATGAAACAATTTAATTTTTTTTTCAATAATTTTTATTATTTAGTTTCTTCATAAATGTTTTTCTTATTTATACTTTTTAAAAAGGCAAAAAATGTTTTTCACAAATAGCGAATAAAAGCGTTTGGCATAAAACTTTTCATTTCATTTAAGATTGCATAAATTTTTGTCTCCTCAACTACAATACATTATAAAGATTTTTTCTTTTCATTTTTTTAAATTTCATTAAGACACAGTGCAATATTTTTTTGAATAAATTTATTTAAATTTAAATTTTTTCTCTCTTTTTTCGGAAAGTGCATAAGTTGAGTTTTTTGTCGGTTTTTTATTAAAAATTTCAAAAAATTTTCGTTATTCTTAAAATTATTATGAATTTTATTTTTCTTTATCTACTCTTAAATGTAGAATCACGTAGTAAAAAGCTTGTCATTTATCATATTTTTTTGTTAAGGTAGAGAGCAGCAACTTACATTTATTTAATTTGTAAAAAATCTAATGAGTAGCTCAAAAATGTATAGATTTTAGTAGAATTATAATATTTTAGGAATTTTTAATAAATTTAAAATTTTTAATTATTTAAATTTTAGAAACAAATTTATATCAAATTTTAGAAAAAATTGCAAAAAAATTTAAATTTAATGCCCTGAATTTTAAAAATTTATTTACAATAGCTCTGGTTAATTACTCAGTCAAATTACAATTTAATAAGATTTAAATTTTAAAACAAAAGTGAAATTCCTAATAAATCTACATTTTTGAGTCTATCAGTGAAAAATTGCGTTAAAAAATTTTGCTAACTATCAATTTGAAAATGCTTAAAATTATCCTAATTTTCTAATAATTAAAACTGATTAAAACTTAACGATAACGGTGCTAAATGTGCAATTTAAAAAACTTTTAAATGTGAATTAATAAAATTTTGAAATAAATTCTTAAATTTTAATGTAAAAATATCGTGATTTAATCTTAATTTTGTTTTTAGTTTTAAAAAATCTAAACGTATTTGCAAAGTTTATAGTTTTTTAACATTTAGTGATTGAAAGTTGTCAAATGACTATTGCGGGAATGAATATAGAGTAAAAGACTTTAGTTTTTGTAATAGGAACTCCAATTAAATGGTCTAAAATATTCAAAATAAGTTACATTTGAACAAAAATATGAAATTTAAAATTTCTTCAAAAAAAAAACAAAAATCAAAAGTAAGTTTTAGGTTGTTTTTAGGTAGAAATACCATTAAAAAGACTGGTTTAAATTTAATTTCAATTTTTTGATTTTAATTATCAATTTCAATGTTTTACTCATCTTTAAATCATTCACCATATTCACTCCTACAACAGTCATTCAACTACCTCCACTAAAAAAGCAACTGTATTTGATTGTAAGTGTCATTATGTCACTTTAAGAGAGTAAGTTTTTCATTTTAAATTTTTTTTTTTTGAGTAGTTTTAAATTTAATGTTAGTGTAAGAAATATGAAAAAACTTTTCTTTTATAATACCTTGAGGATCGAGGGCAAAATGCTCATTTCATATGAGACTGAACACATTTAATTCTATCTACATTATTTATTTATTTTTTTTTTTTTGTCAGCATTTGATCGGGTTTTAAATGAAGATTGTAAGGAATAAATTGAAGAAAGCTCGAAGTTGACTCGGATTGGGATGGAATACTCGATTCTAGTTGACTAAAATTCATATGAAATTCGAGTCGAGTTTGAGATCAGAAATTGAATTTTTGTTTTATCGTTAAAACAAATTTTGTGAACTCTTGTAAGTCAGAACTCGAAGTTGACTTGATTTTTGTATGGAAACATCGAATTGACTTCGAATTCTAGTAAATTTTGGACATAAATTCTAATTTTTTGATTATTTTGAGTTTTAATTTAGTTGAAATTTAGTAAAAATTCCAAAATTTTAAATTCAATTTCCGTTTATTTATTCGGTAACGCTCTTAGTGGGCAGAGGGGGTTTGGACTACGCAATCAGGGAACTATTACTGAAAATCAAATTTCCACAGTCAAATGCTGACTTGAAATTTTCATATAAGCTTCAATTTTGTTCTTCGTTTTCATTATTCTCATTTTCTCTTTTTTGTACTGCATAAAAAATACGAAAAATTGTCATTTTTATATCATTTAGTAAAGTTTACAATAAGTTCATAGTAAATTAAAACTTTTCTTCATACTTTTGATTATTGTAAATCATTATTGGCACTTTTTATCATTTTTTAGGTTATTTTTTTCATTGGCATAAAGTTTAGGTATTCATAAATATATATTTTCATGAGAATAGATTTTAGTGAGCTTATGAGCTAGTAATCATGAGGATAGAGAATAGAAAAAGTTAATTTTTAAGAAGTTTATTTTAAGAATTTTTAAAAAAAATTTAATTTTTTTGCTAATTTTAAATTTAAAAGATTTTTTAACAAATTTTAAATAATTTTAAATTATCGAATTTCAAGTTCCTTGCTTTTTTTAAATTTCGTCATCAATTAATTAATATAAAAAAATTAGAATGAATTTCTGCTAAATCATTAAATATTCAGCATAAGTTGGTTCCTTTTGTTTATAAAAATTTGAGCATCATTAAGATTAACGAAGTTATTACTACAATTTTTCCTTTCAATTCTATACGATTTCCGCGTCCACAGAATGTTCGATCTCCATCAAATAGTGGTTTTGGTTCCTGTATTAAATGAGAATAAAGGAATAGTAAAGTTGATGGATTATTGATTATAAATGAGTTGTAGATGTCCAGTAGGGATTTCAGGATTAAAATCAAAATTAATATAATATCACTATTGAATACCAGTGTTGAAAACCCTAACCTGGACTAGAGTTTCTGATTCTAAATATTAGTTATCATATGGTATGACCGCAATTGACAACTACCTGACAGTATCAGTCAATATAACTGACAACATTTAGAACCAAAATCATGCATAGCAGTATTATGCCGCTGTACACAGGTTACCATCACTGCGTTAGAACTAAACATCACCTTGCCACTCACTACATCTAACGTATCTATGTCCACTTACGACTAATCCATCCAAATCAGACCTCAAAGTCAACTGTCCAAAACAAAACTCAGACTGTCGACTTCGAGCTCTGATTCAAAAAAGCAATAAAAAAATCGTTACTCACATTAGTATGATGGGTATAGCATGACTTTGAGTGCTTCCTATACAATGGCTTTTGTAATTTTTCACAGAATAATCCTTCATTACCAGCATAATTTATAACATTTGATGGCTCATTATAAATCTCAAATAGTTGACCATTTTTTTCACAATCACTCTTTTTAATCAATAAAATTAAATTGCTATTGGCTATACGTTGAACGACAAATGGTCTCTCACATTTATTATAAGGCCGACTAAAATTGCTTGCATCTAAGTTCAACATATATACTTGATTAAATTTATCACATTTTATTGGTCGCGTTCTATTGAAATGTCGCTTAAGCATGAATTCTGACCATAGCGGTCCCATTCTGCATTTACGGAGACGTTCTGCTAAATTTTCCATGCACTTTTTATACTCATCTGTTGTATTGTCTTTCTCTTTTACGCCATTCTCGGTGAGACATCTCTCGAATGAACCATCATCTAAATGTGGACAGAATGCTGACTTATCATCTTTGTAATAATACTGAGGATCTGGATACATAACTGGGAATGGGTAAGTAAATAAAATTTAGTATTAAATTGTGATAGTGCAAATGATTTTAAAGGACAGTACTATCAAGCTAGTTGCTTAGATTAAGTGACGCTTAGCTTAAGTGAAGTTCAGCTTAAGCGAAGCTCAGTTTGAGTAAAAATTAGCTTAAGTGACGCTCATCTTGAGTATTGCTCAGTTTAAGTGACGTTTAGCTTAAGTAATGCTCAGCTTAAGTGATGCTCAGCTTAACTGACGTTCAGCATGAGTAATATTCAGCTTAAGTAACGTTCAGCTTAAGAAATGCTCAGCTAGAGTGACGCTTAGCTTTAGTAATGTTCAGCTTAAGTGCCGTTCAACTTGAGTAATGCTCAGCTTATGTAACGTTCAGCATGAGAAATACTCAGCTTAGGTGACTTCAGCTTGAGTATTGCTCAACTAGATTGACGCTTAGCTTGAGTAATGCTGTGATTAAGCTACGCTCAGCTTCAGTAATTTTCAGCTTTAATTACGCACAGCTTGAGCAACCCTTAAAGATTTCAATACCAGAACTATCAAACGTATGCAGCACCGATAATCAGCACAGATACTCCATACATTTTGGTACAGTTACTGAGCACCCTAGCTGTAAAATTTTTTTTAATTGATTTATATTTTTTGAGACAAAAAGAAATATATAAAACTGATATTTAATTCACTTATAATATTAATTCACATTTTGATGTTTATTTCTGCTGATATCAATGTTTCAAGAAAATGCTATCCATTATCAATTTCATCATATCTTTTTATCCTATTCACATATAATTTAATCATTAATTTAGTCTTATTACACTTGTTATATTCTTATCAACTTACTCTTTTGGTATCACGGCAAATTTAATTAATAATTTACTTTTCTAATTTTTGCTCTTTTCAATGCTCTTCTCTAAGGGCTTCAAACTAAGAATCTTCTCTTGAAGTTCAAATATTAAAGTTCAAATTACGTTAAATCTTTTTAAATTTTCTAAGTACGTTATATTTGATTCATATTTCAGAGAATAAATTTTCATCTGAATATAAAATATAAACTAACGTTTATATTTTTACATTCCCACAACAGGGAAATAGAGATAGATAGAAATATAAATGTTGATTCTATCATATGTACTAAGATTTGAATTTAATCAGTTACAGTAAGTAATTTAGGTTGAATTAACATTCTCTAACTTGTCACATAGTATGACTTTACAAAGTTCTAACTTTTAGAATTTACAATATCTATAAGTCATAAGTAATGACATGAATTGATTAACAATATTTTAAGATTTCATGAAACAATCTTATATATAGTCTTGTGGACTTTAAACTTTAAATAATTATTGTAATAATATGATTTATAATTTAATAACTTGACTTGATAGTTGCACACGATTCTGGTGATCATCCAAAAATTGTCCATTATTCTTAGCGATGTGACTTCATATGATTTCGTCGATCTGTACAATTCCAATATGATTTGTTGTGTCCTTAACTCAAAAGTTCCTGATTCTATTGACTTCATAATTCAGCACGTCGTCACTGGCAAAGAAATCATAATATTTTGCTGAAAATATGTATAAAAAATTATTAGAATAATTTTCTTTCTCATGATATAATTATTTTATAATTTTTTGATTAAACTCATTTCTAATGAGCATATTAGTTTACTCATAAGCATATGTGTATGCTATGAATTCGTTGATCTATTCTTATTAATAAACTTTGTTAATTTATATGCATCTATTTGCATTAATTTTTTCATCACTTTCATCATCACTTTCACTCATAAATTTTCAAATTTTTTGATTCAACTCAACATGCTACTACCTGTTAATCCTTTTCTTGATGTTAAGCAATTGTAATTTGATCTTTATTTGATCTGTTCTATTTAATTATTTAATTAATTTATCTTGTCGTTTCCACGTTTAAAATTTTTTAATGTAAACAAATAATAAATCGACGCTTTAATGATTTTGAACTTCTAAGTTCAAACATTGAACCTTAACGGTTTTATGTACTAAAATTCTTATTTTAGTATAATTTTGTGTTTAAATGAAAAGATCATCTTTTCAAGTTTGCATCAAGCAATTAAATTGTTTAAAGGCCATTTTTGGTACCAATAAACGTTTGGTTTAATAATTTGTTGCATCTTTTGCAACGTAATTGTGTTTTTTGAGTGTTCTTAGTGCGTCGTTTAATAAATTTACAAATTAAGTGGAAAATTTATAACATGACTACAGATAGCATGATCTACCATAATGAGTGACTATTTAATAAAGTGAATGTGATATTATTGAAAGTTTTAATTAATTAATTTCTCGTGAAATATTTTAGATAATAATTTGAAGTTTTTGAGTACTAATACTCATCATCATGTCCAATTTTATAATGTGCTGTCCAATTCGTCTTCGCCATTTCCAGTCCAGTTTCATCGTTGATGTTTAGCCGACTTGCTTCAATTTTTTAGTTTTCATCTTGGTTCCTGGAATGAATGAAGTGAGTTTAATAAATTCGTGATTAATTAAATTCATTGGATTATGTGATTTTTTCTTTCTCTGTCTTTTAGAGTCATGATTATGGATGTATTTATGCTTCGATTTAGCTGTCTTATTGCGACGAGTTCTTTTCATCATAGATTTTCTAAGTGAAATCTTAGTTTTAATTTTTCGTGGCTTGCCATTATGTGACAATTTCCTTAGTTTTGATTTTATGTGTAACTTTTTAATGCGAGTATAGACATTATCGTCTATTTTATTTTCTTTAGTGCTAGATTTAGCATTTATGTTGCTCTTAACATTTAAGTTAAGTGAATCAATGACTAATTCTGTCATAACATTAATTGTAGAATCAGTTTCATTTTGCTTGCTTTTATGCAAAATGCTTTGAGAGTTCATGTTCTCAATAACGGTAGATTCAATTATTGAATATGTTTGTGTCGATACGTCATTATAAGTTTTTACATGCTTATCAATTATTGTCGTTTGACTTCCTGTGTCAACGTGAATAACATTAAATTTACTTTCATGTGCTAAAACATTACTGCTGTTAGTAAAAATATGAGTTGTTCGATTCGAGTTTTGGTAGTTACATAAATGATTTTTCATTTCTTCCGAAACATTTGTGTAAAATTGATTGTTAATTAAATTATCTATCAGTTCATTCACTGCGTTTGTGTCATTACCATTTGTAGTATTAATGTTGTTATTACGAGTTGTAGGAGTCTTTTCACTTTCTTCTTCGTTAGAAGTTTCCTCCAGCACATGAGAAGTGACTTCATCGGGTTTATTTATTGAATTAAGAGTTTTTCTCCTGAAACAAAATAATGAGATATGATTATGATCACAATTAGTTATTTTACATTTGAGATATTCTCTAAATGAACATGGATTATGTTGATTTTGTCCGCAGAACGTACATATTTTAGCTTTTTTTGCTAACTCTGAAACTGTTTTTCCGTCTAATTGCCATAATGTTTTACAATCATTTCCAGCATGATCATTAGTTTTGTGTAGCCAACAATAAAGTTGTGTCTTAACTTTATGCGACTGAATATCGTTGCTAACATTATTATTTTCTTTAATAAATGAATTTTTCATACCTGTCATATTAAAATTCAATCTGTGACTTTTTTCAAATTTAAGACCTACTTTTGCTTCTGACTTTTTGTCTGCATTCAACAGCTCGTCGTTTCTAATGCTAGCTTCTATTCTGGGAAGTTCCTTGTCCAAAACTTCAATCAGATGTTTCAATGATGGCACGATATTATTTTCATCAAGTATTGCTTGCTTACTTTCCCATTTATTACGAATGTAAGTAGGGATGACATTTACGATAGTGGCTAGGAAGCGTCTATTAGTATAATATGAGTAATCGTTATAGGCTTTTGCTAAAGTAGCAAAATTTCGGATTTTGTCTATGTATTCAACTAAATGCAATTTATTATCAGCTTTGATTTTACTGTGATTTTCAAGTAACGAAGCTTCTTTAGTTAAAAAATTAATATTATTTTTTAATCGTTTGTTGACATCTTCTATACACATTTCGTATGTTCTAGGATTAAACAATCCTTTTCCTCCTATACGTTTTACCGTATCGTCTTTAATGGCTGATTGTATTCTAATGACATTTTCGTCGTGATCATAAAGGTTTTTAGTACGAATAAATGAACTGTAAAAAACTGTCCACGTCAAATCAGAATCTGTTACTGTTGGAAGTTCTTTATATTGCAATTTTATGAAATAAAGTTGCATTTCATCGCTTCCATTGGTGTTGTTATTTAACGAACTTTTTTCATTTTGAATACAGTTACGAGCATAATTTTTATTTGGGATAGTTTTTCTATCAATGGTACTGGAAGTTGGATTACAATAATACGAATGATTAGGTTCACGGTTAATAAGATAATCTTTAGCCTCGGTATAATTACTTAAATTATTAATCTTAGGAGTTTTATTGATCGAATTACTAACATTTTGTACGATTTTCATACAATTAAAACATAAATAAGATTCTGATGAACTATCAGCTGAGTCTTCTTCATCGTCGCGTAAGCATATAGGATGACAGACAATATGGCAACCTCTACATACAAAACCATGCCTGTTGGCATTTTTATTACATATGTTGCAAATTCTGGATAATTTTGGAGAGTTATTAAATAAAGAAGTTGTTGCTGGATTATTAATTACGTTATTCCCCTCAATAAAATTAACATCAGAACGAATATTTCGAACTGTATCTTCATTTTGACTATGATTAGCGCGGGAAGACTTATTTAGGTTATGGGAAGTTGATCTAGCAATATTAGACTGGTTAAATTCATGATAATACTCTGAATCACTATTATTTTCTTCATTATTATGACTTTCAGGTGATAATGTATCATTATTTAAATTCTGTATCGCACTTTCCTCAACCATGTGAATTTCCATTTCTGGATCTTCATTATTATTATCATTTTTATTATTTACGGACGGTGTTCTTGACAAAGGCATGTTGCTTTCAGTTTCTGTATCAGTATTTGAATTTACGACATAAATTTTATGGTACTTACATGACCAATTGTTATTTTCACGTGTTTTGCAATTTTTTGACTTACAATTTTTGTGGATAAAATAATTACAATTTCGATCACTGCACTTAACTATTTTATCATATATTGATGATTTTTTATTGCACAGACAACACTTTTTCATTTATTAAAGCCTCTGCTTATTATTTGATATATTTTTTTGAAATTTTATTTTAGGTTATTTTTCTTTTGATTATTTTAACCAAAAGAGATAAAAATGTAAAATTTTTTTTAATTGATTTATATTTTTTGAGACAAAAAGAAATATATAAAACTGATATTTAATTCACTTATAATATTAATTCACATTTTGATGTTTATTTCTGCTGATATCAATGTTTCAAGAAAATGCTATCCATTATCAATTTCATCATATCTTTTTATCCTATTCACATATAATTTAATCATTAATTTAGTCTTATTACACTTGTTATATTCTTATCAACTTACTCTTTTGGTATCACGGCAAATTTAATTAATAATTTACTTTTCTAATTTTTGCTCTTTTCAATGCTCTTCTCTAAGGGCTTCAAACTAAGAATCTTCTCTTGAAGTTCAAATATTAAAGTTCAAATTACGTTAAATCTTTTTAAATTTTCTAAGTACGTTATATTTGATTCATATTTCAGAGAATAAATTTTCATCTGAATATAAAATATAAACGAACGTTTATATTTTTACACTAGCAATCTTCCATAAAAATGACACTCCAAAACCCATTTCCCCAAAAAATCATCAATTCCTTCAATAAAAATCCCCACAAATACAATCATAATCAAAATCAAATTTCAACTTACGATTCGGTACATAAGTCCGACTGACGGCATCAACAATTATATTTTTTAACGAGATTAATAAAGCTATAAATGTCGTCCATAAATGTTTTAATGGATGCCAAAATATTGTTGTTGCACTCGATACAATATTCATTAATAATTCATATTCTATATTACGATCTTCATAGCATACACCCTGATAGTCATAAACAGTCACAAATTTGTAAATATTATCGACCATTAAAGTATTCATTAATATATTTTCGACAGAACCGAAAAATTTTCCTTTATGCTGACGTCTTGAGTCGGCAATGATGTAGGCATTTGAGTCGAGGATGTAGCAGGTTTGTTCGACGTGTGGTGCGCACTATGGGAAAGAATAAAAGTTGGATATTAGTGGATAAAATGATAAAATCTCAAATTCGTGTCAATAGTCGTGCTTAGTGTGCGGTTTAGAATTTTAAAATGACATTTGTCGTATTTTATGGACGAATTTAGTTCCAAATTGCGTCCAAACTTAAAAGTCATGCTCTATTTGCACATTTTATGTCAGAAATCGCATATAATTTACGATTCTAGGTCAATATAAAATACATGCATCCAGTTCCAATAAAATTTAATATAAATATTCCCTTACCTTATCACCAAATAAATTCTCAAGTTCCTCATGTGGAAATTGAAAGCCCACAACCGCAACTGGAGCACTTTCATCTCCATTCGTAGCATAGACAGTCGATGTGACGGTGATTAATGGATGATCTTGATGTTGAGCATCAAATGGCAGTGAATAGATGAAACTTTTTTTGTCTAAACTTTCATGTCGATTGAACTCAACAGCATGCTTATACCAATCCTCATCGATTGAATTCTTAAAGCTATTTCCAAACTCATCACTGAGTTTTTTATTCTCAAGCTCGTCATCTTCAAATATTTTGAATCTTAATAGTCCACTGTGGGTGGATATGAAGGTGGAATAAATCTTGTACTTTTTAAAAATTGGCTTAATTTCACTTGACTTTATTTGTGGAAATTTTTCGGTAGCTTTTGCATCAAACATTACTGCCTGTACAAGCTTTTGGTCACATTTGTAAGCTCCTTTTTCGTTCCTTCCCGTCTTCCACTTCCAACCACTTTTCTCAAATTTCTCAATATAATATTCGAGTTCCTCCTCAGGTGACATCTCACAATCATCTGGATCAATTTGACCCAATTTTATATCCTCAAAATTCTTTCTCAATGAACGACAATAAATCCATTCAGGATGTAATCGATAATTGCCTTGAAAATATTTCAATATTGATTTACTGCCTTTTTCATGATCGGGAATTTGAATTTGATTTTGTGCGTCACCAGGAAATGTCACGACAACTGTAAATGGTGTTTGATCGATTTTCTTCCAGTAGTAATGACGATTGAATCTCATCGCGCGATGCTAAATGTATGGGGGGGACATGAAAATGATTAAGTAGACAGGAAATTTTATTTGTTAGTTAAATTAGTGGATGTATTTGTTTGTAGTGTTTCCCGAGCAACATGCTTATGGGGGGGCCTTGTTGTGGGGTGTATTGGCATTTTATTGAGTTTGTAGAGTTTCTTGAAAAGCAGAAAAGTTAAATTCTAGTTTCTAAAGTTCTATTGCAGCTTTTGTTGATTCATATCATAATGTAGACCAGATGTGGGCAACCAGAGTGCCGTGACACACCGGAATACCGTCAAAAATGATCGAAAATGCCACAAACTCTATGTTTTGCACGATCTCAATCAAGACTAACCCCCAAGATGTGCACCAAAAAACAAAATCTTGTCCACCACTGGCCCAAACCCCCAAAAGCTCCACCTCCTTATCAACAACCCCTCACATGTCAGTCTCACCCACAATACTCTATAATCTATTCTTAGCAACTCACCATATCATCATAATGTTGAACGATTGGCAGAATATTTGAACCCAAGTTGTTATCAATCATTGATTTTCTCATCTAAATATGAATGAATAAGAAATGAATAAAAGCAGAAATTCTTAATCAATCATAATAAACATGTAAAAGAAGAAGGCATTATTACTTACAGCTAACAGACCAGGATTAAAGTCCCTTGCAGTCTTGCTATCATCAATCAGTTCAACTTCAACCATATCGACAGAATTAAATGACGGTTTTAGAAGCTCATGTTGAAACTAGAGTGGGATTGAATGGAAAATTGAGGTTAGTTTGTGATATTATTAGGAATTTGAAGGATGTAGATGTATTTTAGTGTTAGGTCGGTCTCAAAAACGTGTTTTGATTCAGGTACGATCCTAATCTAGAGAGGACCCTAACCTTCTGATTATTCATGAATTTATGAGGAAAAACGAGTGTGCCGCGACACACATGTCACCCACCACTGCCCCAACCCTTCAACAATACTCACAAATGGTCGAAAATCTGGATGCGCAAAAATATATCCATTTTCGTCTATTACAAATGCATATCCATTTACGCCAAGACGGAATTGTTGAAACAGTCTTTCAAATTCATATAAAGGCACATCAATACCAACAACTCCATGTAGTGATGACTTAATGACATAACATGAAGAAAAATCCAAACAAATTACATGGACATTAGTTAGCAAAGTTAGTTCTGATGACAAAGTTTTGTCATATGTTATATGTCAAATTAAGAACCATACTCACCGATTTGGTATCTTGTTCAAATGCTGGCATTGCTACTGTTGTCATAAAGACATATTTCCGAGACGGTGGATCATCATCGTCCTCATCCTGTCTAATACATGGATAATACTGATAATGTTTTAAGTAATCGACCATCCTAGCACGTTGCATATCTCTTTGTTTGCAATTCCAATCATAATTTGTTATTCTATATGCGTCCTGATGTATGAGAAGGATGACATGGAGAAGAGAAATGTGAGAAATTACGGAATTAGGACAAATAAATTAAAAGTGTGACGAAGAAGTTTTGTGAGAAGTTTTTAAGGAAAGTTTGTTTGAGCGCGGATTACTCGGTGATGGAGATTCCAACTAAGCAGCATGTGGAGTTGATGCTAGGAGATTTGGAGATTCTAGAGTGAGGTGGACCTGGAATTTATCCTATGGAGAGTACTGCTTGGACATATTGTAGTGTACATGCGATAGATCGACCCCAATAGGGTCTTAAGCATGTAAAATTTACTTTAAAATACTTAGTAAGGGTTCCCGATGCTGTGGCCAAGACCAGACGATTCCCAGATTGCCCCGGTGCCGACACTTCTGGATAGTCTCGATCCAGACATTTCCCAGGTACTCTCGGTCTCGGAAAAACTTCGGGAAACCTTGTCAAGCCTCTTAATCAATTTCCTCAAACAGCACCATTTGATAACATTTTAATCACACAAATCCCATCACAAAATACCCGCGCTCACCAACCTAAACATAGAAAAAAACTATATTCAATCTTACCATAATATCAGCATAAACAGCTGACCATATAATTGGATTTTGTGTTCTATTTAATGCTAATGGTCTCGCCATAACAGGCAAATATTTTAAAACTTGTTCACGTGTTTCTGTTTTCGTATCGATTTGCACATAATATCCACGATTCTCACATGCCATCAATTTAACTTGCTCATAATCGTGCTCGGGTATCATCTCACCAATTAAGTAACTAAATACTCGTACTTGATTACCTTTATCCCAATTATTTACTTTAAATATATCTTGAATTGTCTTATTATATTCCATACCATCTGTAATCAGCATAATTGCCTGATTACAATGTGATCCCCTCTCTCTCGTCTGACTTAACAATTTAAATGTATGATTGAGCGCTTCAGCTAGATCCGTTTGATCTTCTGCCTCAATATTACCCAATGCTTGCTTTAATTCAAATATATTTGCACTCGTTGCTTGAATTAATTTGTCACTGATGTTTTTGCATTCAATAATCGGTCGAATTGTGTCATTGAATGAGAATACATTAACAAAATCATTAATTGTTAATGTATCGAGTATATTTCTCACGACATCAATTGCTATATCAAGTCGTGTGCCAACCATTGAACCAGACTGTTCAATCAATATGATGATATCTTTTGATGATGTTGCAGCATTTGTGAACCAATGTCTCATACGACAATCATAAATATTCATTGGATAAAAGTTCCAACTTGTTGCTGGATAATGACGAAATAGACCCGATGAATTGCAAAAATATTGCCATCCAATTGTTGGATCTTCTTTGTAATTTGCTTCGAATGCTTTATCGATGGATTTTGAGCGATGAATTATTTTCGTTATGTTAATGTCTAAATGGAAATTAAAAAAATAAGAAGTGGAATTAGGAAAATTATTCATAATTATTGAAGAAATAGAAATGCTGTGGATGTGGAATGAGGATTTGCTTTGAAATAATTTTCTGTATAAGCAGCGAAAAGTTACGGCGACTAAACTGTTTTCTTTTAAACTTAATGAACGGATATTGTTAATTTCCGTTTGCTCTAAGCAAATTATCCTTAACATACTTCCGGTTCTTGGAAATGGGTTTTCGCTTATTTGACCTTGGAGGATAAGAGCTTTATTAGGTTTAATGAGGTTACTGCTTTAATATAGGATGAAATTCACAAATTCATGGAAAAGACTAAATGATAAATTTGTGGGAAATTGTCCCAAATTGACAGTAAGATTTGGAAAGATTTAGGCATTCTCGAGCAGCAAAACAGGGAAAACTGCATTTCTCGCTGTAAAAATCAGTCAACATTAGAAATCACAGTGCCATCAGAGCTATTTCAAGTTTCAAGTTTTAAAGGTTTGACATAGTTTCGCTCCAAAAGCAGTTTAATTAGATGTCAAAATAGAGAATCTGTACAAGCTTTGTGATATGGCCAGTAACAGAGTCAGATGGAAGGCATTTTGTAATATCCTAGGCTCCAAGTCGGAGCTTGGTTCCAGTAAGTTAGTAATAGTTTCGCCCTTGGGAATTAGGGAAAACCTAAGTCTGACTCTTAAGTTGACCAAATGTCAAGTACACTCCTTCTCTGGATATTCTCTGTTACCACTAAATTTACTGCTGGCAACTGAGCCCTGTGCCAGGATATGCACTTAAAAGGATAGAAAAGTCTATCCATACTAGGTTTTTCAATCCCGGGTTCATCAAATTGTATGTAATCCCGGGTTTGATTTGTATTCAATTGAAAACCCTAACCCATGTCCTACCTGAACGGTGGCAGCCGCACAATCAGGATAATCATTATAAGATTTACAATATACCATCTCCGAACCTCGCTCCGTGGTACCCAATATGTACAAAGAAAGCAATCAAATGCAAAAAGGACTTTCCTTAGTTGCCTTAGTTTACATGCTGGGATATTCGTAGAAGCAATCGGTTCTTTTACACCCTAATCAAAGAAGCTTATATAAGATTACTGAAGTGCCCTAAAAATGGTATGTCATATTCACAAAATAATAATGGACGTCAATTCTTGACGTATATACCTAAAACAAAAATAAATCTCCAGACCTAACAAATCCACCCATACACAAATTTTCTTTTTCGATTCTCACAAATCCATCAATAATCCATCCAACAACATTTCCACGAAATTCGATTGCCATAAGATGCAAATCGATCAACAATAAATCCATCAATTTTCTACCTTTATCATACACATCGACTGGTACAAATACACCAGCTTCTTTTGACTTGATATCAACTTCTTCACTAAATGATGATATTTTCTCCTTATCATCATCATCATCCTCACCATCACCATCTAAATCTTTGATGTCTGATTTAATACAAACTGGAGCATCAAAATTTGGCTTTCTCTTTTTTGTGTAGTTTGTCTCCTGTGACAATTGTTCAAGACGTAGATTTTTAGCCTCTTTTTCCTTATCAAGTTCCTTTTTGTGCTTATCACGCTGTCGTATATTACGGAATGTATAATTAGCAAACATTGTTGAATTGTCTTGAATTTTTGGGATTTTTTGAACCTCCAATGCTATTCTCTGTAAGGAAATAAAAGATCCGCTAGGAAATGATGGACATTTGTTGAAAAATAATGATGACTCACCTTCACAGCATCTATCCTTAAATGAAGAAATGAATGTAAATCTTTTGCAATTTCCTCAACAATTTTCTTTCCATTTTTGCTAACGACTTTTGCTTGCGAAAAGCTCTGTTTTTTGGGGGAAAATGAGAAAAATGTAAACAACTAGTTGAATATATATTCATGGCTATTATTGTCATATGATGAACTGTTGTTGTACTCCAATACTGACGTCATTGAACATATGATAGATTCAACAGAGTAGCGAGTCATTCATTCACTACTACAACTTGGATATTTACACATTTTCATATCACATTCGCTTCCCTTCTGGCTATGTTTTCTTTTTTGCCCTTTTTTTGTACTCATTTTCTCTCTTTTCATTTTCATATTCACTCACATTCTCACTCTGTGACGTCATTGGAAATTTTTTTTTTTTCAAAAGGTACTTGAAAGTGCTTTTTTTGGGGTGGATTTTTGGTATTCATTTTGGAGTTCTTGAGAAAAGCGCTTTTTAAATTTTTTTTAAAGATTTTTCAATTTTTTTATGAATTTTTCTATTCAAATCAATTAAAGACCTTAATTAAGCTATTATGAAAATTTCAAGCAATTTTAAATTCCACCAAAAAAACCGTTAAACTCTCAAATTTTAAAAAATCCAACATGGCGGTCACTCCTTCCACTTCAAAAAGTTTTTACGATTTATTTCTTTTTAGGATGCTGATTCAAGCAGAATTATTGATTATTTTCACATCTACTACATGGCACGAGTTCAACAATATAGATCTTATGAATGAATAATTCTTATTTTCCGCAATATTTGAGTATAAAGTTTATAGCCACGTGGTGACTTGAGTGGAAGTTTTTTGATAATTAAAATTTGAAGCTCTTGACTTTAGGTTAGTGAACTTAAAGTGTATTAAGCTACTAAGTGGAAGAATAAAAGTATTGTGGCAGTAAATTAAGAATTAAAGCTCTAATTTTCCTATTGTAATTACCATTTTAGATACATAACATTCACCCACCCACTTCATAAAATTTGTAGATTCACCACTTCATATCAATCTAAAACTCGCAAATGAGATTAAAATTTAGCTCATTTACTGTCAATTTGATTGAGTATACTGTGTAAAAATAGCAATACATAATCAAGATACGGAAAGTTATAAAGATAAAAAAAAGCGAAATTTAGATGATAAAATAGACGATAATGATTATCTAGAAGCAGCAACTGTTTATGAGCTACTCAAAAATTACTGTGCACTTGAAAATGTTGTCTAATTTCACGCACCTATTACTCAATAACTATATTCAGTTCCATAAAAATGCCACTAGTATTTTTTTTTTATTAATTTATCCACCTGAAGCTCTAATTTCATTTTGTAAGACACGCAAACGTAAATAATTAATATATCTAATTAAAATGTCAGTTAGACACACGAACAGTCAGACAAAAATTCAACCGTAATTGTGAAGTTAAATTCACAAATTAGACTTAATAGAACTCTACGCGCGAAAAAATAAATAACGTGCTTATAAATTGTGTCCAATTGCATTCCTTACCTCTTGCACTTCGGATCGTTTCGTTACTGTTTCTGCAATATCCAACAACTTTCCGCCAATTTGTTTTGACAATTGTTGAACCCTTGGCGACAGTAAAGAAAAATAATTGAAAATTATTTTAAAATTCCTTCATATTTCATCCTTAAGATGAGGAAGTTCTTTCTTCTTTATTTTTTGGCATCAAAATCATGTCGTCGAGGAGCTGTACTCACATCTCAAAATCGATTGCATCGAGACTTTGGGCGCCAGAAATCTTTGTATAGAAATTAATCATTATCAACACTAAAATCACATTCACTTTCGTCATTTTGAACTATTCATTCACTTTATTGCTATGAATTTAAATTAAAATTTGATAAAATGTTGATGAAAACTACATTAAATTTAACTTTTTTTTATTTTATAATAAAAAATCAAACAGAAAAAGACGACTTTTTTGTAGGAACTGAATCTTGCTTCTATCTTCAGCTGAACGACAAGAGAAAATCGTCAATTTTGTGCTTTTTATTTTATAAAATTTCCTCTTTTCATTCACTTATTACAACTTGTATTCGCGCAGTCTCACTACGTCATTGTATCCCCGAGAAATGGAAAAATAACAAGCACGGAGATGAGTTTTTATGACTCCTGCTTTTGCTACTCCGCTCTGCACGAACCAAAAAAAAATCATTCTTTTAAATTTTTCCAAGGCCATTTTTAGGATTAACGTTACATTTCGTTGCCTTTATTTTTATATGCCTCAGTTCTTTTTCGCATGCATGCACGGCACTTGGTGATATTTAGTGGAGTTATTTATATGTATCATTTACATACATGAATGGAATAAACTGGAAATTGAAGCTGAATAATCCTTTTTTTTTATCATTTCCAAAATAAAAGAGAGATTCGCTTCGGTTTATGGAAATTGGCTCTGATGCCTTTTTGGGTTTGTTTTTTTGGAGCAAAATTTATTTACGCTTTGGGACATTTTTTTCTGCTTTTTTAAGGATTTTGGGGTAATTCGTTTGATTGTTCGAGGATTTTGGGGGTCTTTGATGCCATTCAAGACTATATGTTATTTTAGTATTGACAAAATCCTTTGAAAATGCTTTGATATTCTGTGAATGGTTGAATGAAAACAACAAAGTCTTAGAAATGACAACAAATAGATAGCTTTAAGGTTGCTAAGTAGCAAAGCACATGACAAAACATTTTTTCCCCCACCAATGTTCATAACTTAAACAAATAAAGTTGGTAATGATGGGTAATAATGCAGTGAAGAAGTCACGTAGACGACTCAAAAGGGGTGAAATGTGAAGATGTGTTCCTTTATGTCATGAAATTAGCAATTTTAGGCTTCTTTTCATTTTGTGGTGAAATTAACACGAATGCATGGTTCATACTTAATAGGGACTCTTGTTTCTTCTTTTTCTACGCATTTATGGTGTTTGGGTGTTTGTACTGGAGGGCTATATGAGTGTTTGCACACAAATTCAACCATGGTATGTGGTTAGCTTAGAAGCCTCAATATAGTCTTACTTTGAAACTACAATTGGCAATTTGCAGGCGGAAGCCGGCGATAGAACTAGCTAAAGGCATTATCTGAGGAAGACCATGGATCACAGTTGTTCTGTAAGGCCATCGAAGGAAGTTGAAACTTCAAATAGAAACGCAGTGCAAACTCGAAATATAGATGATTCTTGGGTATCGAATCATATGTTAGGCAAATCTGCTATTGCAATAGTTAGGCCTCTATTGCTGATTTTTTAAGCAACAGACCGAATATTTCTATAAATTACTCTTTGGTTTGGCTGCAGATTCAATTCTAATCAGAGTTAGATTTTTAAAATTCTTACATAAAGAGCTGTAGATGTGACAAGGACTCGTATCATGTTCAGAACATCATGCGTCGTTAAATATTATTTGCCAGTCAAGATTTACCTGATATAATTGATGAATCTATGCTTGTTAAACTGCGAAATCAGCTTCAACATAAATATCGCCACAATCAGAGTTGGCAGGACTTTGGAGTCCGGTTCCATTTTTTTTTTTTTTTGGAGTCCTGCTAACTCTGGCCACAATGATTAAAACTCAAAAAATATCACAAAATTCCATCATTTTTGATTACAACAATCTCAATTATGTTATGGCATGTTTAAGTACAATATTATAATTACAAGATAGCCTGTGATGAACCAAAGTATAATCTTATTTAGATCATAATGCAAATTTTCATACCTTCAAAAAAGGTCCGCGACTCAAGACAACAAAAGAAGAGAATTAGAATATTAATAATGGATGGTCCAGCAGATCAAACACAGCGTTACATCTAGCACTGCATCTCATTAAAGGTGCAAAGGTTCCTTAACCTTTTTTTTTTTGTCATGCTACTTATCTGTCACGACATGACCGTATCTTCAATGCTAATTCATCTTAAAACACCATAAAAAAAAGCAGAAAATTCTCATCAAAATGTAAGACATAGTCGAGAATATCCATAAATATTTCAGTAAGTCTCTCGCATAAAAATGAAGATAGAAAGAAAAAAATCAACTTCCGTGACATCTTTTTTCCCAATCTTCACCCACTTCCAGGAAAGACTTCTTTCATTTCATCATCAATGAAGATTAAGACACATACATATAAGTATATGAGACATGAGCCGGAGAGTTCTGAAGTAACTAATCCATGCACATTAATTTTATTGCCAGTTTTTTTTCTTGCTTTCTCGTCTTTTAGTCATACCATATTGCATACACTGACATGTGTTTCATTGTCGAAACATAAATCTCTCCACTCTCAGGGGTCGTATGGATGTTAGGGAATGGTGTGAGGAAGAGAACTTACTTGCTGTAACCATGGAACTATGTGGAGTTTAGGTTACAACAAATGGCTTTCCATGTGGCGCTGTTGATGGTTCTGGCATCTAATTTGTACAACTTCTCTGTCCGTACGTAGGGTTTCTGAAGGTGTTAACGACAAAAGGAAAACATCCGTTGATGGCACCCAAAATTGAAAACGCAAAACGGCCGTTTTTGAAAATGTCGTTTTTCAGAAACCCTATCCGTACGTTGAGGTGGTTCCATTGAATTCAGAAATGGTCGGAGTTGTAAACCTTGACATTTAGTCTGCTTCGGAGTCAGACTACAGTCCTCTCCCCTTGGGGTCCTCTCAGGCTCCCGAGGATGGAATGAGTCAAAGACAGCATTATTTTGAGATAGGCTCTGGTTGTGAGTTTTGTCACCAAAATCCTCATCTCTGTGGAGTCCTCCCTACATCTCTACAGAGCATCATCAAGCTATTCATACCATTTCACAAAATCAAATAAAATGCTGCTCCATTACATCCAATTGACCCCCCTTTTTTTCGGTTCATCTCATCATTTCTGAGTTCATTTCATTAAGTCGCCTTGTGAGGATCAAGACTCAACTTAGATATGATGAACGAAATATTTAATTTTTTTTTCTTAAATGTTAATAATCACTTATAGCTTGCTTATAGCTTTATGACTGTCATTTTCTATTTCTTTCTAAGTCTTAATGATGAGATAATGTCTTGTTTCATATGTTGACAGGTGCAGTGGAACTAAACATTTGGGTATATATGTCGTTGATCTTGATATGTGTTTTGTATGAACTGCCACAACCTGTGTGTTAATTAAATTTTTGCTCGATGCTCGTAAAATAATCTAATCTTATCATAACTCACATTTACATGAGACTCCATCTACATTTATTTTATAAGTCTTATGTGAGATTGAAGAAGTCAGAAAAAATGAGGAAATTGTGAATAAAATTTATAATGTCAATGTGACTGTTTCTCTTGATTGACTCAATAATTTTGTATATTTTTGAGATGCACAGGTGGAATTTTGTTTTATTTTTATTGAGTAGTTTAATGTGTCAGCAATTTAATAATAGTTAGCTTAAATTAGAATTTATAACCTAATAGCGAATGAAATAGAATGATCTGTCTATTTTATAGGACTTAATAATTCTTTTAGTGCTCATATTTTTGACGAATCCTGGATATGCCTTCATTTTAGGCTGTAATTAATAAAAGTGGATTGATTGTGCCATTGTCTTGATTGGAATAATTCTATTTGTTCTTCAAACAGCAGCTGATTTAACAGCAGTAATAGAGCCTTACCTAATTGAAATGCTCAAATTAGTCAGACAACCTTGGTTTGATTTTAATCAAAATATTTGCTTGGCCGCTATGTATACAGCATTTGAACTATGAAAATACAGTAGACTAGTACTTCCGTAATAGGAAATTATGACATTTATCAGAGATTCAAAACTCATTTTCGGATAATAAGCACTATACCTATTTACCAGAGATCGAAGCCGCAGATTTTTTAGACGACGGCGGCTAAAAATCGACTTAGCTAAGCGGAAAAGTTTAGATATCTGCTATTTACTAGCTTCTTTGACTCGGATTGAACACCTAGAGCCAGGTTTATATTTCGAGAATTTCTGCAAGTTCGGAAAGGTTAAGGCACTTCAAATGTGTGTATTTAACTTTTTCAAGTACGACACAGTTAAACACATATTCCGAAAAGGACAATATGTTTGATAACTCACTGCTACGTCGTCGTATTTTGAATAACACACTAAGTTGTTCTGTCAGCATCGAGCTACTAGGGTTGGGTTTAACCGAGAGGAAAAAAAATTGTTGTACCTAGATGATGGGAAGTTAATGTCCAGTTGATGACTAGTTCTAATGTATTTTTGTCCATTCGGGGTAAATTTGGGGTGATGCCACTATTTTTGCGACGTACTTGAAGGCTATGTTGGTACAATTGCATGTCGCTGAGCATAGTTTGTGAAACAGTAAACTAGATTATCATCATAGCATCACTTAAAAGACTACAAATCGTACTTATTAACTTTCTTACTTAATGCAACCATATTCCTATGTGGAGCTTTTATTAAAACTCATAAAAAGTGAAGATCATAATGTTTTCAAAATAATAATTGGGAATATTAATCGTAGATCTATAGTAAGTTTAAGGACTAAGATCCAGCAACATAAGCGTCAGTTAGCTAAAAATTCAACTCTTTCACATGAATAAATTTAAAACTTCAAAATCTGCGCTTTAAATCAAATCCATAAAATGACTCATCTCATCCACAGCTTCTTGTTCATTAATTAAACACACAGCAACAAATGTTAAAAATATACACAAACATTTAATTTGGTTAATGACAGATCAGAACTGTATGATATAAAATTCATTTGCTAAATTAATCATTGCAAAAATGTGATGTGAAGATAGCTTTCAATTTATCTGTAATTTCAACATTTTTTTTATAGCTCTCATATATGTGAAATGACATGATGTCACTTAGAGGAGATGAAAAGGCATTAACATTAAAAATAAAATTAAAGATTTCTTGAAAAGAATTTTGCAGAAAATAAAAAAATTTTTATGCACAAAAAGCTGAGGGAGAAGTAAAATTATGAGAAAATGGTCGATAAGGATCTTTCTGTCAGCATTTGCGACTTTAATTAAATACGATTCATACGAATTGATGTCGCACATCAAAGAATATTTTATTTTTTTCATTCGTGCACTCCTTCCAGTAAATTATTTTTCATTTTATTTTTACTGTCGTCTCATTCTCGTCAGTCATCAACACGTGTGATCACTTCACGATGATAATCATGTGGATGAAATCTATTCCTGTTGCATTTATTGCAAATGACTTTATACTTACATCGGAATCGTCTTTGGTGTTCTCGCATCAGAAAAAAAAATTTCCTCGTTTCGAGATTTTTTTTTATTATTGGATATTAATACATTTTAAATACGGTCGTTAGTAAGAGATGTGAAGAGTTTTGATATCACTTTGTCGATCTTGTAGACTGACATATTATTGAGGTTTTAAGACTGCTGTATTTTGTTGTTTTATTGCTTAAAATTCGATAAGTCTATCAAATGGTAGACGTACTTACTTTGCTGGTTGTACAGATGAAACCCGTAGACGTCTCTTATAGCTGAATTTATCGTTAGCTTCCGTTTACCAATTACGAATACCAAATGCAATCCTGTCTTTATCGACACGAGTTCCTGGGCATTCTTGGACCTTGTAACTTGTAACTTTGTAATTATAAATCCACCTTACTGGTACGCTTTGCCAAAGTGACAAATTTGACTTTGATACCTTCTTCAATGGAGCTTCTTCAGGTCTCCTAACAACATACCATGTCCATGACCTACGGATCAGGTTAACATCGATTTTCTCAACACGAAATTGAAGCTATTTCTAATATTTGAACCAAGCAAAGGTGTTGCCTAACTAGACAAGTCTTGGGTAAGTCCTCAGCAAAGGCAAATATTTTTTCTTAAGTCTTTACATTCTTACGTCTAGTTGATGTCTATGTAAAGTCAAAAGTTACCAAGATACAGCTTGATGACTTCTGAGAAACATCTATCCATCAACTCTGCCTACAAAATTGAACTTGCTCACTTATTAAGAACAATTCCTATCTTGTTCCTATCAGTGGTCTCCATCAGAAACTCTTGAACACACCGATGCTGAGCTTAATTAAATTTATTTACTAGGGCTCTCGAATAACAGGCAGAGATCTTGTTTACATGGTGCAGAAAGACTAGTGCGGTACCTAAAGGCGGACTCTTTGCCTGTTAGAAATCATTTACACATTTACACATTAATCTAACCTTGAAACTCACTCTCACCTCAGATGCCTTTCTAACTCGTTTTTTATTAGTTTTAAATGCATCTTCTTTTCCCTACCTCTAATTTTATATTCATTAAATTATTTTAAAACATCAAGCAACAACGATTACCGCAAAAAATCTAAAATAAATAAATAAAAAATACGAAAGCAATGGTCAAAAATTATCACTTAATATCGGTACTTAAAAGAAAAGGATCAAGACGTGCAAAACTCGTCTTTGTGAGTGTTTTGTGTGCATTAATATACGGATTGTCTCATTACATCCACGAGTGCTATATAAAGTTCAAAATTAAGCCAGAAATTTTGATTAATGAAAAATACATCAATCGTCATCAGATTCCATTTCCAGCGATTACAATATGTCCACCACAAGTAGTGAAAAGTGAATTCTTAAATTTGACAAAAATTCGCAATGAAATTTCACAAAATAAAGGAACAAGCAATGAAGATCAAATGTCATTGGCTGTATCAAGTCAAGTTTGCAGCAACCTTGTGCTGGATTTCGAGAAAATTCCAGATTTAAATGAAAACGTAATTGAAATTATGAAGAAAATATCGCCACAAATAAACGATATTTTTGGTGAATGTTCAGCACTGGATGCAGCAAAAAATTGTGAAGATCTATTTACTGCTATTTTAACGCCACTTGGTACCTGCTTTACATTCAACATGCTTGATGAAAATTTATTCCTTCACAAAGAGACCAGCAAGGAATTTTACACCCACAATACAGCAACAAATTCAAGTCCAGTGCTGAAATGGACGATGGAACAGAAATATCTAACAGATGAAGAGCTTGTCAGTCCTCTAAGATCCACAGTAGTGCACGAATTACGTCTCAAAGTTAAGCTCAATAAAAGTGAGGATCAAAATTTGTGCAAGGAACGATCTCGAGGCTTCACAATAATTCCTCACTTGCCGAACGAATATCCAACAAATACTCATATTTCAACAAATCTAGAGACTAAAAAGCACAAGCATTTGAGCATCACAGCAACAGTAAAAAGCATCGATAATTCATTTAAAGTATTTCCGCTTGAACAGCGAGGATGCTTCAATGAAAATGAACGTAAATTGCGATTTTTCAAATCATATACAATGTCTAACTGCATACAGGAATGCATTGCTAATTTCACATACACAAAGTGCGGCTGTGTATCATTTTTTGCGCCCAGAACAAGCAACATGAAGGTTTGCCAAATTAATGATTTGGCATGTTATTCAAATATCTACAACAAATGGCCAAGTAAATACTTTATGGATCCGGAGAATCAGGAATTCCCATGCAATTGCTTACACACCTGTGCTGAGATTAAGTACAGCATAGTCAGCGAGTACACATTCGATCGAGATGACTACGATGAGTAATTTATCATAATTAAAACTTTGTATTTAAATTTTATTAAAATTATTTTCATTTTCTTCAGTGTAAATGCCACTTATGGCAGCATAGAAATACAATTTTTAGTTGCTCAAGTCACAGAAACAACAAAATTTGCAACATATCAATTTGAAAACTTTATTGCTGAAGTTGGTGGATTAATTTCATTATTTTTAGGCTTCTCGCTGCTGTCATTCTTTGAATTATGCTTTGAATATGTTGCATATTTAAGAGCTGGACTTCGTCAATTTCATGAGATCATTCGGTCAAATTGGAGAATCAGGACAGCTATTCGGAGGTTAAATGATGATGATGATCATATTGTTGTTTTAATTCCAAATAGGACGCGGAGGGCAACGATTAGTACTATTTGTTGATGATTTATGTAAAGGATTGATGGAATTATTGTTTGAAAATAAAGTATTGACTGGAAATGTTCAATAATTAATTTTAATATCAAAATACGATGAACCTATTCTATTGGCATCATGTGAGTTATAGAAGTAAACTGTGTCTATTATTTAAGGCATTCAATGTTGGCTAAAGTCGAGATTAGTCGATTTAAAGTGCCAGAAGTCATTTTCTACCTCTACAGCTACACATTTCTTATTCCAAGAAACCTTTCTTCCTTCCGTTGCTTTACAGATTAATTGTTATTGATAGCCTCTTTTAGGTGACGACTGAAACTTGCTCTATGGCTACCACTTGCAAAACAATCAGTTCCGATTGCAATAAAGTCTCTTTCCTAGTATATGTAACTTACACGAATAGCACAAGTTGATTAATCAATCTAAAATCCGGCACCAAGTTGTCGTGGCTCTCGCATGATATTGACTAACTTAATTTAGTATCAAGTTAGAATCAGATAAGCCTGGGACCGGATTTTTGATCGATTAACTGATTTGCTGTTTATAGAGACAGCATTGCATTTGGTACTGGCAATTTGCAGGCGGAAGCCGGCGATAGTACCAGTTATAGGCGACATCTGAGGGAGGCCAATGATCACAGTTCATCTGTACGACCAGCGAAGTAAGTAAGTAAGTAACTGATATGTGGTTAATATTCAGACTAGTTTTAATAGATAAAGTTACTTTTGTTTGCAGTAATGCAAAAGTTTTTGGTACCTGAAACAGTTAGACGCTATCCAAAGATGAAGCTAATTTTTGGCAAATTCTGAATGCTGCTCAGGACCAATGAGTGCTCTTCCTCAAGGAAACTAATGAAAAACAGAGAAAGTATCATCTGATCTATTGTAGCTGCTCACACCTTTTTATTGAAAATTACTCCAATTTAGATTCAATTTCCAAGAATCAATTCCACCCAATAATCAAAAATATATATTCCATATCCCATCAGAACATCACACAAAAGATAATTTGTCTCTAATTTTCCATCACACACTCAAGAAATGCGTTCATGTCATCTTATCATCAATCGATTCATCTTATATCTATTCAATCTATTACATGAAGGCGATTCACAAATGAAAACTAATTAAGATGACTTTTCAATATTATTAGGCAAGACACAAAAGTCGGATGACTATAAAAGTCCGATTGAGCAGTGCTTTAAAATGGTAATTTTATTCCAATAAAAAAAAGACCCTAAAAAATTACCAAACCTTTTCTCTCACTTTTATTATTGATATTCGAAATGCGTTTCCTTTATTAAATTATTCGAGTGGATTTTTTTTGTATATTTTTTTTTATGAATGTACAACTCATGTTCCTATGTATGTGTCAAATCAACATTCGGATTAAAGAAATCTTTTTTGTTACGTTCGTTCATTCTTGTTCTTCGCTTGAAATCTTTTATTTTTTGTTCTTTATATGCTTAATATTATTATTACTATCGCTCTTTTTATTCGACGCCTTTTAATGAGATTACATTTTTCATTGCCCGGTTTGAGTAATTTTTATCTCTTGATGTGGTAAAGTCGGGGGATTGGGAACTCAGGTGAAACTGAATAGTGAATGGGTTTTGAGTGTTTTTGCGATTATTTTCGAATTGTTTCTTTAAAGTCTCTTTCTACTAGCACTATAAACCAAATCCTCGAATGGAAGTGTATCCCGCATAGGTAAATGAACTATTCCCAGGTATGCATGGAAATACCACTGAAAGTACTAATTTAAATACTAATTTGCTAGTAGTAGTAACTCGTTATATGGATATTTAGGGTACATTGTGCATATTAAGGCTCAAATTGAGACATTGAACAAAAAGAGTGTGGGTATGGTACCTGTTTTGCGTCGAATTTGACTTTGCGTGACCATTTGGTACTTGGTGAAGCTTAAATTAGGTGTGCATTTGGTACCAAATTTACACAATACGAATCATTCGCTTTGTGAGGAGTGATTTGTTATACCTAACAGGCAAATAGTGAGCTTTTTTATTAGAAAAGAATAAAATGTAGGGTTTGATTATAGCAACGGCACTGCGATGATCTGTTGTACCATCCCAAATGCTTATGTACCTCTACAAAATGCTAATGTCCTTGATGAAACCAACATTGCCAAATAGCGCCGTTCTCAACAACCGCAAAGTCCATTCCGTGCTTTTATAATACAGAAATATCATGGTATGTAAAAGCGGTCATTTGCCTGTTAGGAAATGCTTCTTTAAATGAGAACGAATCTGCGCCTCAGAATTCTCGAAAACTTTATCAGTTTGCACGTTAGACAAATTTTGCGGATACTAATTTAAGGTTTCGAAGGATAGAGCTGTCTCCAGACATTCCCTACGCGCGACAATGGGCCCTTGTGAGCCCCAGCCAAGGAAGTAAGTAAGTAAGTAATAAACTGCTGCAGATTCCACAATTAAACTAGTATATTTCTAACAAGACTCATATTTTGTCAAGGATGTCTTAATATTTCGCAAATTATACTTAATAGGCCGGTTATAGCCACATTAACTATAACCAGTTTCCATTCCCCTCATCTCAATTGTATATTACCTTCTCACACACCTACTTATAATTTAACAGTTTATTGTGATATTTTTTTTCCATTTTATTCTCTCTTTTCATTCCCTTTCTATTCTGTCTTCATCCTCTGCTGCTGTGATATCTTAACTCAACTTAACTTAACTCAATTAAAGACTCCAAGAATGAAAAAAGAGCATATGTGGAGATAAAAGTTGTTTTTTTCTGAAAAATAAGAAAGAATTTTGAATATGACATGAAAATATATAATTTTTAATGAACATTCATGGCTTGACTCATAGAGTCGCAGCGAGATTAATGCGTAATTTATATCCACTTAATATTTTTATCAATCATATTCTATAAAATGAATATATTTTTTAACTTTATATTGACACTAAACTCGACGCTTTATGTACGACGTTGACAGCCGTATTGCCGGTGTGTAGGCATTCAGAAACACGAAAACTCTTTTTTTTTCTCTCCATAAAGCTGTCATGTATAATTTCTGCTTGTGCCAATTTACAATAAGCCAAATCCACTTTGTTTTTTTTTGGTAAATGTTGAAAAAAAATTCAACTTTTTTTCGTAGATTCGATGCTGCTTGTAAAAAACGTGATAGCCGCAGAGGAATGAAAGATATTTTGTTATAAGTAGGAAACTTGGTAGAATTAAATTTGAATTTAAATGGCGAATTTATTGATATGATGGTCAATGGCTTTTAAACTGCCAAAAATAGAGTTTGGTGATTTTTGAGACCTAAAATGTTCTGACTAATTTGAAACTAATTTGTGAAGCGATTTCCTGATGATAATTGGTAGGTGATGTGGTTGATTGAATAATTTGAATATTTTAGGCATTTTTGAGGTGTGAAAATTAATTTGATTTAATTTGAATATTCTTGTGAATTTTTTAGGAATTTATGCAGTCAGAACTTTTTTTATGAGAATTTTTTATGAGAAATTGAGGCAAGTTGACATTACTCCATATAAACTTCTAGTCAAATTAACTTTACTCGATACAACCGTCGAGTAAAGTTGACTTAACTCCATGTAAATGTCGAATCAAGTTGACTTATCTACATATACAAATCGAGTCAAGTTGATTTTATTCCATATAAAAATCAAATCAAGTTGACTTAACTCCATACGAACTTCTAGTTAAGTTCACTAATCTTCATGTAAAAATCAAATCAATTTGACTTAACTTCATATAAACGTTGAATTAATTCCATTTGACTTCGGATTAAGTTTGAGTCAAGTCGACTTTATTTCACATTAAATTCAAGTCAAGTTGACGTGATTTCATATTAAATTTAAGTCAAATCGACATAATTTCATATTAAGTCCGAGTCAAGTAGACTTGAAATCATATTAAATTTGAGTCAAGTCAACTTTACTCCATCCACAATTTTAGTGCTTTTCTAGCGCTGGCTCAACTTCAAGTTATTCTGACTCGGAATCAACAATCAAAAATGTCAATATTTATGGAATTTTTTCTATATTTTTATTGCATTCTAAACTACCTTAAACTCAATCAAAAGACAAACTGCATCCAACAACTCCATAAAGCCACCAACTCATTCACCACAAATCAACTGCTCTTTTTAAAAAAAGTAAGCAGTTGTTGTTCTGCTCACTTTACTCTTGTGAGTTTTTTTTATATACATGTATATTTCTTCTTTCAAATGAACAATTCCGCTTAGTACAGAGCAGCAATAAAATAAAATGAATAAATTTTCAGTTGTATGTAAATTTGTATTATTGCAGAATCTTACAACACTGCCGATGACAGTTGTTGAATGAAGTTAAAGATTTTATGTTAAAGCATGAAATTTTTTTTATTGAGTTTTAAGACAGTTGTTGGATTAAAATTAAAATAAGTTGGAATTAATAGGAGTTGGTTAACTTTTTTTTATTGGGATTAAGTGAGGGTTATGCAAGGTTTGTTTTGGGAATATGAGTTGGAATTTGCCGAGCGACATAAATGGAGAAGGCTCTGTGACGGACCTATTTAGGCTTTGTTACAGCAGTCAAGTTGGCTTGAGTTGACATTTCCATACGAAATCCGAGTTGACTTAAAGCTCTGATTAACATTCATTGGAACCTGTCTCCGTTTAGCATCTCCATTAGTGCCATAGCAGAGCCTTAAAAGCTACTCGACAAAGCCATCTTCTCTTGTGTCACTCGGAACTTAATTTGCTGATTATTGGGAACTTTTAATCAGAAATTGTTAATTAAAATTAAGATTTTTTTATATAATGTTTGCAAATTAGTGTTAAGCGTCTTGTAATCTTTTAATGCGTTATTAATGTAAATTTTTACGCTTAATGCTGACATCAATGTGATTATAAAGTCTTGAATATATGACTTTTTAGTGTGTTGTCGTCACTTTTGTTCAAGACTCAGATGCTTGTATGAATATTGTAGAGTTTTTATGATTTTTTTTTTATTAACGAAAATTGCGTTAAAATTGTACAATTTTACAATTTTTTCTTGGACAATCTTGAAGAAAAGAGGCTGTTGATGGAGACAGTGTAGACATTTGGTATTGGTACTTGGTAAAAGGCAGATACCTATAGAGTTAGTTTTAGATGCAATGGAAATTGTCCTTAAAATACATAATTCAGATCAAAATCTCTAAAAAATTTCACAATAACCCAAAAAATACTTTATAAAAAAAAACTTTTTAAAAAAACCTCGTTTTTCGCGTGGACTAAAAAGTAGAAAATAAATTTTATTTTGTTTTGTAGAGAAATTGGTTTGAAAGTTGAGACGACAGATGAATTACAAACAAGCATCTTGATCTTATCGTATAGTTCTACAACTTAAAACGAGGGCGCTTGTTAACAGAACTTCATCAAAGCTTTGCGCCCTCGTTTTAAGTTGTAGAACTATACGATAAGATCAAGATGCTTGTTTGTAATTCATCTGTCGTCTCAACTTTCAAACCAATTTCTCTACAAAACAAAATAAAATTTATTTTCTACTTTTTAGCCCACGCGAAAAACGAGGTTTTTTTAAAAAGTTTTTTTTTATAAAGTATTTTATTTTCAACTTTTTAGTCAAAAGATTATTTAATTTAATATTTTGATAAACTTTGAACATGTTTGAAGAACTGAGCTAGACCGATAGGCCAAGCTTCGCTTGGCATAAGTTTGAAGAACTAAGCTAGACCGGTAGGCCAAGCTTCGCTTGGCATAAGTTTGAAGAACTAAGCTAGACCGGTAGGCCAAGCTTCGCTTGGCATAAGTTTGAAGAACTAAGCTGGACCGGTAGGCCAAGCTTCGCTTGGCATAAGTTTGAAGAACTAAGCTAGACCGGTAGGCCAAGCTTCGCTTGGCATAAGTTTGAAGAACTAAGCTAGACCGGTAGGCCAAGCTTCGCTTGGCATAAGTTTGAAGAACTAAGCTAGACCGGTAGGCCAAGCTTCGCTTGGCATAAGTTTGAAGAACTAAGCTGGACCGGTAGGCCAAGCTTCGCTTGGCATAAGTTTGAAGAACTAAGCTGGACCGGTAGGCCAAGCTTCGCTTGGCATAAGTTTGAAGAACTAAGCTAGACCGGTAGGCCAAGCTTCGCTTGGCATAAGTTTGAAGAACTAAGCTAGACCGGTAGGCCAAGCTTCGCTTGGCATAAGTTTGAAGAACTAAGCTGGACCGGTAGGCCAAGCTTCGCTTGGCATAAGTTTGAAGAACTAAGCTAGACCGGTAGGCCAAGCTTCGCTTGGCATAAGTTTGAAGAACTAAGCTAGACCGGTAGGCCAAGCTTCGCTTGGCATAAGTTTGAAGAACTAAGCTAGACCGGTAGGCCAAGCTTCGCTTGGCATAAGTTTGAAGAACTAAGCTGGACCGGTAGGCCAAGCTTCGCTTGGCATAAGTTTGAAGAACTAAGCTAGACCGGTAGGCCAAGCTTCGCTTGGCATAAGTTTGAAGAACTAAGCTAGACCGGTAGGCCAAGCTTCGCTTGGCATAAGTTTGAAGAACTAAGCTGGACCGGTAGGCCAAGCTTCGCTTGGCATAAGTTTGAAGAACTAAGCTAGACCGGTAGGCCAAGCTTCGCTTGGCATAAGTATGAAGAACTGAGCTAGACCGATAGGCCAAGCTTCGCTTGGCATAAGTTTGAAGAACTAAGCTAGACCGGTAGGCCAAGCTTCGCTTGGCATAAGTATGAAGAACTGAGCTAGACCGATAGGCCAAGCTTCGCTTGGCATAAGTTTGAAGAACTAAGCTAGACCGGTAGGCCAAGCTTCGCTTGGCATAAGTTTGAAGAACTAAGCTGGACCGGTAGGCCAAGCTTCGCTTGGCATAAGTTTGAAGAACTAAGCTAGACCGGTAGGCCAAGCTTCGCTTGGCATAAGTTTGAAGAACTAAGCTAGACCGGTAGGCCAAGCTTCGCTTGGCATAAGTTTGAAGAACTACGCTAGACCGGTAGGCCAAGCTTCGCTTGGCATAAGTTTGAAGAACTAAGCTAGACCGGTAGGCCAAGCTTCGCTTGGCATAAGTTTGGAGAACTAAGCTAGACCGGTAGGCCAAGCTTCGCTTGGCATAAGTTTGAAGAACTAAGCTAGACCGGTAGGCCAAGCTTCGCTTGGCATAAGTATGAAGAATTGAGCTAGACCGATAGGCCAAGCTTCGCTTGGCATAAGTTTGAAGTACTAAGCTAGACCGATAGGCCAAGCTTCGCTTGGCATAAGTTTGAAGAACTAAGCTAGACCGATAGGCCAAGCTTCGCTTGGCATTAGTTTGAAGAACTAAGCTAAACCGAAAGGCCAGGCTTCGCTTATGATTAAAGAACACAAAATTATCAAAAAAAAAAAGAAAATGCTGAAAAAAAGTGTGCTCATGACTAGGCTTGAACTCATGTCTTCTAGTTTACTAAACCGTGTATTCTAACCATTATGCCACCACGATATATTTTTTATAATAACTAAGTGGTTAAATTCATAGTATTAATAAAAGGTATTGATTTGATATTATTATTATAATTAATATTATTATCAAAAAATATATATATTAGCTTTGATTTAAATTTGATTTCTTATAATAAAGGAATAGTTTTTTCCAAGTTTTTTCGATACTTTCCATCATGAGGACAAAAACGTAAAATTTTGTGTGAAAATGTGTGATGAAAAATATATAAATCCAAGAAAACATTGGAAAATAGCTTAGAAAATTGTGAAAATGGAGAATTCTAATTTAAAACATTATAAATTATCAAAACAGTATGAAAAAGAATTGAAAAAGTACGTCAAAGAAAGTTGGAAAATTTGAGACTTGAACCCTTGACCGGCTTGGAATTTTATAAAAATTATCTTTTTAAGGGCTACGTAAAAATTACGTACGTAAAACGTAACGCTTGTTTTAAAAATTAATTAATTATAGCATAACTAAGCAATATTGTGATTCACAAATGCTTGAATATTGCATTGTCATCGAGAATACACATCCATGAAAAATTTCAGTTCGATTGGAGTAGTAGAAGTGGTCGAAAAATCGATCGCAAGATTTGAACAAGACAAACAGAAAGACAAACAAACAGATAAGAAAGCAAGTTAAGAAAAACGAGGTAAAAAGCCTTTAAATTCGATTTAAAATTGACATTTTTTAAGAATTTTTTGAAGTTCCTAAAGATGCCATACAAAATTCAAATTCTCGCGACTTTCAATTTCCAAAATCTATCGATAAATTCAATTCTCACATCATCCTCACGATCGCGTATTAAAATCCACAAAAAAAATCTGTTGCATAGCTTCAACAGTTTCTTATCTAAATATTCATGCACATTTCGTCACGTAAATTCTATCGGCAAAATATCTACTATATAAAAATAATTTTTTGTTCCTTATATCAAGTAAGCAAACACTTAAATTTAGATAAAATAAAATAAACAAAATGTACATTCATGTGTCATCAGTTCCTGCATATTTTCACACATCTACAAAAAGAGATCTTTTTTATGACTGCATTTTATTTAAATTTAGAATTTTAGATGATGCAATTTTATGTTGCTTGAAATATTCATGTGAGAACATTTTTTGACCACACAGAAATTCTGTGATGTTTTGTTGTTATTTGAGATGCAGTTGAAAACTAACTAAAATTGTACAACAACACTTGAAGTGTGAAGTATTGTTGGTCCTTTAGGGATGATTTTTAGAATTTTTTGTATTAAATGAAATTAAAACTGTTCAAAAACTGGTCGTAATCTCGTCTAAGCAATGGCATAGTGAGGGTCTAAGTGAATAAGTCTAAGTGAATTAAAATCATCAATCCTGTCATATCGGGCGACCACGTTACCAGAACTCTATAAGCGCAACAATTTTATCCTCAATGATAATTTTTAAATCTTCTTTATTAAGCCCAGGTATACAACGCATTTGCCAATTTCAATGATTGATGGGTAGTAGCAAATTGAAAACTCTTTGATCTAAATTTCAGTACTAGTGTATGCTCTCGTTCCAATTATTTAGTCGGTTATAACGCGTCTAGGTCTGTTCCATTTAAGCTCTCTTTGGTGAATTTACGGTTCTCGTTTCTCTCCTAATTCTAACAACATCTCTCATGATCCGGTCTAACAAATTACGTTGCCTAATTCTTAGTTCTAGTCATTAAACTGCTTCACTTAAGAAGCCGAATTATCCAAACTTCCAAAAAATCACTTGGGTCGGTGATGGAATTCAAACCTAGGAGTCCAAATTCAACACTTACTTCCGTGACGCGCACCTTGCTAAGTGAGCTATGAAGCCAATTTTTGCTTTACTTACTTATTTCTTACGTCTTTGACTGAGATGACGGGGCCCATTGCTGCGTTTTGAAAATGTTTTTTGAAATTTCTATATTTTGCTAACATCTTCTAGTTCGGGAAATTAAGAATTTTAGCTTCTTTATCAACACTCCCAATCCAGTAACTTACCGGTCCATGAACTTTGCTTAAATCCATTAACTTCCTTAAATGACACCTGAAGCTGAATCTCTAATTCCAAAAGCAGAACCTCAAAACCCAATCCTTTCATTGACATTCATCCCCACACAAAACTCAACGTCACTCAAATTAAATTTACAATTTCCTCCCACCCCAAAAAATTTCTAAAAACTCATCCGTGCATCAACCTCAAAAAAGTTTTTATTGAATGAAATTAAGGGAAAAAGAAATCATCTCGCTGACAAACGATTTTTCAGTCATAATTAAAATAATTCAACGTGACAAATCAAAAGTTAAGGGATGAGAAATGAACAGCAGCAGCATGATGATGCTGACAAATTATGCTGTATAAAAATTGAATCAATTATTTAGATATGCTTCATCATTCAAAAAAAAAAGGGGAGATCAAGTGAGTGAGAAAGTTGTAATCGAGCAGACTATATAATTAACTCCAAAATAGTCGAGTGGGCAACAGTTGGAAATTGATTTCTTGAAAATCTGTTATTAATATTGAATTTTAACTCTAATTTTTTAGTTCCAAAAAATCATCCTGAAATCGAAAATGTGTTAAAATTATATCCTTTTTAAGTCTTTTATTGCTAGATTAATGTTGTTGAACGGAAGTTTATTTATACCTGCTGAATGCCAGGCAATAATTCTTCTGTTCTTGCTCTTAACCTGCCGCAATTATATTTTATGTCCTTTTTTAAGGATTTTCTTATTTCTATTCTTTAATAAATTAAGTTCATCCTTTGCTGTGCAGCAAAACACATGTTGTAAGTTAGAATTCATTTCTTATTTTAAACTGTTAATTTTCTCAGGTCCGATTGCAGCATTTGTTGAATGTCCTCTCATATTTCTTCAGATGGTGAGATTCTCTCCGGATGCACAAACACAAAAGGGAATGCATGCATGATGACATGATATGTATGAATTATTGCTTTTTTGCATAATCTTTCAGCACATAATAAATTTTTGTTTCCTTGTTCTTGGATGGAAGGAATTTTTCAAGATTGTTTTAAGATTTTTGAGGTTGTTTTGAAAATTTTGACAAATTTGGAACTTCTTGGGACTTTTTGAGAATTTTGACAAAGTTGGGACTTCTTAATTGTAAATTTTAGATTCTAATCATGGTTTATTGCGCTAAAAAACCCCTTTAAGCTCTTCAGACCTTTTAGATCCACAGTTGCGCTAGAGTGTTACACGGCTAATAATTGTTTAGCAATTGATGGTGCGTCAGATCACTTCATTCACTAGATTTACTGGTAATGGTGGGATCAGGACCTCCTCATCACTTCTTTAATGATGATATTGTCAGAGTATTATCTGTAGTTTACAAAAAAATGCTGTGAAACGCGTTTCTACTGCATATGATTCGAATAAAGACTAATTTCCCCTTTCTTGTCTCGAATCCATGACTGTCTGGTTGGTATCACAATAATTAGGTACTGGAGCATGAATCCACTACGCCGCCGAGCCAATTTGACTCATTAAATGAGCTAAAAGAAGTTTAATTCCGAATAACGGGTTCCTGAGTGGTATTCGAAGTCACGTCCTATGATTATCAATCGAATGTAGACATAGGGCGTGGGCACATGCCTATGAACCATAATCCATGTGTCTACCATTGAGTTTCAGGGTTACTCGACCCTTAAAGCCTCCTAATGTCTGCTTTTGATTGCTTTCGCTGTTACTTTGTTGAAAATATCAACAAATCCATCTAATTTACATCAACCAAGAGAACCATTGCCTTGACATTTCAAAATAAAATAATAATAATGATGACAACAATGACATCTCAAAAATCCGTCAACGTAAAATAATTAACATGTTTTCATTCAACCAAACAATCAATTGAAGTAAATTTTTTAGACGACAGTCAAGTAAGTGGGAGAGAAATAAAAAAAATTAAAAAGTACGCGCAATAAATCATCATTTATGTAGCACATTGATGCGAAAGTCATCGCTGTGACACGCGACCATTGCTATTATTTGTCAAACACAATGTTACACTCCCCAAATGAATATTTGCATAAATTTGAACAAGATGAGAGTCATTTTTGGTGCCTTTGAGGCATAAATAATCAAAAATGATGTAAGGAGGGTTAGTTAGTGTGTTTTGGATTGAATGATAAGCGGGATGTGGATTTGAGATATTTTTAATGATGATTTTAGAGTTTGAATCGGATGTGGATATGAAGTATTGCTTTAATGATTTGGTATGGATGAATCGTTGCTTTAATTTTTGTGTCTAATTAAGTCGTTGCTTTAAGAATTTATTAAAAACAAGTCATAGCTTTGAAAAATTATGTCATAATAAGTCGTGACTTCTAAAACTTGTTTTAAAGAAGTTGTCACTTTAATAATTCACTTCAAATGAGTCGTTGCTTTTAAAATTTACTCTAAATAAGGTGAAGCTTTAAGAACTAGCCTACAATAAGTCACAGCTTCAATAATACACTTCAATTGAGTCATCGCTCTAAGAATTCACTATAAACAAGTAAAAACTTCATTATTGCAATGACTTTCCATTAATTGCTCACAATTCCAGCTTCATTATCAACAAATAATCCAAAAAAATATTCTTAACCATATCCTAAACCAACACACACCACCTCCCATCCACTGATGTACCAAATAATAATAATTTACATAACAAATAAATGACAACAAAGAAAAAGGGGTTTTCCATCGTTATTTTGCGGGAAAACTTCATTCTAATCTGCTCGGAGCATAGCGGATGTTATCACACATTCAGCGACAAGATGACAAATGGAAAATGTCTCAATATATGACAAGATACGCAGCGCAATCCCAAAAATGACTTGCAACAAATATTTCTGTATAAAAAAAGACATAAAACATTAATTACAAATGTTTCTTTAGATTCATATAATGACAATAATTTAGCATGAGGACACGAGTGAGATAATAATCGTTAAAGAGTAAAAAAAGGAGCGAAAAAATTCCATCAACTCATGCGTTTTATTTTAATTTTATATTGCACATTAAGGTCTTGTCTGATGATCAAAGAAATACTTTTTATATAAAGACTTGCCTTTTATTCTACATTATTCAATGCTGTGTGATTCATGCAAGTCATTTTAAAACTAAAGAAAATATATGAACATCTAAAAAATAAAGCCGACCAGCTCAACATAGAAATTATAGAGGGATGACGATTTATCAGAAACAAGATGCAAAGTTAGGTGATAAAGCGAGTTTTAGAAGACAAGCACGTGCATTGCCGATGGCAATAAAAGGGGTTCAATTCTTAATATTTATTATGAAATTTGTATTTAAAATTCATTGCCAAAGGAAAGGAAAACTTTAAAATTTTCCACTACAATTGAGATAAAAACCAGAAAATTTTTTGGAATAAATTTTAAGAGTCTTTGCACTTGCTACAGTTATTTTGGTGCGCAAGTATTGAGGATGATTGAGGAAGTTAGGAATATGGGAAAGATAAAGGTAGGAAGAAGCGCTTTTGTTTTCTCCAGAGTTGGGATCGGCTTTGATTTTGTATGAAAAACTGGACTCAAGTCGACTCATCTTGTTATAAAATTTGAGTCGACATTGAGCTCTGCTTTAGGTTTTTCAATTAATTTTTTGATTTGCGTAACTGACTGGATTGAAGTTTTGATAATTATTAGACATCCAGAACCAGTTTTAGGCATCACCTAAGCCCTAAAAACGCACGCCGTAGATTTGACTAAAAATTAGGGTCTCGACGATGTCATGAGACCGGATTTCATCAAATCTGAATTTAGATGAGAGTCACGCTGGCATGAGACCGGATTTCGGGCATTTAAACGCCGTGTGCTTTCCGGAGAGAGATACTATTGATGTCAATTGATCTAAACTGTCAGTGAACTGAAAAAATTAGCGCAAACTTGGCGATTTTGCATTAAATTAGCGACTATGATATACTATTCGCACAATGAAGTCCATAGGTTTTGCGCAATTTCTATGAATTTATATATAATGACACATAAAAGAAGTATCACTAGGTCGGTGAAGAAATGAGCTTCATGAAAAAATGGCTTACCATCATCATTTTTGAGTAAAATTAAGTTGCATAAGATGTCTATGACATAACTCAGTACAATACCATCCTTAATTCGAGTCTACAATTCGATCATCAGCAGACATTCAGACACGATGTCAAATCACATCACCATAACCCCTTCATTCCCTCAACATCTCAATATTCACAGCTAACAAATAAATAATACAAAATGAGTCACACTTTTAATCTCCTTCGAAATGATATGAAACACTTGTCACAATTCTCCATGGGAACGTCAAGTGCATACAGGCGCATTTTAAAGCATGAATTCTCTAAATCCGATTATGAGTTTTGATTCCATGCCGAATGTTTAATTTTATGGAATTTTTCTCATGTCAAGTTTTATTTTTTTGTATCCTTTTCCGCTGTTATTTTTAGATACATTTTTATGTCTGTATCATTTTTAGTGACTAAGACTGATGTTGATTAAGTAGAAACTGGACGGAAATTGAGCATGATTTGAACTATGACACAGCTCATTTTTCACCATCCAATGTCCATCAAAAAAGGAAAAACTTTTTCCAGGTAAAAAGCAAAGTTTTTCTTTCCAAAAAAAAACCTTTTGAATTTCTGCATGAAACAACGAAATAGATTACTTTTAACTGTAGAAGAAACTTTTATCTGACAGTTCATGTAATTGATTGATAAGAACAAAAAGAATTATTTTTTTGTTACTTTTACTCTCATTTTTCTTACCTTTGACATAGTTTTTTGTCTATTTAATGGGATGATTAATGAAGATACACGAAAAAAAGTTGAGAAAATGCATTATCAATTAGTGGATTAATGTATTTTGGATGTTCTTTTTGTGGGATATTTAGTTGTGGATGGGAAAAAGTTTTGAGGGATTTTTTGGGGATTTGCAGGGGAGATAGGGTGATTTTTTGCAATTTACATGCTTTACAGATCGATTTTGATCCAAAATCCTTCCAAGATGACGTTTAAATCTAGCTCAATTGCCACCTACTGCTTCCCAAATGTCAATTCTAGATAGACAAGAGTCTCATGCAGGCAATGATGATATATACTCATCTAAATCAGCGTGCTTACGTGTATACTCAATCAATATAATTAAGCATGCTCCTCGTCTGTTCGAGGTGTTATTTCCCAAATTCTATGTCTTGTTCTAAGGATCGTGATGCGATTTGTCGTCTTTAGAACTAGAAATTTTCAAATGTTCCGAAGGATAGAGCTGTCTTTAGACATTCTTTTTGCGCGGTAGTGGCCCCTCCTGCGTCCCAGCCAAAGAAGTAAGTAAGTAAGTACGAACTAGAATTCGAATTAGCCCGTAAGGCACACGAAGACACACGGTTTAGAAATGACTGAGTATTGGGTTTCAGGTCGACGTAACTCCAACGTGGATGAAGATTGAATAAGAATCAAAGACTCTTACAAGAACTCACAACATTTATTATGCAATTTTTGAATCTCAAAACCTAAACTGAGCTAGAATTCTCATCTCAATCTTCCATCCACCCAGATATCCCCTCCCCATACATTTCAAAATCCTCACAATTTTTCTCAACCACAAAAAAACAAAATTCAATCAGAAGTTAAAAAATAAAACAAAGCTGTCAAGTCAATTTGACATGAATGACAACTTAACACATTTCCATTTTCTACATGATTTAACATAAAATTTATACTTTATGTACACCATATAAATGATGGTAATAAATATGTTGAAAAAGGAGCCTTTAAGAGGAGCAAAAAAAATAAGCAATTGATATTGACTCTGAAATGTCAATAATTCACAATCCATTACCAATCCATTTGTCAACTGTTGAAATGTCCCTTAGATTGATTTTGGGGGGTATTTATGGGAGGTGATTTGTGTACTGAATGTCCTGGAAGGATCACGACGTAAAAATGACTCAAAATCCACCCTAAGGTCAGAACTCTGGCGTTAGACCAGAGTCGATGAAAACCGGCCTAAAACCATTTCTACTGATGATTAATCAGGCACTAATCAGGCGTGACTCTTCCATGGTGCCAGATTTGGTTTAAATTCGATGTAAGAGTCATGTCGGCTCTGATCTGGATTTTGGATCAATTAACCGATTTTCGCCATTCCCGGCTAGCTAATCTTTACGAATTCATCGTTATAAACCAAAAAATCAGCACAAAAATACTGAAAATCTGACGTAATATCCTCAAGAGCAAAGAATATCATCAAAATTGCGTAAACAAATAGCTTCAACTTGCAAAATAAACAGACTTGACATATTCAATTCACATCAGTAAAATCATAAATTTTGTGAATATTTTCGATTATTTTAAAATATCAGGAAGTGATTTTTGATATTGCATGATATTATCAACAAGATCTTCATTGCAGGAATTGAGATAAATTTCAATAAATTTTTCAATTTCTTCTTCAATCAACAAAACACAAACAAATCAATAAATTGCAGTATATCCACTACAAATTCTTATCCCTATCAGCAAAAAATTTCAAATTCAAATAAATTGCATACATTTTTCAAGTCCAACCTTTTCCATGTTTGGTGAATTTCATATCAATTGATTCTTAGAAATTGCGTAACAGTTTCCAATTCTGTCATGTGCAGTCGCATCTGACTCTCAAAAAAAAAGTTACAGTTAGTTCTTCATCAGCAAAAAAAAATTATTTTCGAGTGCCAATTTTGATTTTCCACGCATCATTAAATGACAATCAGGCAATGGATGAGTCTTTTCTATTCAATTCCGTGACGCATTGAAGAGTTTTGTTGTTGTTTGTGGGGAAAAATCGCAGCTGCTTCAATTCACGCATTTATGATTTTTAGGATATAATTTTTAATTATTTTTCGATCGATGAGCACATCTCGTGTGTGTGTTTTGATGCTGTTTTTGTGATCTATTGTGTAAAATTGAAAAATGAGAATAAAATAGGATTTTGGGCTCGTCAAAAGTGATGGGATAGGGGATGGAATTGATGATTTTTTAGATGCTACGTCGAATTTGAGCTTCACTGAGTTAAGGTTTAATTGAATTTGTGAATTTTGAAGAACTATCCATTTATGCTTTAAATGACGCTTCTTTTCTCCCGACTGCATTACTGAACCATCTGATCTACCCCATCCTGTAATTGTAATGTCTCTAATAGGCCCTAACAGTCAAAAAGCATAATTTAATTGTACTGAAATGCCACTTCGGTATCATAGCCTGTAAGACGTCGTGAGCATTGTATGAATTCTAATGATAATTATCGACAGCATTCTATATAATGCTTGAGAGGTCTGTCTATGGTCGGAATAGAACCTACGTCCTAAAAAATGAGTTAATCTTACATCCAATCATATGCCTAATCAATCGACCATAAAGGCTTTACTCTTGCAATGGCGGATTTTCCTGTATATGGCTCGATACCCTAGATACCCAGACACTACATAACAGCATCAAAATTTTCATAGTACATACCATTCTTGAAAACTATAAAACCTCAAAAAAAAAAGAGAAACAAATTCATCATTATGCAATTTTATTCAACATTTCCTCCCTTTTTTGCATTACCTGATGTCCTAAACACAAACAAAATAAAGCCAAAAAAAATAATTCTTAGTTTATTTTAGTTCCAAATATGAGGATAGTACAATGAGAGGTAAATTGAGACGAATTCAATTGAAATTTTTTTTGGGTATGTAAAAATGGTAATGGAAATAAAAATTAGGGTGATTTTTGATGCAACAGCAACTATTTTTATATTTGCGTATTATTTGTGTATTTTGCTGGTTTTTGTGGGATGTTCTGGATTAATTCATTTTTCATGTTGAGTTTTTATTTTCTGAAAATAATGATCTTTGTTATGCGTCATTGTTTTGCGCTTTTAAAATGGACTAATGTAAAGCAGAGGTCGATATCGACTCGGAATTTTGTATGGAAAAGTCTACTCCACTTCATACAACATCCGCGTCGACTTCAAGCACTGCTATAAACTGATACCATTTATTAAGCTATAAATATGATAAGATAAAGTATATAACCCGGATTTCCAGGTTCTTATCGTACAGCTACCTTAAAATAAACAACAATTTTACAACCACATTTATCGACAGCCACACGAACATCCTTTAATCTCAAAAAATTGATTTTCAAGTTCTCTGACAGCCGCAATCAGAATTTTATTTTGATTCCTCAATTCCTCCTCAATTTCCCATTTATCCTTTGAGACAGCTTCAATTTTATTTTCCAGATTTTCAATTTTTTCCTCAAATTTTGAGGTTAGATAGTTGATTTTTGAATGTAATTTCTTATTTTCTTCGGTAAGCACATCGATTTTGCTTTTTGTGGCTTGATTTTCATCTTCAAGATTACAAACTCGTTCATCTAAATTTCCAGTGACACATTCTGGTGGTAGATTTGTATCGATTGTTGTGGATTCTGTGATGATTGGTGATAAAGTGGATGTTGTTGTTGTTGCTGTTGATGATGTAGTCTGTGGTGTAGATGATTCTGTTGTTGTCTGGGCTGTAGATGACTCTGTTGTGGACGATGCAGTAGATGGAAGTAACGAAGTTGTAGTTGTAGTAACAGTAGTTGTAATTGTGGTAGTTGTAGAAGCTGTTCAGAATATTTTTAATTACAAAATTAAATTTAAATTGCTCTGATTTTTAGCTAAAGTCTTAAAAATACCCGGGTGGGTAAAATAAAGCGTTAGTACCAGTCATTGACTTGCAATCTTTTGGCTTTGTGGCACAATTTGGTGGTAAGTGTATACCGAAATCGCATACGGCATACGGTTTATGACATTTCCAAAAAATGTTAGCGCTACATTCATGTGCCGCGACACACAGGTTGCCCACCACTGAATCAGACATTGCCTTGCCTTTAACTAGTCATAACCCTTTTTTTCTCACTCAGGAATTACTCACAAAACCTCAAAGATACTCACCAAGCTTAATATCCTCATAATTTCTAAAACATTGGCTTAACATTGTCCTCATAAGTAGTCTCGATAGAGTTATATCGACGATGTTGCTATTGGCGCACTCATTATTAATCAAATTTAATGTTGTAATTCCTGTATTGTCGATAAATCGCTCATCAATCGCTTCTATTTGATTACTTGCCAAATTTACAGTATTTAAAGTTGGTAAAATTCCAAACGAATCAGCATGGATGATTTTCAGGCTGTTGTTGTCCATTCTAATTGTTAAAACATTTGACAATCCAGTAAAAATATTTTTTGGTAGTTCCTCAATCAAATTATTCTCTAAATACAGAAATCGCAAGCTTATTAATGATTTGAAGACATTTTCCGTTAAATTGGAAATTTGATTGGACTCGAAGTCAAGCACCAGAAGATTATGTTGACTTGCAAGGCTGTTATCAGGAATTTCTGTGATTTTGTTAAACCACAAAAGAAGGTAATTTAGCACAAAATTCTGTTTAAATGAATTTTCATCTATAGTCTTGATGTTGTTATCTTTCAGGTCTAAATATGATAGATCTTTGCAGTTTTTGAAGGAATCTTCATCAATTTTTTGAACTCCCATTCCCAAAAGTTCAATAGTTGTAGTGTTGCTGAATTTTTCACAAATTATCGATGGAATATTCATCGTGTATGATTCAGAAGAACTAGTAATGTATCGTACATGGCTGTCTGTCCTTAGAAATAAATGCGTTCCATTAATTACAGTAAAATTGTTAAGTCCATTTGGATTAATTATTGTAAGATCACAACGATATCCATTTAATAGATTTGTAGAGTACACACATCTTAAAACTACATTCTGTCCATAAATTGAGTCAATATTGAAGATGATTGCAAGGACAAGAATCAGATTGTTAACCTTCATGATAATGTTTTGTCACTCTTTCACTTGTTTTGAAAATACTAAATAAAGTAGCTGATTTTATTTGATTTTTATACATTTTTATTATCCACTTCAAGGTTTATCTTGGTGATTCCCGACGTAATACAATATATAACAGATTATCAGATATTAAATGCTTTACTTCAATTTTAATCTATTTAATTAATTTATTAAGGTAATTATTAGAGTGTGATTTTCTCAAAAGCGACTGTTATTTATTTTTCAAATAAAAAATTGTCGTTGATTTTCAAAAAAAATTTTGACCGTTATTTCAACTTTCTTCGTAACGTAAATTTTAATTTTAAAATAAATCGGAGTTCGAACTCTTTAAAAATGTTCGATTTTTTCGAAAATCTAATATCGAAAACTCGAATTTGATACAGCCACACTCTGATAATCATTAATAATTAAGTGAAATTTAAAATTAATTTAGGTGATTCCCTTAATGCACTTAGATTTTGACCGAAACGTGTCCAGATATCATTATTATAGATTGCGCCTTAATACAGTGATTAGCGACCTGTGTGCTACGGCATACTGGTGTCCCGTCAAGAATTTTTGGAAATGGCATGAATTGTATGCGCTGTGCGGTATCGCTAGACTTAGCACCTTGGTGTGCCACAAAAAATAAAAGATTGCTCTTTACTGCCTTAATATATAGCTTATATTGATCTAAACTTAAAAGTAATAACTTAATTTTGACAGTATCAACTTGTGCTGCCGATTATTAGCCAAATGTTTTCCTATAATTATCAAAGCACACCTTCAGCTCTGCTCTCAAGACATATCTAGTCGGTAGATCTTCAATACGTTTATTAGCACAAATATTATTCAACATATGAATCAGGTTAACACTTGTATTGTCTATAAACTTCTCATCAATTGCATATATTTGATTACTATGCAAATTCACTGCTTTTAATTTTGGCAGCATTCCGAATGGATAAGCATGAATGACTTCGAGTTTGTTACTGTTTAAATATATCATTGTCATATTTTTTAATCCACTGAAAACATTTGCTGGTAAATCCTTAAGTAAATTTTCGTTTAAAAACAAAAAATCCAAACTTATTAATTGACTAAAAAAATTTGCTGGTAAGGAACTAATTCGGTTGGTTCCAAAATCGAGTCCTTTAAGTTTGTGTAAATTCATCAGTAGATTTTCAGGCAGCACGGCTATCTCATTATTTTCCAAAAACAGTTCAATTAACTCTGGATTATTTTGGAAGGAATTTTCATGAATCTGGTTGATTTTATTGTTTCGGAGATGGATGTACTGTACATTTTTACAGTTTTTAAAGGAAAAGTCATCGATCATACGCAGTCCAAAATTATTAAGCTGAATTCTCACTAAATTTGGAAATTTCTGGCAAATTATTGATGGAATATTTGACGAATTTGATCCAGTTTTGTAAAACATGATAAAAACAACATCCATGTCTGTCTTTCCATCTAAATGTGTTCCATTTATTCCATTAAAATTATTGAGGCCACTTGGATTGATGATCGTTAAATCACAAACGTAACCAAATGCTGAATTTATCACATATCTACAGTTTAATACTTCATTTTGTCCATTAACTAAACAGACAATTGTAGAAAATATTAGAATAAATATCAATATTGAGTTCATATTTCACTTTTCTTTTAAAAATTATACAGAACTTAACGTTCCAACAGTTTTATTAGTAATTGAAGAAATGTCTTGTTGTCTTTGTTTTTATACAACTTTTTTATTGCGCGTTTCAAGTTTAAATAATAAAACTACAAATGAATAACATCTCACACTTAAAACAACACAAATCATTACCTCATCTTGCAACACTCGAGGTTTTCGGGGAAATACTTGGAGGTTGTACACTAATGACGTCTTACTAACAATAAGTAGTTGAAATTCATAATATTGTACTATTCGTAAATGAAGAGAGGATATGTGATGTCATACTTGAGGGTCTATCACTAGTAGAGCAGAGTAAGGTGAATTAAATGCTCATGAACATCTCCAACTAGTATATTTAGATAATACAAGCTCTTGAAACATACTATTTGTTCATTAGAGCACGATGAAACTTGTTGTAATATTTTCATATAAGGGACGTTCTACTTGTTACGTTACAGAAAATCGATTTTTTAATTCTTGAGAATTTCTGATCAGATTTACCCCTTTCTTGGTAATGTAATAAGTGGTGGCACTTAACCTCTAATAGCACAACCTTGCCATAGTGAGATGATTAAAATCCTAATTTTCTTGAGACATCATTTAAAAAATAACAATTAATGACACTACACAATGATTCACATACTACAGTTGTTTACTTTTTACCAGTGGATGTAAGATAAAATCAGTTTGACTGTAGTATTTTCTAGGGAACTAGGTTGTAAACAAGTAAGCAGTTATCTTATCTAAATTGCAATAAAATGCGCCTGATATCAGACAGGGA